>NC_138206.1:32341670-32446670 GCF_964194415.1 Vipera berus
TTGATTAGCCCTTGGGCCATATCAAAGTGCAAAGTTCCAGCAACAAACCATCACCAAAACCTGATAAAAGCAATCCAAAATGGAATTTGATAAAAATACAATTTAAAATGGAATTAAAATAAAATACAATTTAAGATGAAATGGTAATAAAATACAAATTTAAGATATAGATAAAATATGATAACATTATATTTCGGAGTCGCCCTTGCAATCTACCCCAATCAGTCCCACATATGCAGATCTTAACCGGATCATTTTGTTTAAGTACTGTGCTACGTTAAATGTTATTTTCAAGTTCTGACCGGACATAAGATAAGTTATTTTGATATGGGGATCCCAATGGGTCATTCGTTTGGTATATAGACAAAGATACCTGTCTCTCACCCTCTTATACAGACAACAGTCAAATAGGATGTGAGCCAGGTCCTCTACCTCTGCCGCTCCGCAAATGCAGAGACGCTCATTGTACGGTATAGCATGAAATATCCCATATCTGACCATTGTATCAAGCTGTTCGAATCTCGCTCTCGTAAATATCTCCCTAAGATGTTTTGGGAGTTGTAACTTCAAATAACTGTCCACTTGAAAAGTACATTTGTATTTACTCAGCCATTTCAAGTTACCCACCTTACTAAGGATAGCTATATCAGTTTGTGCTTCTATATCCTTAATTCTTTGGGCAACTCTTTTTTTAGATTGTTCTCCTGTTACGCAAGAAACAGGAAGGCCACAGCTTCTTACAAAATTTGTTAGTTTGGTGATCCAGGAGATTTGTGATTGTAGTTTTATTTGCTCTAGTAGGCATAACTTGGGGAGTCTATCAGTCTCCATTTCCTTAACTTTGCACCAGTAGTTATAAGCTCTAATTTTAGATAATGCCTGAATTGTATGAATTCCCAATTCAGCTCTAACTGCTGCAGCAGATGTTCTTGGATCTACACCCAAAATACATCTCAGATGCTGGGACTGTGTTTGTTCTAAAACTGTGGTTGAATAAAGACCCCAAATTTCTGCTCCATACAAGAGCATTGTCGTAACCTTAGCCTTGTAAACCTTGAGTAATGGAGCTAGGGACCCTGGGTAACTATGGTTCTTTAGTTTGAGCAATAAATTCAAACGGACTTTTGCTCTAAATGTACTCCGTTGATGATGGCAGGCCCAAGATCCAGTCTTGGAAAAAGTTACTCCCAAATATACAAAGGTATTAACCTGCTCAATTGGTTCACCATCTAATTGCCACTTATGTCTCTGATGGTTTCTTCCAAACACCATTATTTTCGATTTGGATTTGCTAATGATTAGGGAGTTATCCTGGCAATAAGAGCTGAATCTTCTTAATAGCCTACGTAATCCTACTTGTGAGTATGATAATAAAATCATATCATCAGCATAAAGCAAGCTGTTACAGTAAGCATTTAGGATCATCGGCATGTGAACCATGGTGTCCTTCATTAACCCTGGCAAGTCAGTGATGTATAAATTAAATAATAATGGGGCCAGGATACACCCTTGCCTTATCCCTTTATTTGTGTGAATCCTGTTAGTCAGGGCCCCATTAACCCCATACCACACCCTCAAACAGGTACTTGTGTAAAGGGCTTTAATCAAGGCCAGGAGTCTGGGTTCTATTTTAAGAGATGTCAATTTACTCCATAGTACGTCTCTATTTACCATATCAAATGCTGCTGTAAGGTCTATAAAAGCAGCAAACAGGGGTCTCCTCTTATAGGCATATTTGGCAATTAGATGGTTCAAGACAAAGCAGTTATCAATAGTAGATCTGTTTTCTCTAAAACCTGCTTGTTCTTCTGTGAGGATGTTGTTTTCCTCTACCCAGATTTCTATTCTGTTCAAAAGGTACCTAGCATATATTTTTGCTACAATGTCAATCAGGCTGATGGGCCTAAAATTACTAGGATCCTTTTTATTCCCTTTTTTATATATGGGGACAACTATTGCCATCTTCCACCCATCTGGTATATGGCAGGTGTTATTTATGTGTGTAAAAAGACCTGCTAATACAGGGCCCCACCAGTTGGGAAATTTCTTAAATAATTCTGCTGGTAAAAAATCCTCGCCTGGGGCTTTATTGCTCTTTAAGCTTTTAATGATGGACTTTTCTGAGACTGGTGGCCAAGGGGAGAATCTCAACATCTTTTTTACATTGTGGCAACCAAAACTGGATGCAGTATTCCAAGTGCAGCCTTACCAAGGCATTATAAAGTGGTATTAACACTTCACATGATCTTGATTCTATCCTTCTGTTAATGAAGCCTAGAACTGAATTGGCTTTTTTGGCAGCTGCTGCACACTAAAACATAGATGCTTACTCCTTAATTCTCTCTCAATCTGTAGAGCAAGGGTGTCAAACTGCAAACTGCGCCCACCCCATTGCCAGCAATGGAAAAAAAGACGCAATACATCATAACACATCACGTGACGTTGCGAGTTTGCTACCCCTGCTGTAGAGAATGTGTAATGTTCATTTATGAGTTATTTTTAATGGTATAAGGTTTTTGATGTATATTACTTAAGAGTCACATTGTTTGAATTGAGGAGTCATATAAATGTTTGTAATAAAATATATATTCCTCTTCTTTCCAGGGTTCTAAAGTGTATTGATATAGTTGTTCTCCAGGTAAAAATTTGATGCTGCCACCACCACCACCACCTGTTCTTGGAATAACTTTTCATCTGAAATCTAGGTGGAACTAAAAGGAGATTGCTTTCCCCAAATTCAGCTTCTAAGTAAAAGATCCTAATTGTTCTTAATAATTGGATTACCATGGTTTGTAGTGTATCTTGTAGCTAAATCTTGTATAATTCTTCCCAACAAAAAAGCAGGTTCCTATATTAAGCCTCACTTATTATAAAGCCCTTAAAAGCCACAGACAATTACAGTAATCTATCTCCATTTATGGTTAAGAGCAAAAGTAATTTTTAAAAAGCAAAATAGTATTTCCAGCAGGACTACCTGATTCTGTAATAGCTTTGTTCTCTATGCCATCCATCTGGTAAACTCACAAGATTCATTTTTCTCACCATACATAATCCGACTGCGTTGTTTCTTTATGTCATATAATATATGTGAGTATATGCATAATTCTGTATTTATTTATTTTTGTCATATTTATGGAGTGTATATTGGAGGTGGTGACCCTTTGAGAGCTGTATGCAATGAAATTTCATTTTAATGTATACCAATTAGTGTACATTCAAAGTGACAAAGTTCTATTCTATTCTATTTATCTAAACTTCTTTAAAAGAAGGCGGGAAAACTGTTTTAGCAAAGAGATGAACTTTAAAAAAATCAGTCTCTAAGAACTATGGTGCTGGCATTATAGGGTGATGAGACTAACTTTTTGCCATTTTAAGAAAAAGATATGTCAGATGTAAAAATCTCCTAAAGACTGAATACTACAATTTTGTTGTTGTTTTTTTTTGCAAAAGCTCTTTTTTAATTTCTAATTTCTGAAGTGCAATTGGAAATGGAAGTCTTCAAAAACCAGAAAAAAGTAGCTTTGAAGCCATGCATACCCCTCTATACAAACAATATTGAACACTGTACATTCTCATTAGTCATTAAGAAACCAAAAGGAGAAATTACTTACAAGCATAATAATTGTAGCTATCAAACGAGTGAGTTCAAACATTCTTTTTAATTGTTTTATTGGTCCCATAAGAAACATGGTACTGCAGAAGAAAAAAAATTAACATAACCTTCATCAGATATACAGAATAAAAATATTTTGACCTAATCACAAAGCAGCAGAAACTAACAGAGTTAAGTATTTCAAGAATTACTAATGCTAATCTCATTGACACATTTGAAACTCTTTTATCATCTACAAGTTCACAATAAGAATAATTTACCTTCCAAGGGAGGAGATATTCCCCAGAGTATAAAATACTCCAAACAAGATAGGTCCTTTCCTGGGAATGAATAATAGAAATGAACCCTAAAAAAGAGAAAAAGAAATAAGGAGTCTGTAACAAAATTTACGTATTGTCCTGCAGATAAAAGTATAAGGAGCTATTAAATTCAGATTCTCTTATTAATTCTCAGAGTCTGTTTGTAAAAGCACCAAGTATTCAAATAAAACAACTTAAGACAACACTACTATGTATAATGCATAGTCCTGTTTTCAGAGGGAGCAATTATCATATAACAACAAACTGAAACTTCTTGAATGTTAATCCTTACTTAGCCAAAATAGCATTATCCATGTACAAGTGGGCAGAGAAGGGACTCAGGCTAGTGAGTTTTGAATACATGCCATGGACACAGAAGATGCCCTAATCAGCAATCACAAACAGGGCGGAAATGGAAAATAGTCTCTAGAAGGCTGAACAGAAATATTCTGCAGGCAGCCTTTGTTGCATGCCTAATTCCAGGGCAGTGAAAATAAAGTCTTATAATATTCATTAAGGAAGCTTTGACTATCTTATATGGTGAATTGCAGCTTAGAATGCCGGAAATAGTAAAAAGCAAGTGAAAAGAAAGAATGAAAAAAGATGATTGCCATTAAAACTAAGAAAAAACATCAAGGATATATTTCATGTGGTCTGCTTTTGTAGAGTGGAACTCATGAATACATGCATAGAAGCTAGGGTGTAGGTTGAATTAATGAAAAAGCTAAAAGTTATAAGGGTGTGTGTGTCTGTGTGTGACTGTGTCTATGTTATCCGATCCCTTATTTTTCCCTTTTGTCAGATTAAACTGATTTCACAGCAATTTTTGGATGAATTCTTAATTTAGGAGATTGCAGGTAGTCCTGAACCTGGAAATGATGGTATTATGAGTTAAATTATAAAAGTTGAAAATATATGAATTCTTTTATCTCAATGCACAGGCATAGGTTTGTACCTTTTTAAATAATATAAAATTATATGGGGAATAAATCAAAATGCATTCAGCCAAATCACGTGTATTACTTCAGGTAGAGTATATCCATGTACATTAACAAGCAGTTGAAAATAAGTGTCAGCATCAGTAACTATTTTGCACTGCAACTGATATTGTCCCCAAAGAGCAGAATTTTATGATATGAATAGAAGAAATTAAAGTCTTACCAGAATAGAACACACAACTCCTATTATAAAACAAGCTATGAAGGCTTTCAGTCTGGTACTCCAGCTTAAGGAAGTTGCATCAGCTATCTGAAAATATTAAAAGGTAAAATAAGGATGCTGACAAATCTATTCAGTTCTTGTTGAATGCATCTATGAAGTTTTCTTGGCAGTGTTATGCAGAATTTTGCCATTGTTTTCTTTCAGGATTGTTGTTCCATTTCCCAGTTTAGTCAACAGTGCCCAGTCCTCCTATGCATTAACAAGGAGATTCTGTTTGGTTTTCTAATAAGCAAACATCAGTGTCAAACAACATAAACAAACAACATGTTGCTTTCCATTTTCTTCCTAGCAGATTAGCAACAGCAAGAAGTATCTAACATCTTCTTTAAAAGTTTTCAAAATAAAATGGTTCCATTTTAAGTTTCATCCATGCTAAGGGGTGGAAACACTGGAATGAGGTTTTTTTTTACTAGTGATTTTCTTAGTTCTAAAATACTCTCCGTTGTTGCCTGAATTTTCTTTTCCTCTTTTTTTTTGCGCTATGAGACTAACATTTTAACATTTATACAGCACCAAAGTTCATTAAATTACTCTACTTCTGCTATTTTACTGCTTATATGTTATGCCCAACCACTGCTAGTTTTAGTTTTCTTTAGATTAAATTTAAAATCCTGTTTTTCTATTGCTAGAAGGTATGTTTCTATTTTTTAATTAAGCCTTGGTGGAGCAGTGGGCTAATGCCTCCTTAAGTAACACCAGCTGCCTGCAATTAGTGCAGGTTCGCATCCCACCAGGCTCAAGGTTGACTCAGCCTTCCATCCTTCCGAGGTAGGTAAAATGAGGACCCAGATTGCTGGGGGCAATAAGCTGACTTTGTAATAATGCTGCTTGGGGGGGGGGGGCGAAAGCCCTAATAAGCAGGCATATACATAGAATGAAGGCTATTGCTAAGCACATTGATTGTGCTTAGGTTGTAAGCCGCCCTGAGTCTTCGGAGAAGGGCGGGATATAAATGGGATTAAAAAAAATAAAAATAAAATAAAATATCTTCCACATAGAGCTGTGGGGAAAACAGGAGGCAGCAGTGTAACCACCTTGATTTGTACAAATATATTTAGGATATAAATCTAATTATACAGTAAATAATAAATAAATGTACAGTATTGTGAAGTAGTCTAAAGTAAGGATGCGACATGAAAAGATCTGTGGGCCTTCAGATAAGACTGCCCAAAGCCATCTACTATGCTTCCAAAGCTGAAGGTTGACTCAAATCTGGGTTTTCCAGATGCCAGTTAAACTGGTTAATCAGTGCTGGCTTTAATTTTTGAACAACTCCGCTGAGTAATCAAACCACAAATTTAGCCATAACTTTTATAACCAATTTAAATTGCAAAGCCTTTTGTTGTTTGTTTGTTCCTATCTGCTTGTGCTTTGCAAATACTCAGAGTGATTTGCTTGTTACTGGTACAACCTTTTCATAATTTCTTCCCCTGAGATCCTATCAGTGCTTCAGATACCTCTTTGGTATACCAGAAACATATTAAAATTTGGTAAAAATTAAAAACTCATTTAAATTCTCTGGCCATGATATCTATCAAAATGAGACTTTGCCCCTTTTCAGTGCCTATGAAACTATAGAGACATTCATTTTACCAAAATAAAGTACCAAAAGAAAAATGGCAAATTATGTGTGTGTGTGTGTGTGTGTATTGTCAAAGGCTAAAAATGTTGGAAGTGCAATAAAGAAACAAGTATGACTAACCCATGTTTACCCTAATCACGATTCATTCACAATTTCTCGATTCACACAATACAGTACCATAAACTAACCAGAGGAACTGTGTACTCAGCATGCTAGGCTAAAAGGTGACCATTAATAGCTCAAATAGATCCAGCTAATACAGCCATGATGTGTGGGAGAGAGCACAGTGACTTTATTCAAAATTAGGATTATCACACTAAGTTAAAAGCACAAGAACTTTGCAGAATGAGGGGAATGACACCGGTAAATAAATTTTAGATTACAACTTTCACCAATCTCAGCCAGAATGACTACAGTCGCTGGAGTAATATAAATTGTATATACTGTCAGCCTAGTTGGAAAAGCTAGCTAAATGGTCAGTATCAACAAGTAAGAAACAAACTCCAAAACATCTCGGGGAAAAGAAAAGGAGGACGGGGATGGACAGAAAGAGCTCACTTGGGAGGTTTACACGGAGCACTTAGGATGGACAGAAGCAGCAAAACATGATGAAACAGACAAAAGGAAGTCCAAAAGAAAACACAACCCAAACGGAAGAAGACGACGCAGATGGCAACTTGTTGACGTCTTAACCTGTTGAAATAAAGCGAAGCTTACCTCTGTCAGAGGTCCCGGGTCCTCCGCGTCCTGTCCACTGAGAACTCGCTTTAATTTATCCATTCCTTCTCGTCCAGGCACTCCCGAGTTTCGCCAGTTCCGATGTCGATTCTACCCACACCAATCAACCTCCTTTAGCTCCCCAAGACTACAACTCCCAGCAGATAGAACATTCAGATGCTCCTTAAACTTCCGTCTTCCGCCCGGTGCCTTTCAGAGATACTCATCCCGTCCCGCCGTTGCGATGCAGGTCGGGAAATGTAGTTGGAGTGTTTCCCACCTATGCGCATTGAGAAAGTTCTGGTCTTCACGTGTTCAGCTCGGTGTTTCTCGACGTCAGCAACTGTAAGATATGTGGACTTCAACTCCCAGCATGTTAGCAGTTGGATTCTAAGAGCTGAAGTCTATGCATCTTAAAGTTGCTGAGGTTGAGAAACATTGGTTTGTCTGATGCGGCTTTGCTCGTAAGAGGAAATGGAGACACGTATATATTCTTTATTGCTGTATATATTGAGCGCATTTGTTTTGACTGCTTTGGTTAGACAAAGCTTATGATAGAGAATAAGCTTTAGGTTTTATGTGAATTGAAAATTAATTGCAGAACTGTGAGAGTTATATATGGAAACACGTATGAGAATAAATTGAACTGTTACAAATTGTCAAAAATGTACAGTGAGGGGAAAAATTATTTGATCCCCAGCTGATTTTGTACATTTGCCCACTGACAAAGAAGTGATCCCTCTATAACAGGGGTGACAAACTGCCGGCCCGCGAGCTGGATGTGTCATGGTGAAACCACGCCCACCCCATTGCCGGCAATGGAAAAAAAGTCACGTGACATTGAGAATTTGACATCCCTGCTTTATAATTTTAATGATAGGTTTATTTTAACAGTGAAAGACAGAATAACAACAACAAATCCAGAAAAACACATTTCAAAAAAGTTATAAATTGATTTGCATTTTAATGTGTGAAATAATATTTGATCCCTTATCAATCAGCAAGATTTCTGGCTCCCGGATGTCTTTTATACAAGTAACGAGCTGAGATTAGGAGCAGTGTTCCTAATCTTAGCTTGTTATCTGTATAAAAGACACCTGTCCACAGAAGCAATCAATCAATCAGATCCCAAACTCTCCACCATAGCCAAGAGGAAAGAGCTGCCCAAGGATGTCAGGGACAAGATTGTAGACCTACATGAGGCTGGAAAAGGCTACAAGACTATCGCCAAGCAGCTTGGTGAGAAGGTGACAACAGTTGGTGCGATTATTTGCAAATGGAAGGAACACAAAATAACTGTCAATCTCCCTCGGTCTGGAGCTCCATGCAAGATTCACCTTGTGGAGTTTCAATGATCATGAGAACAGTGAGGAATCAGCCCAGAACTAAATGGGAGGATCTTGTCAATGATCACAAGGCAGCTGGGACCATAGCTACCAAAAAACAATTGGTAACACACTATGCCGTGAAGGACTGAAATCCTGCAGCACCCGCAAGTTCCCCCTGCTCAAGAAAGCACACGTACAGGCCCGTCTGAAGTTTGCCAATGAACATCTGAATGATTCAGAGAACTGGGTGAAAGTGTTGTGGTCAGATGAGACCAAAATTGAGCTCTTTGGCAACAACTCAACTCACTGTATTTGGAGGAGGAGGAATGCTGCCTATGACCCCAAGAACACCATCACCACCATCAAACATGGAGGTGGAAACATTATGCTTTGGTGGTGATTTTTCTGGTAAGGGGACAGGACAACTTCACTGCATCAAAGGGGCAATGGATGGGGCCATGTACTGTCAAATCTTGGGTGAGAACCTCCTTCCCTCAGCCAGGGCATTGAAAATGGGTCGTGGGTATTCCAGCATGACAATGACCCAAAGCACACGGCTAAGACAACAAAGGAGTGGCTCAAGAAAGAAGAACAATAAGGTCCTGAAATGGCATAGCCAGTCTCCAGACTTAATCCCATAAAAAAAATCTGTGGAGGGAGCTGAATTTTCGAACTGCCAAACAGCCTCGAAACCTTAATGACCTGGAGAAGGTCTGCAAAGAGGCGTGGGAGAAAGCCCTCCTGAGACGTGTGCAAACCTGTGGCCAACTACAAGAAACATCTGACCTGTGACTGCCAACAAGGGTTTAGCCACCAAGTACTAAATCATGTTTTGCAAAAGGATCAAATACTTATTTCACTCATTAAAATGCAAATCAATTTATAACTTTGTTTTTCTGGATTTTTGTTGTTATTTTGTCTCTCACTGTTAAAATACACGCTGATCACTTCTTTGGCAGTGGGCAAACATACAAAATCTGCAGGGGATCAAATACTTTTTTCCCCTCACTGTATAAGGTAATGTTGGAAATACAGCTGTAAAAAGAAAACTAATATCATCTCTGGTAGACTTGTGGTAAAGCAAACAAATACTGGGATCAAATTTTTACTGCCTGTCTCCAAAGGTTGTGGGTGTTCCATCACTGGAGGTTTTTAACAAGAGATTGGACAGCCATTTGTCTGAAATGGTATAGGCTGTCCTGCTTGAGCACTGGGTTGGACTAGAAGATCTCCAAGGTCCCTTCCAATTCTGTTCTACTGAATCTGTTATTGAATCTTTAATTCAAAAGATTCTTAAAATAAATAAACTGAAACCAGAAGCTTTCCCTTTAGGTTTGATGGATAAATAACTAGAAAGAAAATTTGAGCTTTTGTTATTATCTATTTCTACAGCAGCAAGATGGAAAGACACATAATGGAAGAGTGGATGTCAAAGGTGATGGAGTTAGCAGGGATGGCAAAATTGACTGTTTTTGTTTTTACTTCGAAACTGCTTCTGGACTTCTTTCTCAAAACTGGAAAAAAAATGCAACGTTTTTAAGTTTCAATTGTTAGAATGGTTTTGTAATTACAGAAATGGTTTGGAATGTTGTGAAATTAAAGCAAAAGGTTGATGTTGTGTTATTGCTGTATGTTGCATTATTTATTTATATCCAAATTCACACTTTTTTATCAGTTTCTCCCCCTGCACCAGATTTGCTCCCATTCTGCTTTGAGACTTACACTGCTGACAGAATTCCAAACGCACTTTACTGTGTATCATTTATTTTCAACATTCCATTGGTTTTGAAAGAATAAGCAGTTTATGAAGTGATTGGGTTATGGTAGAAGCAGTTATGATAAAATAAGGATCTGTAAAGACAAAATATATATGAAGAATCATATTTATGAATTTATAAAGCCCTTTATTCAAGATGACTATGCAGTGTTCAAAACTGTCACAGCTACTGGTGTTGGTATAACCTAGCATTAACTTTTTTTTCTTATTACATTGTGGAAGGACAAAGTAACAGGAGATTTTTCCATGCAAAAGTCAAGGATGCTTTTCTCCTTGATGGTCTGACTACGTGCTCAGTTTAGGCACATAGGCAGTTAGAGCAAAAAAGTCTGAACTCCTTAGAGAAACAAAAGCTGTTACATAGATTTGGTGGAACTAAAGCACAGTATTAAACATATGTCAGAGTAGGTATATAGAAAAGGGGTTTTCTTCTAGGTTTGGCAGGAGACATTGCTGGAAAGGCAATGGGATAGGATATTATGGGACAGGACTATAGAGAGCAGTTGTTATTTTTCTTTTTTTTGTGCTTTGCTTAACGTTATTTACCCTGAAGGAAAATAATCTGATGGGCATATCTGTATTATCCCTGCCTAAGCAGGGGGTTGAACTAGAACAGGGCTTTTCAACCTTTTCACTCATTATACCACTTTTAGGATATGGAAACATCCCAGTACCACCAGTAGCCTAGCAAGGTGTCAAAAACATGACACACACACACCCCAAAAAAGGAAAAAAAGTGATGAAGTACAGGTAGTCCTCAACTTACAATAGCTCACTTAGTGACTGTTCGAAGTTACAATGGCACTGAAAAAAGTGCCCCCCAAGCCACAGCCGAGCAAGACACCTGCCTGCCCACCCGGCGGTGCTCTTTCTCCTGTCCGAGGTTTTCATTGTGAGCATTTCTGTTGAGGATTGGTAGCAGGGGTGGGGCGGGGTGGGTGTTTCATTTTTATTTCCCCCCCCCCCGCTGGGTGGTTGCAGCAGGTTTTGGTCACTTCACATGACCCTGGGACACTGTGACCATCATAAATATGAATCAGTTGCCAAGCAGCTGAATGTAAATCACAAGACCCTGGAGATGCTGCAACATTCCAGCTGATTGGTGCTTCTTCTGGGCTCAGAAGCGCCAGGATCAGCACTGAACTCCAGCTGGAGCTTGACGCTGATCCTGGTGCTTCCGCTGAGCCCTGACAGCCCTGCAGCTCCAGCCATCTCTCGCTCAGGCTTGTGCAGTGCTGCCACCGGTTCTGCTCATCCCCCTCCCCCGCTACCACTTTTCTAGGATGGTCACGTACCACCTGCCAGGTGCCAAAGTACCACAGGTGGTACCCGTACCACTGGTTGAAAAGCCCTGAACTAGAAGACCTCCAAGGTCCCTTCTAACTCTGTTATTCCATGTTATTATTCCTTAGTGAGACTAGCTGCACCCAAAATTTACATCATTACTGCTGCAATATAAAACTTTTCTGCATTAGTGACAATCCCAACAATAATGGCTGGATTATCCTATAAATTAACAATAAGGTTTGATTCTTAAGGCAAAATTGCTGTTCCTATTTTACACATTCATGATTTAATTATTATGCCATGTTGAAGGAAAGTAAGAACACATGGTCACTAAGCCATGCTTAGCTTTAATATACTTTAATATTCTATTCCCACACAGAATGGATTTTGAGTCCCTTCATATTTTTATCTGATTTTCAGTATAAATACTGAAACTTGAAGCAGAGTCCAAGGAAAATAGATAAAAGGCATGCAGTACTTTCAATGTTCAAATGCAACTGTGTAACTGAAATCTCATTGAGTCACTTTAACAGTTTTTGAATCAACAATACTGGTGAGTTTTGGTGTAAATAATAGTTCTAATAAATTTTCATGACTTGTGTATGGGAGAAACAACTATGGTAGTTTTCTGTACCTAGAGTAAGCTACCATCACATATTGTATAAATTCTTATCAATAACTATTTGAATATTGTTGAACTAGAATGTTAGCTACAATTAAACAAGAGTTCTCCAGAGGATATTAAACGCCAATCTACTCTAGCCAGCAGGGTGAAATGATGGGACAAACCAGAGAATGAATACCATTCTGGAATTAAGGCACAGGTTGGCAGTAATGTATAGCCTTCTCCATCACTGACTTTTCACCAAACTGTCTAGGCTTGTTGAGAAAATCCAGTGAGCAAAGTAATATTGGCCATCACCCTTAGACGTTCATGAGTTAAAGAGTTTCTTCTCCAAGGACAGCCAAGGAAGCAAGTCAACTAAAGCTTAAAGATCAATCCCACTATTACAGGATCTTTTTTCTTCTTCTGTTCCATTGTATCCAATTCTCAGACACTGACTGGACATGTCCCTGCAGCTTTCTTGACAGTTTTTCAGAAGTGGTTTACTGTTGCTTCTTTCCTAGCATGGACAGAAAGCGACCGGCCCAAGGTCACCCAGCTGGCTTTGTGCTGAAAGTGGGACTAGAATTGACGTCTTCCAGTTTCTAGCCTGATGCTTTAACCCTTATACCAAACTGGTTTTCTACTACAGGAATTACATGCCAACAAATCTGAAGAAAATCAAATTGAAGGGAAAAAAAAAGTTAAAAAAAGGCCTTATTGTAGTATCTAAAATGAAAAGTGAGATGCTAAATGCAACTTTTTTATTTTGTGACTGAACACAAACCATTACATGTTTCTGACTAACAACATAAGCCTTTTTCATGCTGACAAGAGTACAACTTTAGTAAATAGTTCTGCACAGGTGCTATTGAAATGAAGGGGTGCACAATATAGTCTTCATTAACTTCGGAAATATTGATGGTATACTGTACCTTTTGAAGGCATGAATTTGGTTAATTTCACAAGGAAATGCTTACAAGAACAAATCCCACACAGGAGATTTCACTACTGTCAAATGTCAGTTGGAACATGCATGATACAGGAATAAGGATCCAGTTTTCTTTTCCTCTCTAGCCTGAATTTGACAGTTATATGCAACTATTTGTTGTAGGACAGAATAAATAGAATAAATTTAGCTTCTTCACATATTTATGGAAAGAAATTTTAAAATAAGACTAATTTTATATTTGTAGGTGTAGTTTGCCCTTGCTTTTGAAATCTTTTTGCCTCCTGTTTCTTCTTCTAGCTATTCCAATCACTTCTGTAGTTTAATTATCGGCTCTATTTTGATATACAACTAGCAATCATGACTAGCTATGCACTATAGTTAAAACTCTCTCAAAATATAGGACTGATGTATTTTTCTTAATAAATTCTGAAGTCAACATAATATGTATTGGAAAAACATACTCATTTTTCAAAGCAAGCCAAATCCCTGCTTGGCTAAATTATTTCCTATGCATGTATGTTAAAGTAGTGAACATTCAATGTTGTTTCAGGTAAGGCTTAATGTGGCTTAAAACCTAGCAGCTAACCTATACAGCCTTACTCTTAACACACTGCATAACGTCCAATACAATCTGTTGCTAATACAATGGACACTGAATTAGACTGCCTTATGTTAGTACTTCTGAAAGAGTCACTTATTTGATTTTTTTAAGTAAGAAAACTAAAACACAGAATAAAAAAGGACAAAACAATCTTACTGATTTTCAAACTCTTCTCCTTTGAGGCAATAGATAAGAAAAACCATATCAGAGAAATGTATATATTTATACCAGAATGACATTTTCTATGAGTCTATTGTTATAATATATAAAAAGAAACCTAAAATTACCAAAATCTCAAATATTCTTTTGCCTGCTATCAAATAGGGTGGAGAGATATACCAAAATGTAAGAACTGAAAATGAGTTTTAGAAATAAATTGATGAAACAACTTCTCCACTATAGTTCAGTTTATCTTCTATAAGAAATATATGAACGGTGCAGTTTGGTAACTATTTTATAAATATATGTGCAATCATTTTTATCAAAAATACTGATAACTTAAAGTATGCATGTTTGTCATAGCTCCAATAGCCCACTACTAATACTTTATATTCTGTTACAAATATTATAAGAATTTAATTTGTGTTAACATCTAATCAATATAAACTTGCAATATTTTTAAAAGGAGGTAACTTCAGGATGACAAGAAGGAGCATTAACAATTTCAAGTTGTTATTAACTTCTAATTTATGACAGAATGGTAGGAATCAGGCAAAAATGGATCCTACTGTTATCTGTACTTAGTCAACTTATTATGTAGCTTGTTTCTTTTAAAATCAGTGAAAGTTTTACCTTTGTTCATAAGGTAACAAAGCTCATATCTGATAAGACAAGCAGCAAGCGAGTATCATTAAGAATACCATTCCATATACATTAAATTTCATGAATTCATCAAGCATCAATGATCCCTCAACAAATTAATCAAATTTAACCTAGAGAAGAAACATAATTATTCTCTTTCACACCATATGAAACACAAGTCCTTCTATAACAAAAGACTATGTTAAAACAACGTCCTTAAAAGTTACTGCACTTATGAAGGACTTGTTTTGTTTTGATTTTTGAACATCTGTGCAGTCTTTCTTGAAATGTTGCATACTTTAATATAACTGATCCTGATTTGGGGACTTACTCTCCAATATCAGTAACGGCATTTTCCTATTAGATCAAAGCATATTCAAAACATAGACACAATGAAAGTACAGGAAAAACTTCCAAGTTAGCTTCACCCACCCAAGGCTACCAAAATTTTAGCCAGGTCCCCAGACAGATCTTTATCCAGCGTCTTCAGTGCTAAGGGCCCAGAAGATAAGAACAGAGTCTATATCAAGTTCATCAGATTATGCAGATCTTCGTTAAGTGCCTTCTGGTGCAGCCGCAGATTCATGGCATGAGTTCTCAGGAAATTCCAGCTTCTCACAAATACTTTCTTTGACGGGCAAATACTGGGCAATCTCATTAGGATCTGTGAACAGCGTTGGGGGAATGTGCTTGAAATAGGAGAGAGATCATTATTTAGAGAACAACAAAAGAGAAATTATATGTAGATATAAATGTAAGTTAACATTACATTAACATGTTTTGCAAATATTCTTTTAACTACAGATTTTTTTCTCCTTTTCTCCTCTGAAAACTGGACAGCTAGAGAAGAGTGAAATGAAATTGCTTATTTATTTATATGGTCTCCCAACTTGCATTTACAACTCTGAATGCAACTGTACTACATAACAGAATTATTATATCAGGAACAGTGGTGTGCTGGAACAGGTTTGCATTTTTCTGGAATTTTGTGAGGTGACTGAGAGCAGAAATGAGGCTCAATGCCTAGCATGTACTGCTCCATAGCCAGTAGATCAAAGCAGCAGTGGCAGCAAAAGACATTTAGCAATATACAACACTGACTAGAAAAGAATAATATGAATTGGAAAACTTATTTACCAAGTCTTTTCTATGTTACATAATTTTAGAGGCTCAGTTGTGTATCTGAGATCATTTATGGAATAATTACAAGAAATGAACTTAAATCTTTTGAATAAGTAGAATTTTCTCATTAAAATATATTTTAGTAGTTAACAGGAATATCTGAATTTAATGTGAAGTTTTTACTTCTAGCCCTCCACAAATACACTGAATGATCACAAGAATGAGAAGCTATTATGTTATGAGAACACATGCTAATCAGTAACTAAGCACGGATTAAATAAACCTCCCATAAGATAAAAATCAGTCATTTCTACTGTACAAACTACAATTCAAGGATGTTAATGAAACTTTACATTTTTTCAGAAATGACTTTTTACTCGAGAGGCATTGTAAAAATTGGTCTTGTCTAGGAACATTATTCTATTATCATTTCAATTTCTATCTCTCCCAAACCCACAGGAAAACTGATATTGAAAGATTATAATATTTGATATTGAGCACAAAGAAGGAAAGAGTAGAAAAAGAGAAAAGGGGGAGAAAAACTCAAAGGGAAGCAATACACTGGTTGGCTGGCAGATAAAAAAAAAGGCAGCACACAAAAAAGACCCAGTCATGTTGTCCACTGTTAATACACAAAAGCAAACAAACTTGAAGAGGAAATGGCCAAATTGTTCAATCATACAAATAGGCCCACTAACTAAACTGTATAGAATATAACTAGAAGTTTTAGGACATCAAGTAGAATATACATTTGTATTTTTCCAAATGGAAAATGAGTTTCTTTAGGACTAGTCAAAACATTTTAAACAAAAAATCTTCTAAGAACAAAATATACTATTAAGTAACTTGTATTCCACATTTTCCTATTTTTGAATTACTGACAGACTTGTTGATTTTAACATTTTACAGCATTAAAAATAGACTATTGTTAATTTTATTTCTCTCATATAAACTTAATAAATGCTTAAAAATAGTGGTGCTCCTCAGTATCCAGAAAATAACTTGCACCAAAAATTTACTGACATAAATATGTTTTATATATTAATACCTTTAGATTTGATATTTTGCTTTCCCTAGAGGTGTATTCCCGCAATATGTATGATTTGTTGGCCTAGTAAAAAGAAAGCAGTTAGAATGTATTTTCATAACATTGAAACAATTTAATATGTACATATAGTTTCAAATAAAATGAACCTTCTGTACTAAAAAAGTAATCTATTGCAACATTAACACAAAATCGTGTGGTGATATCCAATAAAGATGCTGTAATTCTAGTATTATTTACAAATACTAATAAATCAACTACATTCATGCTGGAAATGCTGGATAAACATAATATATGTGAATTCACATGCCATCTTAAATCTGGTAAGATCCATACAGGATGTACTTGGGTAGTATGTATCTATAAACTGGCATGTACACAGTATTACAATTATACTACATACAGTATATAAATTAAATGGCTGCACATCTCATTCCTAATATTTTTAGGTCTACTAGACAAAAGCTATGTATAGAGAACAAGGCAGAGAAATCTTTGGATTATTTGAAGTCTATTCAACTAGTTATACAAATAAACAGCTAACAAACCTGCATCTATCATATTTCTAAATGTAGAATTTAGAGACAATAACATACATGTATTAGCAAATAAAATGTCACTTCTAAACATCAAGGCATACCCTGTTTTTTATGACTCTTGGAACCAAATGTTCACATTAAGACTTTCTTACCTCATGATAAATTCTTGTATCATTCATCCTAATAAGAACTCCATCAACTCGCAAGAAAAACCTCAACAGCACAAAAAACCCGGAAGGCATTACTCTCTGTCAAACATAAGAAGAATAATTGGCACTTGCACACATTTAAAACAGATTACTCTAACAGGTAATTAGAAAGATAGTAAATGTCTTAAAAGCCTTCATTAGTCAATAATATTACCTTTCCAGTAACATTTAGGAAGATAATCTTAATAGATCTTAATTTCCTGCAGGCACGAATACATGATCAGGAAAATCTGTAAGCTAATTAGTTTTGCATTTTTATCAGTCTGGGAAAATGTCAGCAATGAAGACATTATTTTTAGTATACAGGTATATAAGTATACAGGGAGTCCTCAACTTACCAGTGTTTGTTTAGCGACCGTTCAAAGTTACAATGGCACTGAAAAAAGTGACTTACGACCATTTTGCACACTTATGACCATTGCAGCATCCCCATGGTCATGTGATTTACATTCGGATGCTTGACAACTGGTTTATATTTATAATGGTTGCAGGGTCCCAGGGTCATATGTTCTTCTTTTGCAACCTTCTGACAAGCAAAATCAATGGGGAAGCCAGATTCACTTAACAACCATGTTACTAACTTAACAACTGCAGTGAGTCACTTAACAAATGTGGCAAGAAATGTCATGAAATTGGGCAAAACTCATTTAACAAATTTCTCACTTAACATAAATGTTGGGCTCAACTGTGGTCATAAGTTGAGGACTACCCATATAGAGGACTATACATTTTTGCATAGAAAGTGTTTCCTGCATCATTTTAAAATCAGCCTATTGCATTTTTGAAATGACTTGTTTATATCATTATATAATTTAATTAATTCCAACAAAATAAAAGGTTATTACAATACCATGCTATCTTTTTTCTTTAGAAACTCATGAGTGAATTTTTTTGCCAATGTTTTAATCAAAGGAAGAGTCAAGATGAAAATCACTTGTAGATTTCTAAACTTTGAAATTTAAACAGGGAAACACTAAAAAAACAAATTTAAGGGATATTACTAATAGGTTTGTTATTCTCTCAGTTCTGTATTTTCTTCATTTTCTACAATTACGGAAGAAGCATGCAAAAGATTACTGGACTCACAATTTTGACACTCAGACTTGAAACCCCATGATCATGAAGTTCATCTTCAAACAGGAGCACTTCCTCAAAAAACATTATCTGTTCCCTGGCTTTTAATTTCTCTGTATCTATATGTTCTGTTGTAGAAGAAACCTAGAACAACACAGCAGAAATTAAATGTTCTTTCTTATGTATTTGATTCCACAACTGTTCAACAAATTCATTCTTGCAATAGTTGACCATCACAATTATACTTTTAACTTTAGTGTTTCACCGATCAGAGTTCCTTTATAGTCTGTTGTGTAAGTCCAATCATATGGTTTAACAACTTCCTTTGTGTGTTCAGGCTCAGACCTACAAGAAAAGACAAACATAGCATGTCAGGCATACGACCAGGCAAAAACTATTTCTATACATCTATTTTACAAAATACACCAATGTTGCCTCTATAAATCAAAATGTGTCTGTAAACTAATATTTAATGTGCTGAGAGAGAAAATGTGGCATTACAGCATTTTTTAATACTGTAAACAAATTCTTGTTTTCCTCAGAGATGTTAGCTATAGAAGCGATGCCCCCTTCACTTCTTCCTGCTTTTATGCTTATACTTATAATCATGTGCATTGTGAAGTAACATGTATAGAATCAGATGGTAGCTGTTCAAAGATGAAGCAAAAATATATAAAATAGGATATTTCATCAGGATTCTTCATCAGACAGTTTGATATATTTGAAGAATTATTTTTATACAAAACCACGTTTCAGAATTAACAAATTAACCATGATTTCAAAACTTTTAAAGATTAAGATTAAAGATTCATTTTAAATACCATTTATAACATAGGAAAAATAGAATAGAATAGAATAGAATAGAATAGAATAGAATAGAATAGAATAGAATAGAATAGAATAGAATAGAATAGAATAGAATAGAATAGAATAGAATAGAATAGAATAGAATAGATGCTGGAAGGGACTTTGGAGGTCTTCCAGTCCAGCCCTCTGCTCAAGCAGGAGAACCTATACAGTCTGAGAGAGGTGAATGTCCAGTCTCTTCTTAAAAATAACTGTCAAGATCACATATCAAGTGAATAACATAAATAAGTACAGAATATATCTATTAAGGAACTGTAACCCTTCAGAATTGATTACCAAAAGATGCTTCAGGGTATACTAGTGCACATGTAGGATCTGCCTACAACTCTTTAATCCAATAGTTTTATGAGTACATGGCTTATCTGCTTTAAGGAGATGGGACAACTAGCAAAATAAGAAGCTGCTTTAAAAGAATTTCAGACAAGTGTAAGATCTGAAGCAGTTTTTGGGAATCAAATCTGAAGCATTACACAGCTTCCAAAACCATTCCATAGGGCCCATTAAGCTATATTATTTAAAAAACACACAAATATGCTATTACCTGCTTTCTTGCCACTCTTCTGCACAAGCAACTTTAACCATTCCTTGGGAGTTATTTACGCATTTTAAAGCATCAGTTGCATTGAACTCTATGCCAAAGAGCAGTTCATGCTGAATTCTTAGGATATTGTCACCAAACATCATTTCCGGAACACATGGCATATGGAGTTCTTCAGCTAACCTACACAGACATAAGATTAGATTATTTTGGAGCTACATACTGATGTTATAATTTAAAATAAAGATCTATATTTTACTATAGAATATTTTAGTATACATTACATAAAATTTGAAATTAGCAGTTAGATGGCTTCCCTCTTTTCTCCCCAAACCTTAGATAGTTGTGATTCACTTTTAGGGATGATGCAAGGTAAGACTATTGGGTATATGGAAGGTAATTCTAATAATAAATATGAAATCAGAACAGCAATCTAACACAGTCTGTCAAATACAAGCCAATCACAGCTTAACAGGAAACAGACACAAAAACTTATATACAAAGTTATTCATATATTTGGAGTACTCCTTAGAAAGCATTGTTAAACTGAGTGAAAAGTACCGGTATATTGAAAATAGATTGATATGGGAATATCAGTAAGAGAAACTGATTTTGTAGAGCTCTCTAACAAAACAGCTTAATTTTAAAATTCTGAAAAGTACAGGTAGTCAGTCCTTGACTTACAACAGTTCTAGTGACCGTTCAAAGTTACAATAGCACTGGAAAAAGTGATTGATGACCATTTTTCACACCTACAACCATCTCCATCGTCACATAATCAAAATTCAGATGCTTGATAAATGGTTCATATTTATGACAGTTGCAGTGTCTCTGGGTCATGTGATCATCTTTTGTGACCTTCTGACAAGCAAAGTCAAGGGGGAGTCTACATTCACTTAACAACCATGTTGCTAACTTAACAAACACAATTAACTGTGGCAAGAAAAGTTGTAAAATTGGGCAAAACGTAACAAATGTTTCACTTAGCAACATAAATTTAGGGCTCAATTATGGCCATAACTCAAGGACTACTTGCATTATGCACAGGAACCACTAATCATACCAAATACTCCACTGCTAACTTTGTAAATCAGAAGCCAGGAAAGGGGGGGGGGAAATCAGCATCTTGATAATAGACAGCATTCTGCAATCACCATACCTCAACCTTCCATTTACGAAATCTTTTGAAGATTACAACTGGGGAAAAAGGGGGATTGCCATGCACAATGTATATTTTACATCTATCGCAAGAATTCCTCAACATTTTGCCATCACACCTCTTTTTTGTGTAATGTTAAGGTACACATTTCCCCTAAAAATCCGAAGACCAAAATGAACACAGATGAAAAATGCAAACAAAACAATGGCATTTTGGGAAAGGTGGATTTATTGTAACAATGAAACTAAAAAGTTCTTCACACCTCCCTTGCACTCTGTCTGCATCTCCAGGGAGGTACATTTCATAGTCCGGGAAGCTCCTGTTTCAACAAACCAAACTATTCCTGCAACTGTGTTTACAAACCTGGACCGCACAAATCAGCACTCTTAACTGACACCAGAGACTCAGAAAACACAATTCTCTGTTGCCATTTAACGATTGCCCAGATTTCTGAAGCACAGCTATGGAAGGCCCCTGTCACCCTCTAATGTGTTGCTCTACAAAATCCAGGTTACATGTCTCAGGGCCATTAAGGACCAAAGACTGGGCCAAGGCATCACTAGACTAAAACCCAAAGATGCTTTTTCACAAAGCAACTCGACTTCCTTGTTTTTCTTTGAAGACATTTCACTTCTCATCCAAGAAGCTTCTTCAGCTCCGATTGGATGATGGGGAATAGAAAGATTTATATTTCTGCAGACAGGTGTTCATTTGCATTCTTTTAGGGAGTCGCTAAAGCTGCCTGAAGGCTTCTCTGTGTCTTCAGGGTCACCTGTGTCATGCAAGTGGGTGTGGAGCCCTCTTGAAACTGTTGAAAGGACTGCGTTGTAGACAGGAGATAGATGATGTCGGATGCCTTCCCTTTCTGTTGAGAGAGGGCTGTTCAATTTTGACACAGATGGCCTCTTTGACTCGTGAAAAAGCATCTTTGGGACAACTATCAACTCTCAGCCAATCTCACTGTACACACGTTGTATTTTGACAATAAAGGTTCATTCATTCGTTCACCTGGACGGCTGAGAAGCTCCATAGACCTCTAGAGCAGGGGTCTTCAAACTTGGCCCTTTTATGACTTGTGGACTTCAACTCCCAGAATTCCTCAGCCAGCAAAGCTGGCTGAGGAATTCTGGGAGTTAAAGTCCACAAGTCATAAAAGGGCCAAGTTTGAAGACCCCTGCTCTAGACTAAAAGTAGCGAGCGGCTTTCTGGTGACGCTTCCCGAGCGCCAAGGCAAGCGGCCAGCCCAGAGTCCTTTCGACCCCCTCCCTCTTAGCCGGGGTCGCCCGATCCCCCCCACCCTCCAAAACAATCGCCCTCAATCGCACCTCTCGGCATCGGCCGACTTGATGATGTGGGTCCGAGCGGCCGTTAGCTTCCACGGCCCGAAGGCAAAGTCGCGGCGGCTGCTTTTGAACACAGGCATCATAATGGCGGCGTCAACTCCCAGACAGCAAGCATAGAGACGGGAAAGCTTCCTTCGGCGATGATAAGAATAAACCCCCCCAGATAGGAACCTTGGAAACAAACGACCTCGACCTTCTCTTCCTCCCGTAGCAAAAGCAGCAGCAGCAGCAAAAGCAGCACGGCCCTCAACTATTTCACTTCCGCTTCCGGGTTTTCATGGCTCCGTATGAAATGAAAAGGCTTCCAAAGTTCACCTTCCGGTTCCTGGTCGGCCACGCACGGAGCACGTGCTTGAAAATTAACTCAAAAAAAATCGTCAACAAAGCGGTGTTTTTTTTCCTATTGTAGTTATTGCAGAGCCTTGAAATAATTAAGGTCCCTCCGCAAGAAAAACTTAAGCATCTATGCAGCGAAAGGGCAATTAGATTATTTCTCCAGCAAGGCATACACGTTTTCTTTCAGATATTATAAAGAGGAAAGTCGTGCTAGTCTGTGGTCATCAAAACCCAGAAAGAAAATTTTTAAAACTTCAAAAAGAGAAAAATTAAGAAATGATCGAAACCAAACCGTGCGTTAGCTAGTGTTGAAATCAAAGTGCGATCTATATTTATTTTATTTATTTATTTATTTGTTTGTTTTTATATACCGCCCTTCTCCCGAGGGACTCGGGGTGGTGTACAGAGCAAGGTAAGTATACAGTAAAACAATAGTAAAAAACAAATGAAACCCCAAAATCTGTCAGGCCAGGCCGGCTTGCTGGAACAGGTAGGTTTTTAAGTCACGCCGGAAGGTGCGAAGGTCGGGGGCCATCCGGATTTCGGCAGGCAAGCAGTTCCAGAGGGTTGGCGCACCCACTGAGAATGCTCTCCCCCTGGGGGCCACCAGCCGGCATTCTCTGACCGGTGGCACCTTGAGGAGGCCTTCTCTGTGGGAGCGCACAGGACGGAGGGGTGTTGACGCTGGCAGTAGGTGCTCCCGTAGGTAATCCGGACCCATGCCATGTAGGGCTTTGTATGTCATCACTAGCACCTTGAATTTCACTCGGAAGGCAACTGGAAGCCAGTGCAGCTCACGGAGGAGAGGTGTGATATGGGAGTATCGGGAAGCCCCCAAAAGTGTTCGTGCAGCTGCACTCTGCACCAGCTGAAGCTTCCGAGTGGCTCTCAAGGGCAGCCCCATGTAGAGAGCGTTGCAGTAGTCAAGGCGAGAGGTCACAAGTGCATGGGTGACTGTACGTAAGGCATCCAGGTAGGGTCGTAATTGGCGCACCAGGCGAACCCGAGTGAAGGCCCCCCTGGTCACAGCTCCTATGTGATCTTCCAAGGATAGCTGTGAATCTAGGAGGACACCCAGGTTGCGGGCCCTATCAACAGGGGGTAATGACTCACCCCCGATGTTAAGGGATGGAATACTCTGAGTGTCCTGGCATGCCGGTATGTACAGCCATTCAGTCTTGTCCGGGTTGAGTTGAAGCCTGTTCCTTCCCATCCATTCCCGAACCGCTTCCAGGCAACGGGACATCACGTCGAGGGCATCACTGATGCAGTTTGGAGTCGAGATGAAAAGCTGGGTGTCATCAGCATACTGATGGTATCCTACTCCAAAACCACGAATGATCTCACCTAGCGGTTTCATGTAGATGTTGAACAGGAGAGGCGAGAGGACCGACCCCTGAGGAACTCCACAAACGAGAGGCCTCGGAGTCGACCTCTGTCCCCCTGCCAACACCGACTGCGAGCGTCCCAGGAGAAAGGAGGAGAACCACCAAAGAACCGTGCCTCCCACTCCCAATCCCCTGAGGCGCCGCAGCAAGATACCATGGTCGATGGTATCGAAAGCCGCCGAGAGGTCTAATAAGACTAGGACAGAGGAATGGCCCCTGTCCCGGGCCCTCCAGAGATCATTTATCAGAGCGACCAATGCCGTCTCCGTGCTGTAGCCCGGCCTGAAACCCGATTGGCACGGGTCTAGATAATCCGTTTCATCCAGGACCTGAGGAAGCTGATGCGCCACCACACTCTCAACAACCTTCGCAAGGAAGTGAAGGTTGGAGACCGGACGAAAGTTATTCAATGTAGCTGGGTCCAAGGTGGGCTTCTTGAGGAGAGGTCTCATCACCGCTTCCTTCAAGGAGGCGGGGAAATGACCCTCACTCAGAGAAGCAGACATGACCGCCTGGAACCAGCCTCGTGTCCCCTCCCGAGCTGCATAAGCCAGCCAGGAAGGGCACGGGTCCAATAAGCATGTGGAGGAGCTCAACCTCCTCATAATCCTGTCCACTTCCTTTGAAGTCACAGGATCAAATTCCTCCCAGATGACGTCGACAAGACTGCCCGTGTCCTGTTCCTCAGACTCTGCCCAGTTGGAGTCCAGGCCGGTTCAAATCCGAGCGATTTTATCCAACAGATATTATATGCATCCCTGGCGTTCAAATTGGTTTTAATGGTATCCTGTCATATAGGGGTTTGAAAAGGTTTGGATTTTTTTTTCTTGGAGAATGGAAAAAAACTGGCTTCTGTGTCTTTAAAACAAATAGACAAACAAGATTCTTTTCAACTTTCTGCACCATCGAGTTGGCCATTCATGACTTAGAAATAATACAGTACAATAGCAGGAATTCAACTGAGATAGTTGTCAGCTGTCTAGGAGTATAAATCTTTCCATTCCCCATCATCCAATCAGAGCTGAAGAAGCTTCTTGGATGGCAAGCAAAATATCTTCAAAGAAAAAAAAGTCCAGTTGCCTCATGAAAAAGCATCTTTGGGATAATGGAGATAGTTCTGTTCCACGTAAATAATTGGAAAAATAGCACATCTTTTATTTCTGCCCTTTATGAAAGGTGGACTTGTCACTTTTTTATCTTTCATTTTAGTTAACATTAACTAAATTGATTACTAAATTGTAATTTAGTAAACTAAATTGGTTTGGGAAACAGTAAAGGTAACGGTAAAGGATATGTAATCAATTGCTTGCTTAAGAAGTAAAATCTCTGGTACTGTATTCTGTGTTTAAGATGAGGAAAAACATTGAGAATGTTGTAGAAAGAAGAGACTCACTCAAGCTCTTCAGGAAAGGAAAGGTTTATTGCACAGGTTCAGAAGGCTTAAACAAAGCAAAGGGTCTGAACCCCGAAGGGTTCATGAACAGACATATTTATACACCTCTAATTCCTAGTTATACATTGTTATACGTGTTCTTCAGCAACATCTGGAAATCCACCTGTTCTTTGCACTGGGATCATATTTTTATATCAGTTATTTTTTTTAATACGAATAATTTTAAAGTTGGGTCTTTTATTGTTCCAGAGAGAAAAATAGATAACTGAGCAATTACTGCTCTTTCTTTTTTCATTATAACCTGTAGATTAAGCAGACTACCTTACTCCTCTGAGCCATTAAGAAGCAGCTTCTAAAACTAACACTGCACAGTCATACAAACCTTGGATTTAGTTTGTCTGATTTGCTTATTGACTTTTGCTCAATTCCACCTTTTCACTGTTCCAATACATTAAAAAAGCTCATTAAAAAGCACAAGTTAAATGCCATTTTATACCTACTCTCATTATATAATGTTCTTTAACTAAACTGTGGCTTTCTGTTTTATGAGTCATTACTGGGTGAGTTGTTTCTTGAAATGCAACATGTATACCATCGTGGTTTTGGGTGTTAAAAACACAAAACATGGCTAAAGAGATGTCCATAATAGGAGTAACTTGCCACACATTTTTTAACTTAATTTTTTAAATTACCATGAATGTACAATGTTTGCTGTTTCTTGAGTAAATGCACCTTCTATATTTCTAATAATATAAACTAAATGGTAATTTCTGTCAAATAGCATTGCTTGGATTAAGAAGAAGAAAGAAAACAAACTTTCTTTTTTATTTTGTTTTTTACATACCATCTTGTATATTGTGGTTTTCCTTTCTTTTCATCTACTATAACATATTTAAAAGGAAGGAAATTGTACCATATACTGTATTCATTGTAAGTGTTATGTATAAACAAAATTCAAGCAAACTGATAACCTTCCTAATCATTTTTCTATTTAGTCAAATTGCTGCCTCTGTAGCTTTTGACGGTGACTGATGCAATATCCAGTTCGGTAGCCATGTGTATAAACTTTTAGCTGCTCAGTTAAGATAGAATGTTGCCGAGGGTATTGTGGAGATATAGTATCGTGGAGTTTCCTTGGACTGTATTATAACATCTATCTCAGTGCAATTCTATGGCTCTGTATTATAGTTTTTATTATTATTATTTATCTTCATCTTAATAAAAAATAAAATAAAAACAAGTAAAAATTCTATATCTCTTCATTTTAACCAGAAATGTAATTACTTTTTGCTAAAAAAATAAAGTTATAACCATTAACAGAACAAGTACCATGTTCATGTTCATCAATATTTCAAATATTACAACAAGAACATTCTTAAACAGAAGGGCAAGATGAGTAGACATCTAGTATATAGAAGGGGATGTGATGGCTCAGCGGTTAAAGATGCTGAGCTTATCAGCTGGAAAGCTGATTGCCTCAGTTCGAGATCTGAGCGTTTTGAGTTCTCATTATCTGCCACAGTTCTTGCCAATCTAGCAGTTCAAAAGCATCCAAATGCGAGTAAATAGCAAAGGCCGCTTTGGTGGGAAGGCAACAGTGTTCTGTGCACCTAGGCGTCCAGTCATGTTGGCCACATGACCACTGAAGCATCTTTGGACAACACTGACTCCCTCAGCTAAGAAAGAGAGATGAGCACCACCTGCTAGAGTCAGACATGAATGGACAGGGGAAACCTTTACCTACCTTTTTACACATCACTACTATATGGTACGGTTATTTTTTTTTTTAAAAAAACTACAGTGTAGTTTATCTGATTGTAGCTTGGCATATTATATGGACCTGATCATTTGGTGCCAGATACATGAAGCATATTTTATAAGTTGGTATGATATGTGTATCTGGCCAATTGTGTTTGATTCAAGAAACCACGCTAAACAAAGTATGGCTACATCTAAAGTATGAACCAAAGTTGGGAATGATGGAAAGAGTGCAATTTTTAAAAATGAGTTATTTCTCTGCACTAATAAAGACAGTCTAAGGGGAAAAACAGCAATACAGGTAGTCCTCGACTTATAAGAGATCTTTTAGTGACCGTTCAGTTACAGCGGGACTGAAAAAAGTAACTTCTGACATTTTTCACACATTTCAGCATCCCCATGTCATGTGATGAAAATTCAGATGCTTGGCAGCTGACTCATGACAGTTGCAGTGATCTGGGATCATGTGATCACCTTTTGCGACCTGATATGCCAAGTCAATGAGGAAGCCTGATTTGCTTAACTGTGTTACTAACTTAACAACTATAGTGATTCACTTAACAACGGTTGCAAGAAAGGTTGTAAAATGGACAAAATTCACTTAACAAGTATCTCACTTAGCAACAGAACTTTTGGGCTTAATTGAGGTCGTACGTTGAGGATTACCTGTAGGCTCTTAGAGCATGTGCATCATCTCAGCAGTGGTCTAAAAATATAAATAAATGGGCCTGAGATTTATTTGAGAGATTTACTACTGTTCTTGTTCTACACGTGGAAGATTTTAATAGGAACCAAAGCTTAGGGATATGCGTAACTTACAAGCTGTGGAAATGTTAGAATGCTGCTGTTGCTTAGCTTTGTACAACAAACTTTTCCATTGACTCTATTGGTTACCAGACCCACTCTGTAAAAAATATGTCAAGAAAAGTTGCCATCAAGCCATCCTGACCTGGTTTTAATGAAAACACCAAGGAAAGTGACATTATTTTATAGTGTATACGATAGGTCATCTCCTGCATTCTTGTTCCTTCATTAATTATTTTGCTTTGTTCAGAGAAGCTAAACATATTTTCTTTGTAGCTTTTTTAGAATGTACAATGTGACCAACACTGTTCTGTACCAAAGCAATGAAAAGACTTTATAGGTGAAATGACAGCTGCTATAATTTCCTATTAGATCAAAATTTAGAGAGAGAAAAGTAGTACATTTTTTTAGACTGGCATGCAGTTCTGACATCTTCATGTTGCATTAACAAATAACTAGTTTTTAAAATTCTTAAAGGCTGCTGTTCACCTAGAGATGGATGACAAATAGTTTGACTCAAGTCTCACATTGTGCTAAGACATGGTTTACTTGATCATATTCTGCTAAATAAACTGCAGTTAATGGGCTGAAATAATGTAGTAAAACCTTTATAAACCTCTGGTTTATGTCTGCTTATATGACATTGTATGATTGGTTGCTATGTTTTCTGAAATTTTGTTTGAAATAACCACTGGTTTAATTGTATAGTACAGCACATTTTAACACTACAGTAGTTTAAGTTACAATCTGTCACCACTTAACTGAAAGTAAATTCTACTGGTTTCTATTTTAAAGACATATTTATTAATTTGAAGCCAGATGTATCCAAATTAGCCAATATAAACGGTTGGAAGAATGGTGATTTATTTATCATGATTTAAACAATGTTCCTTTATTTAAAATGTGTTTTTTTTTCAATTTACAAAACTTCCCTTTATACTGAATTTGTCTGGTACAGAAGTTGTATCTAAACAAACCATCTCTTCATTTTTGTTTTGCCTTTGTGTAAGTGGTGCTCTTCAGCTCAGGAAAGAAAAACGATGCAGAGGACAGCGTGAAAGTTTAACGAAGAAATGGCATTTTGGTGGACCGGGCTAACTAATATAAATTATTTATTTAGTATTGGAGAATGTTGCCTTTGAAAATTTTATCCCACTCTCTCTATAAACCAGCCTTTTCCACATAAAGACAACTTGTTAAATCTATTTTCTAACTGTAAGAGAATTATACAAAGAGAAAAGATAATTCTTATGGAAATATGAAGTTGGGGGGGGCAAGCTGCTGAAGAACAAAAGCGCAACGGAGTAGAAAGGGCAGGGTGGGGAAGTGGGAGGAGTAAAATGGGGATGGAGGGAGTGTTTCAAGGAAGGAGGGATGTGAAAAAGTAGATGAGGGGATGGACGAGAAAGAAGGGGGGTCGGACTATTTTTCTGGGCCTCGACTGGCGGAGACTGTAGGGGGCCCGGGGGCCGCAATCTGAACCCCCTCGCCTGCATAGGTAAAGGGGTGGCAGGGCCACACGAGAGCAGTTTGGTAAAAAGGTGAGTGGGTCGTCTGACCCCGGTGGAAGGTCCCCGAGACCTTCTGGTGCAGAAGAGTGCAACGGAGCCTTTGTGGTATAAGAGCAGGGTCCTCGCCTCCTCGGAGGGATCCCGTAGACCCTGCTTTGCCTCCAGGCGACGATGGGATTTGGTATGTTGGGCGAGGGAGGTGCCCGGGACAGGAGACGCCCACGATTCTCCATGCCTCGGCAGCGGAGAGAAAGACTGGCTATATTCTGGTAACGAGCCGGGCTAAGCATTTTTTTCCCAAGCCCGAGACGAGGCATATATCGGCTTTCTGACTTCGCTGTACTGTACGGCCGAGCGAAGGCGAAAAAGCAGGCGAGAGTAAGCAGACGGGTATTCCTCCACTTTTCAGGGTGGTGTCTGGAGCATCCAGGCGGGGGCTTGTAGAATGGGCACCGCCTCTGCTGCAGTTACTGCGAGCCTGGAATAAAATTCTGGGTAAATCTTGCATCCAAGTCCCGCTGTGCAGGCCCACCATATATATTAAACAAAAACGAAAATGGGAAGGAGGGGCGGAGGAAAGAAAGAAAAAAACTGGGTGAACTGAATGCAAGATTTGATACGAGCCGTCCTAGGCCAATTTACCTGGTATTTCCAAGACCTTCATTTTCCATCTTCCAACAAACTACTGTATTGTAATTCAGTAGCCCTGGCGAATGTATTAAGAGTCAAGTCACGTGGGGAAAAAGTTTTAATTCCTGCTTAAAAAGTGATAAAGTTATGGAATAAAGAGATTATGAAATCAAAAGATTAAGAAAAGAGTATACTGAAAGAAACTTAATATAATTAAATCACACAGAGGCCCTGAGAAAGAAGTTTAAAGGACAAAAAGCAAATGTATAAATCAATGTACGGAGGTGATGGAAGCAAAGATGGCTTGCAAGGATAGAAAGGTAGGAGATGTATAGTGAATGATGATCACAAAACGGTGTTTCCTTTTTATCGTGTGCCTTCATTTCTTTGGTTTATTTAATCTTTTTCTGTTCTTTGCATACTGTTGTTTACCTTGAATGGGTCTGTATGCATGTAAGTTTTGCCTTTGTTGTTTTTTTATTATGGAACACGTTTGGCTTTGTTGTGTGTTAGGTTTGAGCTCTATAAAATAAGACCTTACAGGCAGCATTTAGATATGTTCAATGCCATCATCATCATCATCATCATCATCATCATCATTATTATTATTATTATTATTATTATTATTATTATTATTATTATTATTATTATTATTATTATTATTATTATTATTGCTACCTAGAGATCATAGGAAATGAAAAGCACCAAGTTCAATGTTGCTAATTTGTTCAGTTCATCCAACATATCCATATTCAACAATGCATACAACATAGATTTTGGGCATATTCTGTCCTAATGTGTTTATCCAGATCTTCTGTTAGTGCACCAATTACCATTCTGATTCCATCCACCTTGCTGGTCATCCTTTTCTTTAATTTACTTCCACCTTTACCAGCATTAGAACCTTGTCGAAAAAGCTAGGTCTTCACATAACATATCCAAAATAGGATAATTTGATTCTAGTCATTTCTGACTAAGAACCCTGGTTTGATTTGTTTGATGATTCCTTTGTTTTCTTGTCTGTCCACAGTCTTCTCAGGTGTCTTCTCCAACACCCAAAGCAATAATACTCTTCCCATCATGGTCCATTCTTCAGGGTCCAACTTTTGTTTCCATAAAGTGTCACAGATAATACCATTGCTTACACCATTTGATCTTTGTAGATATATAGACATCAAAGTACCTGAATATCTTTTCCAAGGCTTTCATGGATATTCCACCATGCTAGTTTGTGGTGTATTAACTGCTTGTGAAATTTGTATCGAACAGCATGGCAAAGATATCCTACTTTAAGAATATCTTTCCTTCAGAAATTGTCTGCTCCCCCAGTTCCCTTCCTCCTCTCTCCAAAAAAAATGTATTCTGGAGGTTTCTAAGGATAGAGTATTCCATTATGCACTTTCAGGTCAAAGTGAAATGCTCTTAAGCAGTGGCCCCCAACCCTGTGGGCACCAGGGAGTAGTTCTGTGGCAAGAGGTTTTTCTGTGGACTGGAGGGGGTTACTTACATAGGAGTTGTTCTGTCTGTCTTTGGCAATGCCTTGCATATCATTAAACATATCCATGTAATATTTTATAACTTGGATAAGCCTTAAGCATGTAGCATTTGTAGTATTTTAACTAATACAATGCAGCCAAGTCCATTCCTTGAGAATTGTGGAACTAGTAACTTTGTTTATGGAAATATAATTGATGCAATATGTGTATCAACTGTTTTTGTATTTCTTTAGCAGATGCTCAGCATGTCTTGGTTGCTCCGACAATGAGCATCAACTTGTCCCTCAGTAAGGAGAATGCCTCAGAAAACCTCACACTGCTGGAAGAGGGAGCAGGCAGAATCACCGAGTCAATTGCTATCATCATTATTGCTATTTTCATCTGTTTAGGAAATCTGGTGATTGTCCTCACTCTTTACAAGAAGTCATACCTGCTCACCTTAAGCAACAAGTTTGTTTTCAGCCTCACTCTGTCCAACTTCCTTCTTTCGGTGCTGGTGCTTCCTTTTGTTGTTACCAGCTCCATCCGTCAGGAATGGATCTTTGGAGTTGTTTGGTGCAACTTCTCTGCCCTACTCTATATGCTCATCAGCTCTGCCAGTATGCTCACACTTGGACTCATTGCTATCGATCGGTATGCCATCCATTATTTTTTTATGACCTGAATTGAGCTGCATGGGGAAAAGGGGTTTTTAGCATGTACCAACATTAAACATGCAGTGGCAGAGAAATATGTTTTAATTAACAATGCTAACAAGTCCATACATTGAGATTGTGGCACCAATAACTTTGTTTGATAAAAAAGCAGCATCTGAATATTTAAGCAGCAATGAAGAAGTGTGTTTCCATGAGACAACCCAAGTTCTCCCAATTACCGTAATCAGATCCAATTTTCAAAAGACAGACTCATTCCTTTAATTTTTTCATGTTTGATATTATTCAATTTCCTATGTATTGCATATATCCTAATATTATTGCACACCCTTTTTATGTTTTTCAGATACTATGCTGTCCTGTATCCAATGGTTTACCCTATGAAGTTTACGGGTAACAGAGCTGTTGTTGCCATAGTGTATGTGTGGCTTCATTCTCTAATTGGATGCCTTCCACCCCTCTTTGGTTGGTCATCTTTAGAATTTGATCAGTTCAAATGGATGTGTGTAGCTGCATGGCATAAGCAGGCAGGTTACACTGCATTTTGGCAGATATGGTGTGCTTTGCTACCATTTATAGTCATGATCATTTGCTATGGTTTCATATTTCGTGTGGCCAGGATTAAGGCACGGAAGATTCACTGTGGCAGCGTGGTCATTGCTGCAGAAGATACACAAAGGAATGGGAGAAAGAACTCGAGTACTTCAACGTCCTCATCAGGCAGCCGAAGGAATGCTTTCCAAGGGGTTGTTTATTCTGCCAATCAGTGCAAAGCTTTGATCACAATTTTAGTTGTGATTGGGGCTTTTGTTATCACATGGGGGCCTTACATGGTGGTTATCACGTCTGAGGCACTTTGGGGTAAAAACTGCATTTCCCCTACTTTTGAGACATTAGCAACATGGTTATCTTTTACAAGTGCTATCTGCCACCCTTTGATTTATGGACTCTGGAATAAAACTGTACGCAAAGAGTTACTGGGAATGTGCTTTGGAGATCGGTACTACAGAGAATCATTTGTTCAAAGGCAAAGGACATCCAGATTATTTAGTATTTCTAATAGGATCACAGGTAATTTTCTTAAAAAAATTATTAAAATGCCTCTAGAAGATACTGTAAATTGCTAGGGCAGAGTAACCACCATTTAATTAGACTGGTACAGCCACTAGTGTTGTCCATCCTTTATTATGTGGTTTCTGTGTCTTCTTCATTATTGAGAATTTTTGGACATGGACACGGCCACAATTCTTGCATATACTCAAAGCAGGCAGGACACCTTGGAGATTCATTTTGTCCAATTATCCATTTTATTCAGATAAACTTCACTGAATTGATAAGACAGAATTGGAAAATTAAGCTGAGTGCTTTCAGGAGGCATCTTTTGCCTATGTATATTTTTGTGGTATCCTAGAATCTACAACCTCTGTTTTCCATTTATTTGTTTATGATTTTAAAAAAATCTTATCCTCAGTTTAACTTTTCTGTGTAATACTAAAGTTGAAAATGGGGGTTCAACCAATGGTATAGATTAATTTATCACTACCATTACAATATCAATTGCTTTTACACAATTCTTTCTCTGTCTGTGATTGGCTCTGTTTACATTTAGCTGCTTTTGTCCTTTCATCACAGTTGGCACAAGCATTATCACATGTTTTAACCTAGATAAATATAAATGCTCAAAGCATTTCTTTAAAAGGTTTTCAGAATAAATAACAGAACAACAGAGTTGGAAGGGACCTTGGAGGTCTTCTAGTCCAACCCCCTGCTCAGGCGGGAGTTGTAGTCCTTAACCGCTGGGGCACTCCATGTGAGGCCATGGCACCCAGTGAATTTCTTGATCGCTGTCTCCCCTGGGGGCGCTGGATGACTCCAGGCATGACCAGGTCAATGGGTGCGGTAATCCAAGGCGCACCTTCATTCACCTCAAGTTTATTACTTTTGAGATATTCAATTTTTACTATTTTTGAGACAGTCAAACTCCAATACCAAGCAAAAAAGGAATATAAAGGTTTTTTCCATTGGCCTCATTAGATACAGGTTCCCAGTGATATGAAGTTTTATTCTGAATTATTTAAGAGTCCTGTTTAATAAATTCAGATGTTTACAGCCTCTCTTTTTTATTCCATTCAATCATGTCTAGTGATTGGAGACTGACTGGACGAGCCCTGCAGTTTTCTTGGCAAGGAGTGATTTGCTGTTGCCTTTTTCCCTGGGCTGAGAGAAAGTAACTGGGCCAAAGGTACCCAGTTGGCTTTGGGCCCAAGGCAGGACTGGAATTCACAGTTCCTAGCCTGATGCCTCAACCATTACGCTAAACTGGTTATTGTTACAAACGTAGCTATTATTAAATCAAGCAATGTAGTAAAATGCACTGAGGCTATTTGAAGATATTTGGTTATGATTCCAAAAGGTAATTTGTTTGGATGCTGAAATACTTTTGCAGATCTAGGATTATCTCCACATCTGACAGCGCTCATGGCAGGGGAGCGGACTTTAGGACACAGCAGCAGTACAGGCGATACAGGCTTCAGTTGCTCTCAGGATTCAGGTAATTGTTTCTTTGAATTATGTTGCAATGTACAAGAGCCAGGAGTATGATACAGCCGCAAAAAAAGAAGAAGCTTGCAATAAACGTGAAATGCAACTTAGTAGAACTATCCTAGTGCTATCCATAAAAAAATATTATGAAGCTATCATGGGATTCCCCCCCCCTCCCATAGGTTTTGTGTGTGTGTCTGTGTGTCAGTGAAAAATAATGGAAAAGGCATTGGGAAAAAGACAACTGGGCAATAAGAGTGGACTGCCCTGTAAAACTCCATGAATGTAGGAAAGATGGAGACAGCTGTTTATGTAACTTGATTCTCTCCTGCAAATGCACTGAGTAAGTTTAGTGATTAGTCAAATACAATTCAAAATGAAATTCATAACCAAAGATGGCTTGTTTATAAGAAAAACTGCAAAAGAAAGTTGAGGCATTCTTTCCATTCACTTGTTTCCTAACTCTATAATTAGCATCATAAGCAAAAGACATTTTTGCTACCTCACTTTTCCGCATTGTAAAATACATCTGCTGTTTTCTAGATGTGAGGGAGAGTACAGCTCAATGCCCATATCACAAAAATACTGTTTTTGCTTATATCCATTAAATGATTTATCCCACTAAATGATTTTGTCAACTGTCTAAGCCAGGATATCTTTTTAGGGACAGATGTTATGCTGCTTGAAGATTATAGTTCTGATGGAATCAATCACCCACATTGTGTTTACCCTCATCGACGGAGTTCTGTAACTTTTGAAGATGAAGTGGAACAAATTAAAGGTATGTTGAGGCTAGGCATGCCCATTACTGAACTGTATATAAGAGGGGAATGCTTGAACCAAGAATTCAGTCCTATGCTGCTATTTGATTTTTACTTAATTTTACTTTGAATTTAATTAACTCATTTGAATTTAATTATTTAATATAAAATTAGAACTTATAAAAGACTTGAAAATGAAATAAATGCACTAGAAAGTCTTATACCTCATTATAGCTTATAGCTCATATACATACATAATCCAGAAGGGAAAAATTAAGGAGGCAGAGAAAATAAATTCATTTTGCATAAAAAAGTTGATGCTTACTGGGAATGGAGACAACACTTCTCTGAAAATCTCTTGAATCTCTTGTCCTCTGTCGGAATCTCTTGAATATTTCATGTACTCAACTTCCAAACAACTGAACTTTGAATATTATACCATCTTGCAAACTTTAATTTGGAGAGTATAAGGGAGACTATTTTTTTTCCAGCAAATTGTCAGTCTAAAATGTAAGGCACATATGTTGGCTGAATTAATTAGCTATAAGGAAATTGACATAACCTTGAATGTTGACATTCCTGGAAATTTAGATATTGCTAAAATGTTTTTTTTTTTGTTTGGTTATCTGAAGTGCCATATTTCTGCTAAATTTGGCAAACAAATTTCATTATTTTTTTTAAAAAATACATATTAACTCCAATTTGGTCTAATGGTTAAGGTGTCAGGCTAAAAACCAGCTCAGTGACTTTGGAGCAGTTACACTCTTTCAGCCCAACTCTCCTTATAGAATGTGGTGGAGAAAATAGGAGAAGGAAGGAATATGAGGCATGTTTGCTGCCTTGTTATTTATTAAAATAATAAAGCCAACATAAAAAATATGTAGCGATAATTGCAATTATTTAAACTTATTCTTTAAGGGGGAAATAGAACAAGCAGATACTTTGCAGAATGTGGATTTATTGGACATGGTCAGTAAGTGTGGCTTTGCTGTAAGCAATTGGAACTTTTTAAACATTTTTCCCTGTAAATTTAGTAATGGCCATGCATTATTTATATTCATAGACACACGGTATAGACATATATTAGCAATTGCATCCTCACTGTCTAAAAACTGTTGATCTGTCTATGTGTCTAAAAAAAGTAAAAGTAAAATGAATTATACTGAATTCAGGAAGGATAAAGTAAACACACATTATAAAGAGATTCCTTAAAGAGAAAAGGACAAGCAAGGGAGTTTTCCACATGAAAGAAAGTACAAAGGAAAATGAAAAATATGGAAGGAAAACAGCCCCATGGATTTGTAAGGAGAAGGAGAACTGGGAAACTGTTCTAGAATGGAGAAAAATTCAGTTCTTCTTTTAGCTTTACTTAGATACTAGTATTGACTTAACAAATCATACACAAAAAGTGCAGTGTACCTATAGAAGAGAAATCTGCAGAGCATTTTCAGAAAAAACAAAATGAAACCATATATTGTAAGATTGCAAGCTCAAAATTAGAACTGTAGATGGAAGATTTAATCTGAATTACTCAAAGGGTACTTCTAGAAGTGCTGTTGCAAATGTTGGAATAGTCTGCCTATTGCCGTAGCAGAGGTGAGGAAAGAAGTACAGCATTAAATAAAGGGAGTTTTACTCTCTGTTGTAATTAAAGAAACATAGTTCCTTTAAAGGCTGTCTTTCTTATATAATTTGCTGATGTCTGAGGTCCACATACTTTATTTTTAAGTTTATGGATAGTCGTCAATTGTCAGATTAAATTATCATGCATACGCTTGATCCATTTGGTTAGATTTATAACTCTACTATCCTATATAGAAATCCCAAAGCCACAATAGGATGAATCTTCTTTGAATGTACAGTATTTCATTATAGGATAGATGACTGCAATGTCCACATTAACACTAACGTATGAGGCATTAATATGGAATTATTGGGCTAATCTCTCTCTTTTTCCTTGGTCAGAAGCAGCAAAGAACTCTATCCTTCAGGTAAAGGCTGAAGTTCACAAATCGCTGGATAGTTATGCATCCAGTTTGGCCAAAGCAATTGAAACGGATGTGAGGATCACCTTGTTTGGAGGAGATGCCTTGTCTGGCTCTTTGTTCCCAGCACGAACTGTGGCAGGCAACAATGCAAGTGCACGGCGTGGTGGCAGGATCCACATTGGACAAAAAATACAACTACAAAGCATTGAAGAAGGGAATACTTAAAATTGCTTCAATAAAACAAATAGGGGGAAAAAATCACTAAAACTGGTGCACAGCCACAATTCTTTGCAAGGAAAGCAAAACAGGTCCCTGATTTTTAAGCAGAGCTTTAAAGAATCATCTTAGTACAATATTACAAAAAAGTAACTCAAAATATTGGGAAATTAAAAGTATGGAAGGGTTCACTGATACCTAAATAATAAAGCACAAGTGATTTCACTATTTCGGTGGCATGCAGCAGCATTTCCCAAGTTGGGCACTATCCAGAAGTGTAGTCTTCAGCTGCAAGTTCTGCATCCAGCATGGCTGTGACTAACAATTCTAAAAATTGAAGCTGTATGTAACAGGAACACTCAGGTTGGGGACAGCCGCCATAGTGTTTCTGGCTGAATCTTTTTTCTGCTTTTTAAAAACTATAAGCACAGTTTAGTAATCCTATCCCTCCAACAATTTTGTCCGGGTACTTATGGAAAAAATATATAATAAAATGCAACTGAGCCCAATCAAATCTAGTATTGATTAAGGGTGAGAATTAGGTCATTTTCACACTAGTATTTTAATGTGAATACTCACATTTTCCTAAAACATTTTATATTGATCATCTACAAGGTTACATTCTCAGTTTACTGTCATCTTGTATTTTCTATATTTTTGTTCCTTTTCTAAAGTTGCAGAGGGTCCATCTTTAACACACAGAAAAGTTACAGTTTCCACAGCTATATTTTTTCTCTCCCTTAACTTTATAATGTTACAACACTATTTCAAGCACATTCATGTGTACATGCATATGGGTTTGTTTTTTTTAAATCAAGACATGTTTTTTTAAAAATAAAAGTGATAAAGTGGCATCCCCTGCTAAGTATACAAAGGTATCCTGAGTTTTAAGTGGTCAGATAGGTCAGGGGTGTCAAACTCAATTTCATTGAGGGCCGCATCAGCTTTGCAGTTGCCCTCAGGGCCGGGTGGGTATGGCCTGGGTGGGCGTGGCTAGAGTGCGTGTGGCCTACTGGGTGGGCATGGCTAGCTCTACATCGTTCGCATCAAGGGTGCCTATGGGGGCCTGGGCAGGAGTAGGACAGATCTGAGGGTCTCTGGCAGAAGGAGGGTCTCTGGGCCAGGGCCAAGGCAGTTGGGGGCCGTTCTCTCACTGTTTCCAGGATGGCTTCGCGGGCCGCATGAAACCACTTCACGGGCCAGATCTGGCCCCCGGGCCTTGTGTTTGACATGTCTGAGATAGGTAATCTGTTTTCTTCCCACAAAAGCTGGCAGATCATAGTGAAATGAATGTAGCTGCAACCTTGTTGATAGTGTGGAAAGTCAGTTGTGATGTCACTTGCAGCTTGCAGTGCAAATGCCATGTTTGTATAGCATTAGGAATCATACTTGGAATACCAAGGTATACTGATTGAGGAAGCAGGAAAGGGAGTAATTTATATGGGTAATTAGGATTAATTCCTTATTTAGCATGTGAGGAAAATCAAGTTTCATATTTGTAGGTGTACATATACATGTATATTTATGATTTCTTGAGTGCATTCAAAGTAGCACCACATTTAAGATCTACCTAATGTACAAAAGTGAGTTTTTATATTCAGGTGATTTAATTCCAGAATTAGTTGTGCATCAGGTTTTTCATGTACCTAAGATAATAGCACAAACTGAAGGTTCAAAGCCAGGATTAATATTTTGTAAGCCCTGACGTAATATTAATTTGAATTTTATTGAATTTATATACCGCCCTTTCCCAAAGGACTCAGGGCGGTTTACAGGGTACTTAAAACATTGATACAAAAATTAAAAACGATTAAAAAGATTAAATTAAATCCCTGAAAAAATATAAAAACCCCGATTAAAACTCTCAGCCTGGGCCGGAAAGCTCAAAGAGCCAGGTCTTCAGGTCCCGGCGAAATGAACGAAGGTCGGGGGCAGTCCTAAGCTCCGCAGGCAGCTGGTTCCAGAGGGCAGGCGCACCCACAGAGAAGGCCCTCCCCCTGGGTGTTATCCACCAGCAATCTTTTACCGGCGGCACCCTGAGAAGGCCCTCCCTGTGGGAGCGCACAGGATGAAGGGAACTTGATGCCGGCAGCAGGTGTTCCCTCAGATATCCCAGACCCAAGCCATTTAGGGCTTTATAGGTCATCACCAGCACCTTGAATCTCACCCGGAGGGCAACCAGAAGCCAATGCAGCTCGCAGAGTAGAGGTGTTACATGGGAGTGTCGGGAAACCCCCATCACAACTTGCGCGGCCGCATTCTGCACCAGCTGAAGCCTCCGAGTGGTCCTCAAGGGCAGCCCCATGTAGAGAGCGTTACAGTAGTCTAAACGGGAGGTCACGAGCGCATGAGTGACTGTGTGTAGGGCATCTCGGTCCAAGTAGGGTCGCAACTGGCGCACCATGCGAACCTGGGCAAAAGCCTCCCTGGTCACAGCTCCTATGTGGTCTTCAAAATTGAGCCATGAATCCAGGAGGACGCCCAAGTTGCGAGCCCTATCAATGGGGGGTAACACCTCACCCCCCCATCGTTAAAGATGGAATAGTCTGGTTGACCCGATATGCCGGTATGCACAGCGACTCAGTCTTGGCAGGATTGAGACGCCTGTTTCTCCCCATCCAGACCCAGACCGCCTCCAGGCAATGGGACATCACGGCGAGGGCATTTTGTGATGCGTATTTTACTTGTGATGCATATTTTCTTTTGGAACAATTTCATTAACATCATGTCCTCGAAAGAGCTCCTCCAAAAGTAAAAGCTTTATTTTATTTTACTTTATTTTAACTTTTTAACCTCTTTTAATATTGTATTTTTAACCTACCCCTTTTTAATCTATTTTAACCTTTTTTTAAACCTTTTTACAGGGACGCGGTGGCTCAGTGGGTTAGGACGCTGAGCTTGTCGATCGGAAGGTCGGCAGTTTGGCGGGTCGAATCCCGAGTGCCGCGTAACAGAGTGAGCGCCTGTTACTCGTCCCAGCTTCTGCCAACCTAGCAGTTCGAAAGCACGTAAAAATGCAAGTAGAAAAATAGGGACCACTACGGTGGGAAGGTAACAGCGTTCCGTGCGCCTTTGGCGTCTAGTCATGCCGGCCACATGACCACGGAGATGTCCTCGGACAAGCGCTGGCTCTTCGGCTTTGAAACGGAGATGAGCACCGGCCCCTAGAGTCGGAAACGACTAGCACGCATGTGCGGGGGAACCTTTACCTTTACCTTTACCTAAACCTTTTTAACCCATTTTAACCTTTTTAAACCTAGTTTTTAACTTATTTTTAAACCTGTTAACAAACTTGAATGGGGAAAAGGAAGAAGACAGCACTCTGCAGCAGAGTTTATCCGAGCCATTGAAGCAGCAGAAAATGGAAGATTATATTGCAAACAGACAGTCTGTTCCAGTAAGTAACTCATTCGCAGGCACCTTATCAGATAAATTTAATTTATGTGACTCATTGGAATGGGACTTACAAACCGAACTGGAGAGGGAGAGCAAACAGCGTGTAGAGCTGTTCTCCTCCCTCTCGGAGAGTGGCTCCCCTCCTTGGAACCCAGCAGCAGCCTTCTTTGCACAGGAGGGAGATGTAACAAATTTAAAGGGGGAAAATGTGACAGACTTCCTCTCTAGACAATGTTTGCTTACAGCTCAAACTGTAAACTCAATATATGATCTTTTGTCAATTGTCATAAATAAGGTTGACTGCCTGAAAGAATCTTTTGCAAAGTTTGTTAGAAGCCACCCAAATACTGTAGAAGGACTTGGGAGGACAACCATGGATAGACATGGGATGGCTAACCCAGAAAATGAAACTTGAAAAGGACCTTGTCTTCCTTCCAAAAACTTGAGCACACATAGAGAAAACACTCGATCAGGTAAAGGCCTAAGAGATGACCAATATAACTACAGCCTGCAAACTAACCAGGTTACTTTGCAAATTTATGACGAGAGTAAATAGAGGGCGTTGCGAGTAATAGAGAAGCTGTTAGGCTGTCCCTGAGCCAGCTGCTTCGCTGTGAATTCACTCTGATAGATCTACTACATGCAGAGTGGCTGCCAGCAAGAACGCAATGTATGAGAATTCTCCTATCGTTCAAGCAGCCCACAATTCCCTCCATGCTCTTCAGAATGAAGCCCTTTCTGAGCACCTTTTCAATATTTCCAATAAGGGTCTTTTGCTCAGACGAAGTGTGCCCACTCCTGAAAAAGCGTCACCGAGAGGGAACTGTCGCTTTAAATTCAGGCTGCAACAGCCCTCGCACTACTAAGCCAGAGGCTGCTGCAAGTGAACTGACCCTGAAAAGGCAAAGGAGCAATATACAAACTGTGTTGCCCACAGCTGCAGGAACTGCTGAGGATGTGGCAGAAGAAATGCTGATTGACCTATTCAGTGCATTGCTGGAACCTTAGCAAGTTAATATCATTCAAAGATTGGATGACTTAAAAGAGGCACTGTCAACAACTCAATCTACAGCAAAGCCTCTATTTAATTTGGTTCCACTAATTGCGCAACCTTGTGACAATATATTTAATCAACAATCTGCCTTTACCTCAATAGTAAAAAAAAGGTACTGTCACACAGGCTTACAGTGGGGTAACTGCACTGACTGACCCAGCCTCCGAGAAACAACTGAAAGACACAGGGCTTCATCACACAGTGCTCCCTAAACTGACAAACACTAAGCATATAATCCACCTTCCATCCTCATTTGATTTAGAAGTTCCCACAACATCTTTCCACAAGATGAATCCTCAGCTACGCCCCTCCAAAAATGGACATAAATCTACATTTATAGACTTAAGCTGGAGTACCTGCCCACTGGAAAAAAATCATTTTCCCAGTTGGTGGGGCCCTGTATTAGCAGGTCTTTTTACACACATAAATAACACCTGCCATATACCAGATGGGTAGAAGAAGGCAATAGTTGTCCCCATATATAAAAAAGGGAATAAAAAGGATCCTAGTAATTATAGGCCCATCAGCCTGATTGACATTATAGCAAAAATATATGCTAGGTACCTTTTGAACAGAATTGAAATCTGGGTAGAGGAAAACAACATCCTCACAGAAGAACAAACAGGTTTTAGAGAAAACAGATCTACTATTGATAACTGCTTTGTCTTGAACCATCTAACTGCCAAATATGCCTATAAGAGGAGACCCCTGTTTGCTGCTTTCATAGACCCTTACAGCAGCATTTCATATGGTAAATATAGAAGTACTATGGAAGATTAAATCTCTTAAAATAGAACCCAGACTCCTGGCTTTGATTAAAGCCCTTTACACAAGTACTTGTTTGTGGGTGCAGTATGGGGTTAATGGGGCCCTGACTAACAGGATTCACACAAATAAAGGGATAAGGCAAGGGTGTATCCTGGCCCCATTATTATTTAATTTATATATCAATGACTTGCCAGGGTTAATGAAGGATACCATGGTACACATGCCGATGATCCTAAATACTTACTGTAATAGTTTGCTTTATGCTGATTGTTGTGTATGTACATAGTTATTAACAAGGGATTTGCAGCCTGCAGTATTTGCTGGATTAGAGCGGGAGATTCTGCTGCAATCATTGGCTGCAATGAGCAAGAAGCGGGAAAATAAACGCTGCTGATTGGTTACAGTTCAAACAGTTCCACTATAAAAGGTTGCAACATTTGACAGTTGCTAGTTGACTTATGTGTATTCAATAAACCAGTTATTACTAAACTGCTCTGAGTCCTCGTCTATCAGAACCAAACAAATTGGCGACGAAGGTGGGATAGACAGAAGACCAGAGAATCGTCGATTTGTTGCGCGAAGGCGGCAAATTTGAAACGTGTCACAGTCAACCGAGTGGCCGCGGCGAAGAGAAATTCTCCGAATGGCGCAAATAGGGTCATTGAAGGAATTCGACCCAAACTTCCCCGAGGATTGGGAAGAGTACATCGGACAAGTAGAAGGGTTCCTGTTAGTGAACGGAATCACTGACGACAGGAAAAAGGCGGCAGCTTTATTAACGATTTGCGGCACACCAGTCTACAGAATCGCTGTCGGACTGTGTCAACCGCAACCAGTCTCTAGTGTGCCTTACGCCGACCTTTTAGCCAAATTAAAGGTCCACTTCACGCCTAGAAGATCGGAGCTGTTCTGGCGCCGCATCTTCGAGAAAAGGAATCAGAGACCGGGTGAATCCATCCAAAAATTTGTCGCTGCCGTCAGGGAAGCCGCAGTACGATGCAAGTACGATAACTTAGAGATAAGAATTCGGGACCGAGTCGTACTGGGCTTACGAGATGAACAGCTACAAAACCGAATAATTGCCAAACCCACCGGCGATCTGCAGGAGGTGATAGACGAACTCTTGACGTATGAGTCTACCGGGTATCGCGACCCCCCCCCGCAGTAGCATGGCAGCGGCGTCAGAAATCAACCAGGAAGGCTATGTGGACTGTGGGGAGGTGGATCAGCAGTGGGAGGACGAGATCGCCGAAGTCTCAAGGCGATTCGGTAAAATGGCGCCAAGACTGACCAGAACCGAGGGGCCCGAGCCTAACCGCCGGCAACAACCCGCAACGCCGCAGAGACAAGCGACCGGGGCACAACGACCTTGGAAGGACACCGCAACCCGACCAAGAGACAACGACAGCCAAAACCGGTGTGGCAGCTGTGGAGGCAACCATCCCCGCGCATCTTGCCGATTCCGGAACGCAAAGTGCAGGGCCTGCGGGAAGACCGGCCACATCCAGGCCATCTGCAGGAGCCGTGCTCGAGATAACCGCCTTAACGAAGTGGATGTGTGGCCCGAAGGTAAGGTGACCCCGTACTTAAGTGGCAAAGAGTTCCCTAGATTCAGGGCTAGAATTCCTAACCTAGGGGAGGTGGCAGGTGTCAGTCACAGGAGGACAGGGAAAAACAGCAATTTTCCAGATGGAAAATTAAAAATCATAGTCCAGCTGCAAGGGGTTCCTTGCAGAATGGAGATAGATTCTGGAGCTTCAGTGTCAATAATCTCCAGTGAAACCCTGGAGAGAATTGAACAATTAAGTGGAAGAAAAATTCCACTGACTTCAACAAATATCCAATTAACAGATTTCCAGAAAAGCCCAATAAAAATAAAAGGGAAAATCAGTCCTAGAGTTCAATTTAAGAATTTTAAGGGGGTCTTAGATCTAATAGTTACTGAAGGGCATAGGACTAGTCTAATTGGCCTTAACTGGTTCCCTGCCCTGGGCATTTGGGTTGGGGGAATAAATTCAATAATTAAAAATAAGACCCTCGAATCAGTCTGCAACGAGTTTGCAGACGTATTCGACGGGTCTCTTGGTAAATACAAGGGCCCCCCAATTAAATTTAACCTAGACCCATCCGTGAAACCCATCAGGCTTAAGGCCCGAAGGGTGCCTTTCGCGCTGAAGGAAAAAATCGAGGCCGAGCTCGACCGGCTTGTAGGCCAAGGGGTACTAGAACCCGTTGAGGGAGGCCTGTGGGAAACGCCGATTGTCACACCCCTCAAACCCAATGGGGATGTGAGAATCTGCGCTGACTACAAAGCCACCCTCAACATTGGAATGAAAAAACATGCTTACCCGGTCCCGACGGTGAAGCAGGTCCTCGCGACGATCCAGGACGGCGCCATGTTTGCCAAGTTAGACTTGGCGCATGCGTACTTACAATTGACTGTTTCTGAAGAGGCTGCAGAAGCACAGACGATCGTTACCCACAAGGGGGCGTTCCGGGTCCACAGAATGCAATTCGGTATTGCAGCAGCTCCAGGCATCTTTCAAGAAGTGATGGAGAGGACCTTAAAGGGCATACCTGGTGTATGCCCTTACTTTGATGATGTCCTGATAGCTGGAAAAGATGAAGGAATGTTAGTGGAACGACTGGAACAGGTATTGGGAAGGTTCAGAAGGGCTGGACTAAAACTAAAAAAAGAAAAGTGTAGCATTGGGGTTAAGTCCACTGAATTTCTAGGGTTTAAAATAGACAAGAATGGAATTCACCCTACCCCTGATAAAATCAAGGCAATTAAATTGGCACCAGAACCAAAAAACAAGGCAGAATTACAAGCCTTCCTTGGTTTAGTAAATTTTTACCACACATTTGTGCCTCACAAAGCTGCCATTGCAGAACCTCTCCATAGGCTATTAGATAAAAAAACCCCATGGCAGTGGCTTAACAAACATAGGGTGAGTTTCCAAACATTAAAAGACATTCTTTCCAGCCAATCCACTGTAACCCATTTCATTGAAAACAAACCCATTTACCTAGCATGTGATGCTTCACCTTATGGAGTGGGGGCCGTGATCAGCCATTTAGACAACCATGGGATACAAAGACCAATTGCATACTACTCTCGGACACTGACCAAAGCTGAGAGAAATTATGCACAGATTGACAGGGAAGCATTGGCAATTGTGGCAGGAGTTAAAAAGTTCCATGACTACCTGTATGGTAGGAACTTTACTATACTAACTGACCACAAACCCCTGTTGGGACTATTCACCACGGATAAACAGACTCCCCAAATCATGTCACCCCGAATGCTGAGATGGTCCATCTTCCTCTCAGCATATTCGTTCTCTCTCCAATACAGACCCGGCAAGGACATGGGGCACGCGGACGCTCTGAGCAGGTTGCCCTTAAACATAACTGAGGATGACCCTGCCCCTGTGGGGCAAATAATGTCCCTACAAGACATCCCGGACTGGCCCTTAACAGCCAAGGATATAGCTGTGGCAACAAACTCCGACCCAATTCTAAGGAGGATATTGGCTTGGGTTCTAAGTGGGTGGCCTAATACCAATCCGGATGCCAAATACATCCCATATGTCAGAAGGAAAAATGAACTATCAGTTCATTTGGGATGTTTACTGTGGGGAAACCGCGTGGTTATTCCTGAAATCCATAGGCCTGCTATCCTAGTAGAATTACACGAGGGTCACCCAGGTGTAGTACGCATGAAGGCGTTAGCTAGGAGCCACTTATGGTGGCCAGGTCTGGACAATAACATTGAGGAATGTGTTGCCAATTGCCATCAGTGTCAACGCTCTAGGCCTGAACAACAACACATCCGCACGCATAAATGGGAGTTAGCTAGGAATCCGTGGTCCAGGATTCATATTGATTTCGCTGGACCCTTCCAAGGGGTGACATTTTTGGTGGTTGTGGACAGTTTCTCCAGATGGTTAGAGGTAGTACCAGTCAGTTCCATGACTTCCGGTAAGACCATACAGGTATTAAGGGGCCTCTTTGCCACTCATGGGTTACCTGATATACTTGTGTCTGACAACGGGCCACAATTCACATCTGTTGAATTCCAGGATTTCCTCAAGGCCAACTCGATTAAGCACAAGACATCAGCACCCTTCCACCCATCGTCCAATGGCTTGGCTGAACGTAACGTGAGGACCACGAAGGACGCATTAAAAAGAATCATCAGAGGTGACTGGCATCAAAGACTGGCCGAGTTCTTGCTGACCCAACACACGACCCCATGTACTGCCACCGGCAAAAGTCCGGCTGAAATGAGGTGGGGTAGAAGACTAACCACCAAATTGGACAGATTACACCCAGACAGACTTCCACCTAGTGCTGAATTGGACATTCCTAATAGAACATTCAAAGTGGGGGATTTGATATGGGCCAGAAACTATGCATCTGGGGATAAATGGATCCCAGGGGTGATTACTGAAATTCTGGGGCCCCTGTCATACACTATTGAGGGGGAAGGGAATTGGAGTAGCAAGAGACACATAGATCAGTTAAGAAAGAGAACCAGTGGATGCGTACCAGAAGAAGGGGATCAAAACAGATTTGTGGGGAACAGTACATTCAGGGTCAGTGATAACAACACGCCGGGTAGTGGGGAAGCCGAATTGCAAGATAACTCAGCCTCTGATAACCAACAACAACAAGCTAGGCAGTTCAATTGGGTAACACCCTTGAGGAGTAGGCCAGCCACTACTGATCTTCAAACACAAACAAACACAAATTCACAAATTAGCAATTGGGAAACATCAGAGTCAGGCAACCAAGAGTCCAGGTCCAACACAGACAATCAGCCAAGCAGACTACCCGGTAAAGGTGTCCCCAGCTGCCAGGGCAATAGATACCCTTCTAGGATTCACAGGCCTCCAAAATACTTAAAAGACTTTGTTCACAAATAACAACAACTGGGGGGTAAGGGGTGTTGTGTATGTACATAGTTATTAACAAGGGATTTGCAGCCTGCAGTATTTGCTGGATTAGAGCGGGAGATTCTGCTGCAATCATTGGCTGCAATGAGCAAGAAGCGGGAAAATAAACGCTGCTGATTGGTTACAGTTCAAACAGTTCCACTATAAAAGGTTGCAACATTTGACAGTTGCTAGTTGACTTATGTGTATTCAATAAACCAGTTATTACTAAACTGCTCTGAGTCCTCGTCTATCAGAACCAAACACTGATGATATGATTTTATTGTCATACTCACAAGTAGGATTATGTAGGCTATTAAGAAGATTCAGCTCTTATTGCCAGGATAACTCCCTAATCATTAGCAAATCTAAATCAAAAATAATGGTGTTTGGAAGAAACCATCAGAGACATAAGTGGCAATTAGATAGTGAACCAACTGAACAGGTTAACACCTTTGTATATTTGGGCGTAACGTTTTCCAAGAGTGGATCTTGGGCCTGCCATCATCAGCGGAGTACATTTAGAGCAAAAGCCCATTTGAATTTCCTTCTCAAACTAAAGAACCATAGTTACCCAGGGTCCCTAGCCCCATTAATCAAGGTTTATAAGGCTAAGGTTACCACAATGCTCTTGTATGGAGCAGAAATTTGGGGTCTTTACTCAACCACAGTCCTAGAACAAACACAGTCCCAGTATTTGAGTTGTATTTTGGGTGTAGATCCAAGAACATCTGCTGCAGCAGTTAGAGCTGAATTGGGAATTCATACAATTCATGCATTATCTAAAATTAGAGCTTATAACTACTGGTGCAAAGTTAAGGAAATGGAGATTGATAAACTCCCCAAGTTATGCCTACTAGAGCAAATAAAACTACAATCACAAATCTCCTGGATCATCAAACTAACAAATTTTGTAAGAAGCTGCGGCCTTTCTGTCTGTTGTGTAACAGGAGAACAATCTAAAAAAAGAGTTGCCCAAAGAATTAAGGATATAGAAGCACAAACTGATATAGCTATCCTTGGTAAGGTGGGTAACTTGAAATGGCTGAGTAAATACAAACGTACTTTTCAAGTAGGCAGTTATTTGAAGTTACAACTGCCAAAACATCTTAGGGAGATATTTACGCAAGTGAGATTCGAACAGCTTGACACAATGGTCAGATATGGGAGATTTCATGCTATACCCTACAAATGAGTGTCTCTGCATTTGCGGAGTGGCAGAGGTAGAAGACCTGGCTCACATCCTATTTGACTGTAGCCTATATAAGAGGGTGAGAGACAGGTATCTTGGTCTATATACCAAATGAATGACCCATTGGGATCCCCATATCAAAACAACTTACCTTATGTCCGCCCAGAACTTGAAAATAACATTTAACGTAGCACAGTACTTAAACAAAATGATTCGGTTGAGATCTGCATATGTGGGACTGATTGGGGTAGATTGCAAGGGCGACTCCGAAATATAATTTTATCATATTTTATCTATATCTTAAATTATTGTACACTATTACAATTTCATTTTAGATTGTATTTTATTCCCATTTCATTTTAAATCATATTTTATTCTAATTCCATTTCAAACTGCTTTTATCAAATTTTAGTAACAATTTGTTGCTGGAACTTTGCACTTTGATGTGGCCCAAGGGCTAATCAATAAAGACATTATTATTATCCTCCAAACATGTTGGATTGTGGCTTCTACAATTTTATTTGTCATTGCTATATTACAATTATAGAAACTATACTATAGACCCATAGTTCTAGAGAGCACTCAGCTCTATGGCCCTGGCCCATTTCTGTGGGGAATCATTTGAATTCAGTGCTTCATTCTTTCAGCAATTATCTTCTTTTGGATTCACAAAAAGGTGACTTATAGTCCACAAGCAAGTAGATAACACAACAGTGCAGTTATTGTAACTGGGATTAATGGTGAACAGCATTCCATGAATAAGGATAGATGTTCACTGGTTAAGCAGATTCCATTTCCATTACAGATAATCTTCAATTTATGACCACAGTTGAACCCAACATTTATCTTGCTAAGCAAGACAGTTGTTAAGTGAATTTTGCCCCATTTTATGACCTTTTTTGTCAGAGTTGTTAAGTGAAACACCATTTGTTAAGTTAGTCACACGATTGTTAAGTGAATCGTTCCAAAGTTTGCAAAAGATGATCACATGACTCCAGGACATTGTAACTCTCACAAGGTTGACTCAGCCTTCCATCCTTCCGAGGTAGGTAAAATGAGGACCCAGATTGTTGGGGGCAATAAGCTGACATGGGTATACTGTAGTGTAAGTCAGTTTTTCCAGTGCTGTTATAACTGGTCACTAAATGAACAGTTGTAAGTCAAGGACTGCCTGTAATAAGGTGACAGAGTTATAGCTGAAGTTAAATTTTGCACTCTTTTCTCTTGCTATCTACCATCTTGTTTACAACATTGGAATTGTACTAAATTCTATGTTTAAAATTAATTCTGTAATTTGTTTTTTATTAATTATATTTAACATATACTATTTGCATTTCTACAGAAAATGTGGTATTTTAAATACTTTTCCTTAGTTGTAAACTGAATGCTGACACTCAAAGCAACATAAATGTAGAAGAACATTTTTTAAAATTCTAAACTCTTGCTGCCAAATTGGCACCTTAGAATATTGTTGTAAACTACTTTGAGTTTTATACAAGGAATGTGGGTTATAAATTCAATAATAAACATACAAACATACTGCATTTATGGTGTTGCATCTATTATGTATCCTAAGATTAGTTGCTAGGGGTCCAAGCCATAGCATGTTTTGATTATATGAATCCATCTATTGCTTTAAATTAATATATAGCTGCTATTGTGGCTTATTTATAAAGCAAGGCAAGTATATTATTTAGAATAGTGGTTTAAGGCATCACACTAGAAACTGAGACTGAGTTTTATTACGACCTTAGGCACAAAGTCAGCTAGGTGACCTTTGACCAGTCACTCTCTCAGCCCTAGTAAGCAGACATTGGCAAACTTTCTCAAAAACCTTGCCAAGTAAACTTCAGGGTCTTCTCCAAGCAGTCACCAGGTCTCAAAAATAAACTAAAAGACATACACACAAATTGTATATTACAGTATTGTGGAAACCTAATAACTGGCATTATGTAGTCCAAACAATTCCAGATCAAATAATGGTACTGGAAATTTGTTCTATGAGTCAAAAAATAAAGTACAGTGCATTTTTTTAAAGTTTATTATGCCATTAAATGAGATCTTGATACTGGCCAGAAACATAATGTGGGGAGATGTAAAGAATACTGTCATAGTACAAATCAGGAATGTTCATAGAACATTACTGAGGCATCTGCAAAGTGAGAAATACAACCTGACATGAAATCACTATTGATTTATTTTATTTTATTTTATTTTTATTTTATTTCCATTTATATCCCGCCCTTCTCCGAAGACTCAGGGCGGCTTACAAGCTTAGCAGTAGCCTTCATTCTATGTATATGCCTGCTTATTAGGGCTTTCACACACACCCCCAAGCGGCATTATTACAAAGTCAGCTTATTGCCCCCAACAATCTGGGTCCTCATTTTACCTACCTCAGAAGGATGGAAGGCTGAGTCAACCTTGAGCCTGGTGGGACACGAACCTGCACTAATTGCAGGCAGCTGGTGTTACTTAAGGAGGCATTAGCCCACTGCTCCACCAAGGAGCATTGCGTCAGATGTCACAATGACAGTTCATATTTGTCTTGACATTGTCTCATGCACATTTGGATGTAATCTCACTTTGCTGTTGATACTTGTTCTATTAAAAGAAATGTAATTAATGGGCTCATTCAGTACTGTGTATTCCTCTCAGAATTATTTATACAATTATTAATTTTATAAATAATTCTGAGAGGCATACACAGTACTGAATGGGCCCATTAATTAAAATAGGATATAAATAAAATAAGTGCATTCAAAAATAGACCACTGTTTTATTTTCGTATTCTGTCCGTAAGTGTTAGATTAAATGGCTTCATAATTAATACTTGGTAGAATAATTATGAAGGTTATTGTAAATACGTGCCTGTGTTAAAGAAAACCTCAAGGGGGAAAACTAGGGACAGAAGCCAACATTACTTCAGATTATAACAACTTTTGACCAGAATTCCACGGACATTCCTATTTATGGGAAAGCGAGAGACGGTATCACGACTTGACTTTCTCTATTAAGTAATTCCTGTTCCGTTGAACTGCCAAGGGGGCGCTACCCTTTTTACCCAACCGTTTTAAGGCTAAGTTGACTGAGCTTGCTTTTTCGCGCTAATGCGAAAAGTTAGCGAGGTATGAAAATATTGGCTGCCTCTCTGACCAATCGCGCTCCTTTCTTCACTGGGCGACTTTCCTATCCCTTCCGCAACTGGGCAAAACCTCCTTAGCTCGGCGCTCTGAGACGAAAACTCGGCTTTTCATAGGCGGGAGGAATGGTGATGGTTTCCACCCGGGGGAAAAGAAACAAGGGGATTGGTTGCTTTGAAGCCAAGTGGGCTTGGCGATTCCCGGGAAAGCGAGAGAGTCCTTCCCTTTTGTCCGGTTAGGATTTGATTGCTGTGAGGGGAATCCCTAGAGAGCTTTGGAGAGCGAACCATGGAGAAAGTGTTGTGCTCCGCTCACGGTGAGGACGTAGGAGGGTGGACGGGGTGACTGAGCAGGAAACCTTGGCTGAGGTGTCAGGAATGGCTTGCAAATTTCAAAGGTGATCGGGCGGTTCCCCAGTCAGTTTTTTCTTATGGGAACTACTTATGCAGTGCCAGAAAAAAGGCAGGCGGATTAATACATACGTAAATATGCAAGTTAAAGAACGATTTGGTTTCTAGAGTAGGTCACTAAACATGTGCTTCCTGATAGGTAGCAATAAATGGCTCTTCCTCTTCTCTCCCCCCCCCCCATTTACAGAAAGTAAAAGCCTTTCCTAGTCACGAAGGGAGGCTCAGCCAAACTCAATGTGTACATGGTTGTACTTTGACAATAAAGGTTCATTCATTCATTCATTCACCCATAGCTCCATAAGCAGAATAAGAGAGAATAAGAGAATAACAGGGTTGGAAGTGACTTTGGAGTTCTGATATTGATCAAGGGAATTCTTAATTGTTAAAAAGGGATTAAAATAATGTAGTTGAAAGATTTCACATAGAACAGAATACAGCTCAGAAATTGAGGGTATCTTTTGTTACAAATAGAGCAAAAAGCAGGTTCCCAGGAATCCTCAGAGTTATATTCATCACATGGCACATATAAATATTTTTCTGTAATATAACGTTCTTGCGAATGATCTTTCAAGTAAGCCGAAATCTTTGCCATTTCCGCCAGGTCAGAAACCTTTAGAGTCCATTCTTCTATAGTCGGCAGTTCCTCCTTTTTCCAATATTGACCTATTAAGAGTCTTGCTGCTGTAATTAAATTCAACATCAACTTAATGTCCACAACAGTAGCCTCTGTAATTATGCCCAGCAAAAACAAAAACGTTATATTATGGAGTGGAAAAAGTGGATTGATTATATTCAGAACAAATATGGGACTAAAAAGTTTCATTTAGCATTTGAATAAGTTTCCTTTTCTTTTTTCCTTTTTTTTCTTTTTATATGTAACATTAGTATTGCTTGTAGTCATTTTATATGAGCTAGAGGGCGATAGAGTTAATAGTTTATTGTTTTTAGCATATGGATGTTTATGATTGTTCTTTGTTTTTATACCTTGTACTTAGCTCTGGGAAGTGGGGGGGAGGGGGAATGGGGGGGAGGGATAGGGAGGGTTAGGTAGGGGTGGGGGGAGGGGGGATTGTTAAAGATAAAATGTACTGTAAAACTTTTAAATAAAAAAATAAAAAAAATAAAAAGATAAAAAATAATAAAAACAGAAATATTTTTCTGTAACACTAGGCAAGGTAGTCTTTGTCTGTTTATTCTTTCAGTCTAACTGCTCACAGGATGATAAATGGGGCACTGAGTAAAATTGGAAATCCTGACGAGGGGCTTATTGATAGCAATAAGTATCTAAAGCAGGGGTCTTCAAACTTGGCCCTTTTATGACTTGTGGACTTGTGGCATGCTGGCTGAGGAATTCTGGGAGTTGAAGTCCAGAAGTCATAAAAGGGCCCGGTTTGAAGACCCCTGATCTAAAGGATGTTATATAGGAAAAGACCATCAGCCTTGTCTCAATTATTCCTGAAAGCCAGACCCTGGAAATAAATTTCAGTCTGTGTATGTCTGTGTTAGATCATAGGATAATTTAAAACAAGTTATTAAAAGCAGTTTGATTGTAGAATTAATTTAACTAGTGTGGTGCTGTGTGTTCAATGTGTCTAGATAGACATTTGGAGGGAAAAGTGAAGAGTTTGGGTTCCTGCCCTCAGTAGGCTGGGCTTGATAATTTAAGCAGCATTTGTTATTCTAAGAACCACAGAGAAAAGGTAAAATTGATATATGAGCCTTCTGAATAGTTGAAGTGAGATTTTTTTTTAAAAAAATTAGTTAGCTTGGTACTTTTCTATCTCTGATTAAACTTCATATCTTTCATTTCCTTTCTATTCAGAGTTTCCCTGTTTTTTGAAGACTGGAAACCGAGATGGCCCAAATAAAGGCAAAAGCTTTTATATGTGTGGAGTCCAAAATCAGAAGCCATGTGACTTTGTGCTCCCCACTGAGTAAGTTGAATTTTAAAAAGTCAAGCTTGGGGTATTATCAGTTGCTTACCTACTGTTCAGCAGTTGTTTATCAGAAAGTAATTACTGTGCCACTTTTAATATAGAAAAATATTTTTAAATATGTAGCATGCTATATCCATTCATAACTGAAATAGTTTTATATTTAGTTTATAATTTTAGCTGGAGTGACAAAAAGGTATTGGAAATACATTTGTCCCATAATTATACAGTATCTTCTTTGAAGTTAAAATGTTAGTTGCCTGCTTCTGCAGAGGCTTAAAGGCTCTATTAAAGGCTTAAATATTCTAAACATTTAAGCCTTTAATAGATTTTTGTGCTGTTTATTTTACATTTTACTATGCTTTCCAGGCACTTTTTATAAAACATTTTACTGCACCTGGATTTACAAGTGATTGTTCCAAAGATAGAAGAAGGATGTTAATTCTTGTATTCGCCTTATAATAATGAGAGGGTAGTCAGATTTAAATATTTTTCACCATCTTTGATACTACTGAGGTAGCATATACATTTATTTTTTCTGTGACAAATATTTATGTAAATGCCTTTTCTTTCCATAGTCTTTCTCCTTCTCGTTGCTTGGTGCATGAAGAATATACAGTGGAGCTGCAAATTTTGATTAAGGAAGCAAAACCAGACTTGTACAGGTATATTTTCAAAGGAACACTTGATGTTTTGACAGAATACCATCGATTAATTAATACTCAGCATTTATACCCAGTGTGGTAATCCATGTTTTGTTTTCTAAACTAGATTGTTTTATCGATGCAGTAAAGCTAAAACCGAAGGGAAGAAAATGTGTGGAAATGTCCCCTGGCAGGTATACCATTGTTATTTAAGGTTTACAGTGTTATAGCAATTAGAAATCTTAAGCTCTTGTTATTTTTTTTATTACTATTTCGCTATCTTCTATTCATCATGATTTGAACTACTGTTCCAGATTAACTATGGGAAGTTCTAAAACAAAAAAGCAGAATAAATTTTGCTTTTCTGGAAGGAACTAATATTTTCTTTTCTCATCTTAAGTATTCTGCACACTCTTTTAATTATCTAAAGATTTCAGAGTCGTACTAATGTTTGATAAATGTGCATAAATTTCGTAATAGGATTTCTCACATTACACTTAGCTAAAAGTATTAGTTTATACTGATTAAGAAATGTTATGCTAACGACATTTAGTGGATATTAGTGAAAACTGAAGACAACTGATAAAAACTCATCTAAATATTCACTAAGGAAGTATTTATAACTGCGGATTTCCAACAGATTGTATTGCTTTGGAATTGGAATAAAAAGGAAAAGAAAATGAGAGAATGTTGGGATGGTTATAATAGTCTGATTTAGGATAATAATGTAGAACCACATAATGTAGAAAAATCATTATACAATAGTACCTGAGTAATTTATGAATGATCAATAATTACTGTTTCTTCTTATGGTTAGAGACTTTGCAAGATATATAAAAATTAAGGTATTTCTCAATTTGTGTTTTAAAAAAAACAGAGCAAATACTCTAATTTAAATGTATACTAATATATCATGTGGCTGTTTTATAGGATTCAAATACCAGTAAACTGCCAGGTAATCCACAGTCTCAGCATGCTTTGGAATTGCTTCATGATCATAAAAATCAAAGAAACCCATTTAAAGTTTCAAACAGGAATCACAAGCAATTTTCTTACAAACACATGAATGATAATGGGAACAGAAATTCAGGAGAAAAAGAAAATCAGAAAAGAGATGTTCATATCTCTGACAAAGAACAGCTGCCCAATTTACAGACTTTGTCTGTTAAGAAAGAATTTTCATCAACCATGCACATAAAAAACAAAGATTTTGAAGACAAACTTGAAAGATTATCCAGAGAAGAAACAAAAACTCAAATAAAACCGAGTGAGCCTCAGACTGAAAGCACAAAAATATTGGATAGACATAAAAGTAATTCTAGCAAAAGATTTGAGATTTCCTCTAGCCACATGCAAGAGAATTCATCTTTGAGATTTACTGAACATGAGTGGCAGAAAAATGAAAATCAAAAACAATCATTGTCAAGCTTCAGCTGCCACACATCAAGCATAAAACCTATTAATGAAGAGAAACTTAGAAAAAATGAATCAGAAATCTGTAGAAGCAAAATAGTAACAATGAAAACAGGTAGCAACTGGAAAACAGAAGAAAAAACACTGATATCCAAAGAGCTTGGGACTCTTCAGAAACCAAGAAGTTTCTCAGAAGAACATGCTAGAGACAATATGGAAAAAACACCAATACTATTTCAGAGGGGGAAAACTCCAGAAGAGCAAAAGTGTACAGAGAAACATTTGGGCAGTGAAAAACAAGAAACACTTGTGTCATTCAAATCATCTGTTGGGCAAGCAATTGATTCCCAGCAAGGAAAGGATTGCATTCAGAAAAAAATGCCTTCTGTATTGTCTGAAGTAGCTTCTTTGCAGATGACTAACAGTATGGATAATAAAACTCTTCACAGTCAACTGTCAGCTCAGCTGAATCAGAAACAGGTCTAATCTCTTCTTGCATCTTAAGTATTAATTTTTCAGTGAACCAAAAGATTTTCTGTATCAAAATATTAGTTTCTTAGTCTGTACTAAACTGCTGAAGCAGATTGGGCTATAAAGCCACTTCAAGGTTATTTAATTACAGTTCCCAGCAGTCTCTTGAAAGGTCCTAGGTCAGACATGTCAAACACAAGGCCCGGGGGCCGGATCCAGCCCGCGAAGTGGTTTCATGTGGCCCGCGAAGCCATCCTGGAAACAGTGAGGGAACGGCCCCCACTGCCTTGGTCCTGGCCCAGAGACCCTCAGATCTTTCCCACTCCTGCCCAGGCCCCCATAGGTACCCTTGATGCGAACGATGTAGAGCTGGCCATGCCCACTCAGTAGGCCATATGCATTCTAGCCACGCCCACCCAGTAGGCCACGCCCACCCTGGCCACACCCACCCGGCCCCTTGAGGGCAACCGCAATGCTGATGCGGCCCTCAATGAAATTGAGTTTGACACCCCTGTGGTCTACTTGAGAATGAAAGCATAAGATTTAATAGTTGCATTCCCTTAGGAATAATCTGCCAAAGGCTAAATTTGTAGGTAGAGCTGAAACAAGTAATACATGGGGCCAGAGCTCAAAGTATGTGACTGCTTTACCCTTTTTTCCTTCATTCAGAAGCTGTCTTTTTGCCCAAGCAATAATTCCTTGGTTAACAGACTGAGAGGAAGGGAAACAGACATGAATAGGAGTTTGGGCAAATAACCATTATTTTTATAAATACATTTCATTTATTATATAGTTCTTAATCATTCCACCTATGGAGAAAATAAAAGTGGGTTAAATGATTTGGCTTATTGGTAAGTAATCAGTAATATAGCTTTTCTTTTTTTTAATTTGCCCATAGAGGACTTTGAAAACAGTGAATGTGGAAGCTCTCCCAGATAAGGGTGAACGATTATTAAAGCAAGTGCAGGAACTAGAAGCTGCACTTAGCCCTTTTAACCTGGAAGCAGAAGAATGTACAATGGAAGGTAAGCCTTTTTAATAACACAACTGGTATAATTGCGCAATTCTCTTAAGTCTTCACTTAACTATATTTCCACAATAGTTGGATAGAGAGATAAATCCTTGGAAAGCAGGCAGGGTAATATTGCATGAGATGTTTGCTGTTGAATTCTCTTGAACCAAAAAGCTGTTTAGATAGTCAGAAACATTTTTGAGTTGTGCCCATCACTAATACAACACCTGGATCCATGTTACAGAATGCAGTCATAGTTGACATGTGACTAGCAGTATAGCCTTTTCCATTTGCATTCTGAAATTAGCCTATCCAGAAAAGACAGCCAAAATTATTTTCTTCATATTTCAGCCAATTCTTGCAGAACAGAAGATGTGAAGCATAAGATACAGCCTGATCTGTTCACCAAAGTCAACCTAATGCAGCCAGGCCCTGTCACAGGAAAAGAGCCACAGTTTTTCCAGAAGAATACTATGCCTAGTTGTTTTGAACTCCATCTTCCTTTGGGATCTGGTCAGTTTTGCCATAATACTTTCAAAAATATGTGAGGAAAGGGATAACCATACTGATATCAGAAATGGATGTGGAATATATGCTTAATAATAAAGGAAATAAAAACTCATTTAACTGAGACTCAAGTTTATAAATGGAAGGAGAAGAAAAAGCATAAATGCAATATAGTTTTTTGTTCATCATTTTCCATGAAATAACATTTTCAGGAAGACCTTGTCTTGATTTATTTGAACACTGGTCCTATATTAATCATTATGGCACAACAGGTTTAAAGTTGCTAATTGTATATAACTTCTTTAATTGAGTTTTAGATGACTTCAAAATGCAGATGCTTTATGGAGGCCCAATGATTAATGATCAACTTCAGGCAATACAAAATGCTACAAGTGATGCAATTAATCAGCTCCACAAATCTCTTGAATGTTGCCCCACAGAGAAATCTGTCAGTGAAGATCCACCTGAATTGAAAGTAAGTGAAAACAAAACATTATAAAGCTTTACTTTCTGTAATGTTCTCAATCAATATGTCACCAATGCCACTTAACGAGCATTCATAAAGTGCCCTAAAATTCAAGATCAGTTTCTGCACAAAGAAGGAGAAAATGGGATTTAAATAGTTGCTTACAATATTCTGGTTTCAATAAAGCCCACTAAACCTTTGTTTTCATTTCTGATAAGAAAGAGTGCTTAGAAATTGTGCAGTTAAATTGTGAATGTTGAAGAGTCTCATAAAATTATTAGTGCTGCAACACCAGCATTAAATATCTCTGGATTTTAGTAAACTGTAGAGATGGTATGATCCCAAACATAACAAATGGCACATTTATTTCATTAACTTAATTTTAATGCTACTTCTCCCTCCCGACCTCCCCTCCAAGTGGTCACCAGCCCAAAGAGGTATCTAATGTTGGCGCCTCTGCCTAACAGGTCATGTAACACAGTGGGTATTCAATCATGATCGGCAGCCACGCACATGGGGCGGTGATGGTCGCTTTGTCTCGATGGTGACTCACTTGGGATGATGGTGGTTGATCTCAGGCAATAAGAGCTTACAGGGAAGATGGTAGTCAATCTCTAATGACAACAACTTGCCCAGAACAATGTTAATCAGCCTCTGGTGACAGCAACTTGCCTAAAACAATGGCGATCAGTCTGTGGTGACAGCAACTTGCCTAAAGCAATGGTAGCCAGTCCCTGGTGGCAATAACTTGTCCAGAACGATGGCAGTTAGTCTCTGGTGATAGCAACTTGCCTAAAACAATGGCAGCCAGTCTCTGGTGGCAACAACTTGCCCAGGATAATGTCAATCCGTCTTTGATAACAACTTGCCTAGAACGATGGCAACCAATCTCTGGTGCTGGCAGAAGCCTCCCTTGTCCACTGTCCTCACCCCTCTCTGACGTCACTCCATGTAATCCCTTTTTATCTCTCCCAGCTGATCCTATAAAGGAAAAAAAAACCTTACCTCCCACTAAAAGACGTATGTCAAACTCTCCCCTAAGTCTCCCTCTGCCTAACTTAACAAGGGAAAGGAATTAAAACTTTCCAGACTACCCTCTCTTCGTCTGGCCTGCCCACAACAAAAGAGAAGGAAACAATAAAACTTCACATCTCTCTCTCTCTCTCTCTCTCTCTCTCTCTCTCTCTCTCTCTCTCTCTCTCTCTCTCTCTCTCTCTCTCTCTCTCTCTCTCTCTCTCTCTCTCTCTCTCTCCCTCCCTCCCTCCCTCCCTCCCTCCCTCCCTCCCTCCCCCTCCCTCTCTGGCCTGCTTCAAGCAAACAGCTCCAACCAGCCATTCTCACCCTCTGTCTCTCTCTCTACCTGGCCTGCTTCAAGCAAACAGCTCCAACAACTACTTTCACTCTCTCTATCCTTCCCCCTTTAATCCGGCTTGCCTGTAACAAAGCAAAAAAAAAAAAAAAGCAAATGTGAAAACCCCAGCTTCTTATTCTGTCTTATTCTCTCAGCTGGCTCAGAACAGCAAGCTCCACCAAACCGCCTCTCTTCCTCCCTTCTATCTGCTTCCTCCTCCTTTTTCTTCCCTCCTCCAAGCCACGCCCTGCCACCAGACCCATGGCAGCTGCCGGAGCTCCTCATCTTCCTGCCTAATCGGCAGGGCCCATTCTCTCAGCTGGCCCCATTCTCACCCTAAGTCCGCTACATATAGACACACACACACGTAGTCCGCATTTAACAATTGTGTGGTGACCCTTCATAGCTATGATAGTGATGAAAAAGTAACTTAACTACCCGGTCCTTACATTTATGAACTTTTTAGGTCTGTAAAGTAAAGGAAAACTGAAGTAACATCATAAGCACAATAAGTTGATTGTCCCAATTGTAGTTGCTAACCTAGGACTACATGTATTATCCATCCTTAACTCAAAATTATTAATACATAAAATTATATATTAATACAGTGGCAAAGAATTAAAATTCTTAACAAGACAAACTGATAAATGCAGTCCAGCATCCTAAATATTCATGGGATTTTTTTTGAACTGTTTGTGATGTGTTGTAGATGCGTTTTCATCTACAGGGTGGGCATTAGTCTAAATCAATTTAATAAAAATAATCCTATAAGTGGGGTTCATAATATTTCTTTATTCTGGAATACTTGAGATAGGTGTACTCTTGAGACCATTGTATAATTGAGAGAAGATGGACATATTTAATATTAGTCATGTTAGTATTTTTTTTAGAAGAAGCTACTATTTTGATTTAATGTAATAGGATGTCTGTCATTATTAAGCAAAAATATATTGGGTTGACTAGACCAATGTGGACCTTAAAAGAATTCGTCGGAACCACAGATTACCAAAACTTACAATATTTACGTATAAATACAAAATAAAATTAGATCTTGTAATAAGGTAGCAGTTGATTCCATATTTTTCTATTTTTTCAGGTCCCTCTATTGCTGCATCAAAAACAAGCCCTTAGTTGGCTTTTGTGGAGGGAGAATCAGAAGCCGTGTGGAGGAATTCTGGGTAACATATCTGTAGCAAAACAGCTGTGCTGATAGGGTGGAAGGTGGGATCTCTGAAAGCCCAGAGTTCATGGTTTTCATATTATAACCCCGTGTTCTGCACAGTGAGTTGGTAGTTCATGCTGCCATTACTAGTCTCCAACCCTAGTGTGTATATAAGAGAGTGAGCTTTCAAACTTGTGCAACCCTCCTGGCAATTAAAAGGCCAAAATGCAAAAGAAAAAAAAAGAAGAGGGCGATAAACTCCTGGCAATGTACATATGTGATTGAAAGATTCAGCTTTACCTATTCCCCTTCAGGGAAGATAAATCTATCTCACAGGAGATAAAATAAATAAAATTTAATTTTTTTTAAACAACCTAAACAATAAGTCCTAAATTCTAACTTTAAATAAACAAAATGCAAACATTCAGACTGCTTTGTTTAAAAAGAAAAATGCAACAAAAAATATAATGCTCCAAGAATCACAGGGTGAGACTGGTTTGTTGTAAATAGTGAGCACTGTCCAGATCTGAGAAAAAATATTGCAAAGATCCCGATGTACATGTCAGATCACAGACTATCCTAAATAAAGCGAGTACCTCTATGTCTAGCCTGAAGAAGAATGAGAAGAAAGCCGACAACCAAATTTAATCTTTGTCAGAGAATTAGACACAATTAGGCTTAGAGCTTCAGTGAAAATAAACAATTGAAAACTTGACTAGTTTTTTTAATATTGAAAATTTATGTTCTCTCTATTTCTTCCATTAAATTTCCTACTGTTTGTCAGAAGCTGTTTATAGCAATATTAAACAACCTTTTTAGACCTTGGTTCAACAAGCTCTTCCCCCTTGGTTTATGTTTGGGTTTCCCAAGTTCCTCCTTGAATTCTGCCCTTCAGTTTTTAAAAAGATCAAGCTTTTCCTATTTCCACATATCTCTGTGGAGATATAGTGTATGGTAAGATTTTAATTTTAATTCTCAGAAGTGGATTTGGTTTTAGCTCCAATCAGCACTTTAGCCACTTTTTCCAGATAAAATTTAATCCATTCATTTCTCTAATTATTTTTACATAAAAGAGGAAAATATATAATTAATTGTGGAAAACAGGAAACATGGAAGATGTACATAAATCCATATTTTTGTTTTATTCTGTTTTTTTTCCTTTCCAGCGGATGATATGGGCTTAGGGAAGACTTTAACAATGATTGCTCTCATCCTGGCCCAAAAGTGTGCAGAAAAAGAAAAAGAGAAGAAACTAGAGCTTTGGATGTCCAAACAAGGTACAAAAATAAAAATTACTATCTGTCAACTCATTTACACAGTGTAATTAGATTGGATTTTTTCTGGTGAATTGTTTAGAAAGGAAATATGGAACATGAACTATTTATTGTAAATAAATTAGGTATTGGCAGCACTGATCACTAGATTAGGTGAAATAGTAAAATTGTAGGGGGGGGGGAATGCTAGGAAAAGAGTTCCTTCTCTCCACAAACAGGATTAGCCATGATTTGTGGCCATTTAGGAAAGATCTAAAGCTGATGTTAGGAAGGGAAAATGTGAGGGGCCAGAACCCTGAAGAGACCTATTATGCATTGTGGTATTTTGTTTAGATCCCATTTCACCTAGTAACTTTTGCATTTTCAGATTCTATTGATACCTGTTCACAGGGCACCTTGATTGTTTGTCCTGCATCTCTGATTCATCACTGGAAAAAGGAAGTGGAAAAATATGTAAAACACGGCAAACTGAAAGTATACTTATACCATGGACCTAACCGAATTAAGAATGCTAGTAGGTAAGTGCAAAGATAGTTTTAAGATGCAGTGTTTCTTGCCCTATGCTATTGCTTTAATATGTTGGGATACTGAAAAAAAAAGCCTGGCTGTAAAGCTGTTAAAAAATAAAAGCACAAACTGACATTTCGGCTCTGGTCTTAGGCCTACAATCTCTGCAGTCATCTTCAGCCCTCATTAGTTAGTGATGAGTATCTCAGCATATTCTACAGACAGTTCTTTTGTCAGAGCTTTTCAGGAATATAACTAAGGATATTCAAAATGCAAAGTTTCCTTGGAAAATTGATCTGGAGTACCCTAAATTTATCATATAAAAATATTTGTGATCTACTCAGCTGTGTACTTGCTCTTAGCAGTTTTAATACATCTTTAATACATCTTTGTGAAGCTGATGAAAATATGGTACCAACTACCATAAGGGCTGCCTGTAATTTTGTTGTGGAACTAGAAGCAGCTGCCTGCTGATTTGTTTTGTCCCTTTCCCCATGTCTGGAAGAAAAGAGTGGATGGAAATATACCATTCATTAGCAACTTTGAAAGCAGCCACACTTATTATTCATCAACATTTAAATTAAAAACAGAATGGTAATTCTGAGGTGCCAGATTCTTTACCAACTATGTCTCCTTCTCTTTGCAGCCTTTCTCAGTATGAGATTGTTATCACTACTTACAGTATTCTAGCCAAGGAAATTCCTATACAAAAAGAAGAAATAGATGTTGCTGAAGATTGTCTAGTACAGGTGATTGAAATGTGCAAAACTGATTTAAAATAGAAACAAAGAATTGCTCTGTTGAGATAAAGACTGTATTTAAAGATAAATAGATAGACAGATCTGTGAACCTTGATATAGAATGATTTGGGCTGGAATGGTTACAGATTCACTTGTTACAATTCAGTGGATTATATTCATGACATTTCTGGCTTGTCTGTATTTCTACCTAAATAATTCTCAATGTAGCCTTAATTATATGGTGCAAAAGCAAATAGTAAAAGTTAGTTTAAAGATTAATTTAATTTTAAAATAATTTTATTTACATCTATTTTAATATAATTTCTAAAAAAATTACTTTCACACTTTATGACATTTAATTGAAGGAGTGAAATGGTTTCTTAATGTTTCAGATTAAGATACTTTTGATCTTTAAAAAAGCTCTTTACATATTGACCCGATCAATAATTTTCAGACAAATCTGTGGATCCAATTAACTTCATACTTCTTTTAATGTTCTGATGTCTCCATCTCAAAATATTGCAGTACATTTTAGAACATGTATATTGAGAAAAGATAGTCTTACATGTACATTCTAGATACATTCAAGACAAATGTGCTGGCAGTTTTGCAAACATCACAGACTAATGCTGAAATCTACTTCTCTAGGATACGTCATTTCTTTTCTGTCCTCTAGTATGTATACACTGGGCTCGAATTATACTGGATGAAGCCCACAATATCAAAAACCCCAAAGGGCAGGCCTCAATAGCTGCTTGTAAACTGAGAGCTACTGCCAGATGGGCTGTCACTGGAACACCCATTCAGAACAACCTCTTGGATATGTATTCTTTGCTTAGGTAAGTTAATCTCATTAATGACCAGGCAAAGGCTTTGTAAATTAAGCATGCTTCTTTCTTTCTTAAATGGGTGTTGTCTTCCTCTATCTCATACATGCTCATATTTGCTAATTGTAAAGGAGAGGCTAACTTAATATAAGCCTAACGCAGGGGTCTTCAAACTTGGCCCTTTTATAACTTGTGGACTTCAACTCCCAGAATTCCTCAGCCAGACATGCTGGCTGAGGAATTCTGGGAGTTGAAGTCCACAAGTCATAAAAGGGCCACGTTTGAAGAGCCCTGGCCTAACACAAGTCTTTTGTTAATAAAGTGGGCTTGTATTTTGCACATAGCTTTAAAAATAAAGTGATTTGTCCTGAATCTGTTAATCCTCGACAGCATTGTCTCACCTGTCTCTACTGCCTTCCTCTTACTGCCTTTTACCCACAGGTTTCTTCGTTGTTCTCCTTTTGATGAGTTTAAAGTATGGAAGAGCCAAGTTGATAATAATACAAGAAAAGGAGGAGAGAGATTGATGATTTTAACCAAGAGTCTCTTACTACGAAGAAGTAAAGACCAGCTTGATTCATCTGGCAAGCCTTTAGTAATAACATTTTTCCATTTATTTTTGCCATTCTGCTTTCTTTAATAGATCACAAAATTACAGTTTTTCTTGCTCAACTGTGAAAATAGGGTATATTACTTTTTTAATTAATTAGACAAATTTTATTTTACACTCAAAAATTTTCCTTTGTGAGACAAAAGAACAATGCTCTCTTTCCCATCTTTTTTTTTTAATCCCATTTATATCCCGCCCTTCTCCGAAGACTCAGGGCGGCTTACAATTTAAGCACAAACCAATGTGCTTAGCAATAGCCTTCATTCTATGTATATGCCTGCTGATTGGGGCTTTCCCCCCCCCAAGCGGCATTATTACAAAGTCAGCTTATTACCCCCAACAATCTGGGTCCTCATTTTACCTCCCTCGGAAGGATGGAAGGCTGAGTCAACCTTGAGCCTGGTGGGACTCGAACCAGTTCCATGTATAAAAAAACTGAATGTTACTTAAACGCTGGTGACAAATAGCAGCTCTATGTATCAGTATAGCTAAAAGGAAGTAGAACAAATCACGTATGCTCTATTCATTCTACGCTCCCCAGCATTTTGGCCCAGCATCTACCACATCTTCCCCATAACAGTAAAAGTTTAATTTAAAAGATGGAATATTTGAAAGCAAGATTTTTACATTGTTTGCTTCTGCCAAACTGAGATTTTAAATTCTGTACTATGTGCTACTGGTCTTCAAGTTTTATTATACTTGACTATTGATAGAATTTTGAGGAAAAAAATGGTAAGGCAACAGACTTCTGAATCATTTATGCACAACACTGTTATTGTGTTGCTTTGATAAATATGCTTAAGATGTTAAATATTTTGCAAAATTTCCTTATTCTTACCTGGTTGGGTTTCAGGGTTTTTTATTTTCTGTCGGAACAAAACAGCATATAATGTGCCAGTATTTTGTTCACATGGCAACTTCCCTCCGTCCAGTGCGCTCCCACAGAGGGCCTCCTCAGGGTGCCTCCCATCAAAGAATGTCGATTGGTGGCCCCCAGGGGGAGAGCGTTCTCTGTGGGCGCGCCAGACCTATGGAACCGCTTGCCGGTTGAGCTCCGGACGGCCCTCGACCTTCGCTCCTTCCGGCGCGATCTAAAAACGTATCTATTTGAGCAGTCTGACCTGGTCTGATGGCTTAGGGTTGGGGTTTTAATACATCTTAATTATTGTTTTAACCTTGGGCATTTATTTAATCGCTTTTAACTTTTGTATCCTGTTTTTGTATTTGTTGCCCTGTACACCGCCCTGAGTCCTTCGGGAGAAGGGCGGTATAAAAATATAATAAATAAAATAAATAAATAAATAAGTTCTAGGCCTGGGAGTGGAATGAAAAATGTGTTGTCTGGATTTTTCATAGGGTAGAACAGTCTTCCACTTTAATAATTTTGAGTACCCGATCACGTTGGTACAGTCTTTAAAATTGTTCTGTTTCTTCCTTCCCTTTAGATATCTCTGCCTCAGCGCTCTGTTCAGGTGCACAGATTGAAACTCTCTGAAGATGAACAGTCAGTATATGATGTACTTTTCAAACGATCCAGGTGTGATACCTATAAGGGCATAAATGTATAAATGTATCTGTTAACTTAGTTTCATGGATTAGCTCTATTTTGAGACTATAGTTAACATTTTCAGCGCGGCTTCTTTCTTGGGAGAAGCATTTCTGTATAGTTCCTAATCTTGCTCTGTTTTCTTTCTAGTGTGCATTCCGTTTAAAAGCACAGAGAAATCAGTTGTCTATATGGCAGAGTTACCATCTCAGAGACACGTTCCCACAAAAGATTAATGTTTAGATGTACGGATATCATGAAGATATAATGAATATCTTAAATAATGAATAATGAGATAGATACAATGAACAACATTAGGTGGCCAATAAATTTAATGAATAAAATACTGGTAAATAATGAGAGAAAAATAGTTGCATTCTTTTTTTATCTGGGTCTGCCCCACCATTATTTTTTGTCTCCTGAGAGGTTTTTTCTAAAAGGATATGGCTTTCGACATAATTCTCTTTTTCCTTAATATATGAAATTGCTAAATGATACATGTTAATTCCTTTGTTTACTACAGATAGTCCTTACCTTACAACCACGACTGAGCCCAAAATTTCTGTTATTGAGTTCTGCCCCATTTTACAACCTTTGTTGCCACAGTTATTAAGTGAACCAATGCAGTTGTTAAGTTAGTAACACAGTAACACAGTTAAGTGAATCTGGCTTCCCCATCGACTTTACTTGTCAGAAGGTTACAAAAGGTGATCATATGACCCAGGGACACTCCAAAAGTCTTATTTTTTTATTTTTATTTTTAATCCCATTTATATCCCGCCCTTCTCCAAAGACTCAGGGCGGCTTACAATTTAAAGCACAAATCAATGTGCTTAGCAATAAATATGAGTCAGTTGCCAAGCGTCTGAATATTGATCACATGACCATGGGGATGCTGCAATGGTCATAGGTGTGAAAAATTGTCCTAACTCACTTTTTTCCAGTGCTGTTGTAACTTTGAACAATCATTACCTGAACTGCTATAAATTGAGGACTACCTGTACTTGAAATATTTTCATTTGCTCTCCATGTTATATTCCTCAGAAAAAGTCTTATATTATTTATACTTTCATTGGTATTTATGGTTCATCTTGAGTTTGTTGGAGTGATTTGTGATCAATCCCTTTATAAATTGCATTCTCTTTTTGGCCAGAGGTTTCTTGATGGCACCAGATTAGCTGGTTGGCCCACCTCCTGTCATTGCATCTGTGCTTGTCTGTCTTGGGTTTGTATAAAAACAGGGAAAGAGACCTGTGTCTTCATTATGCCTTCTTGATGTTTAGGTCAACACTGCAGTCCTTTCTCAAACACCAGGAAACTTTGTGTACAGGCTCTTCTGGAGACAACCCATTTAATACAGGTAAGGTATTAAATATCTCTTGTACTCTGTGTAGAAATGTGTTGATAGGAATCCGACCAGGCTGTTCCAGATTTTTGTTGCTGTTTTTGTAACCTCATGTTTCCTATTAAAAGGTAGTAATTTGTTCTAATAACAGTACACTTATCTTGAAGAAACATCTGGGTTTTTTTAAAAAAATAATGGGTTGGCAGCCTAAGGCCACAAGACTCTACAGCCCCCAAACCTTTTTACATGCCATGAAGCTCTTTCTAGCCACAGTTGCCAGAAACGGGGCAATTCTTTTGCCCCTCTGAGGTATAAATAGTTGAAAATTGTAATATAGCCTTAGATTACAAGTAGTCCTCAATGTATGGCCACAACTGACCCCAGAATTATGGCTGTTAGTGGTCACCCACATGATCGCCTTACTTAACAACCATAATCCCTGCTCTCCCCATTGTGGTTGTTAACCAGAGCACGGGATGTCTTGGAGTATGGGAGGCCTGGTGCTGTCCTAGGCTAGCACTGCAGCATCTCCCCAGGCATCTCAGGACCTCCCCCACCCCCTGAGACACTCGGTGTTCTCTGCCCACCTGGCTGCATCCTACACCTTTGGGCCTCTTCCCCTCTGCTCCCCCATTCTGCTTCAGTCCACTTAGTTTTCTATAGGAAAGGGAACTCCCATACAAAAGCCACGTGGTACCATCCTAGAAGACGGTGCCATTTTGGAAGCAGCTACAATTGCAATAATTGAGACATAACTCAAATGAAACTTAGAATTCTTCCTCCCAACTCCCAAGTGTGTGCGCCAGGGAGGGTTCCCGTCTCCACAGAAAGAAATGATTTTTATTTCCCTTTTCCATTTGGCCTAATTCCCCTATCCACTGGTTTGGCCTCCCACCCTCAAATTGTAATTATAGCTTTCAGAAACCAGATTTCCCATTTCTGAAATGAATTCTGCTCTGAGAGTTTTGTCTTTGATACGTATGCAGTTTCCTCTTTATTTATTTATTTTATTTATTTATCTTTGATAGGAGCACAGCAGTTGAAAGAGTGTCAGCAGGATTCCTCAGGAAAGATGGTGAAAGACAGGTCTCCCGTCTCCACCACCATTCACATCCTGTCCCTCTTGCTGAGGCTTCGTCAGTGCTGCTGCCATCTTTCTTTGCTGAAAGTGGTAACTATGGCAGGCTTGCAGCTATTCCTCCCTTCTGATGGAGATTATTTGAGTTCAGAAATTGGGGATCCTTGGCTGTATCCTTTTTCTTTCAGGCTCTTGACCAGGCTAACATGAATAGCGAAGGCATCTCTCTGTCAATGGAAGAACAATTCAGGGCTTTAAGTCTGACGGAACCTGATAGCAGTGATCCATTCTCGATGGTGAATCTCTTTGGAACGGCTTTTGTTGCTGATCTTTTTGAAATGACCAAGCAGAGCACCAAGGTAGGAAGACAGTTGCAGTCCTTTCAAGGGAATTCCAGATGTGGTGTCTTTTTTAACAGAAGTAAAGAGGGAAAGAGGATTATGTATATATATTTATCAATATGCAGACAGACCATCACTACATTCCGAGCGGGCTGTTAAAGAACCTCTTTATGGGGAGCGATATGAGTCTTACTACAGTAGCTTTGACTCCATGCTCTGCATCAGCACTGACTCTTCATTTCAGACTCCTGATTGCCATCTTGAATGGCCAGTCTCCAAGGAATTTTATTTTGATTTTGTTAACCAAGTAGAACTTAGTTCAGTTGGGAGGCCTCATCAGCTCCCGATCGTGCAGAGCATTGTATTCACCTGAGTAGGAGCTAAAGAGTTTGTGCATGCTTTGTTGCTCAATGTGGCAAGGGGCTGGATTTTACTGAGTCATTTGTATGGCGTCTGGTTCTTCGTCAGGTGCCCCGAGTACTTTAGTTAAAGGAAGTTTACTTTCATTTGTTTAAGTAAGTAAAACTTTGTGCAGTTGATTGCCTTCATTGACTCCTAAGTAAGTTAAAGTTATCTAAAGAGATTCTAATAATGCACAAGGTGAGGAGATATGGCATGGGGTGAGATGAAAAAATGCATATTTGAAATATGGTTGCAATTTAAAATGAAAAAAAATGGCTTCTATGCTACATATGCTGGTAATGACCTATAAAGTCCTAAATGGCTTGGGTCCGGACTATCTAAGGGAACACCTGCTGCCGGCATCATCTTCCCATCGTCCTGTGCGCCCCCACAGGGAGGGCCTTCTCAGGGTACCGCCGGTTAATGAATGCCGGCGGGTTATTCCCAGGGGAAGGGCGTTCTCTGTGGGTGCGCCTGCCCTATGGAACCAACTACCCACAGAACTTAGGACTGCCCCCGACCTTCGCTCATTTCGCCGGGACCTGAAAACTTGGCTCTTCGATCTGTTTGGTCCAGACTGTGGGGTTGTTAATTTAACTGGGTTTTAGATTTACTCTTGGGGCTTGAATTTAATTTAATTGTTTTAATTGTTTTTAATTTTTTGTATTCATGGTTTTAACTGCCCTGTAAACCTCCCTGAGTCCTACGGGAATAGGGCGGTATACAAATCCAATAAAATAAATAAATAAATAAATATGCTTTTTGCATATGAAAGCCAGTTTGGTCTAGTGGTTAAGGCCCAGGCTAGAAACCAGGAGACCATGAATTCTAATCTTGCCTTAGCCATGAAAGTCAGCTGGGTGACCTTTGGCCGGTCACTCTCTCTTAGGCCAACTCACCTCACAGGGTTGTTGTGGGGAAAATAAGGAAGGTATGTTGGATATGTTCAGCACATTGCGTTATCTGTAAAAATAATGCAGATAAATAAAATATGCTACTTTCTGCATTGATCTTACACACTTTTCTCATTATGGACCTAATACATTCACAAATGGCTTTTAACCCAAAAGCAAGATTGTATATCCATGCTTTAAAATAATGTATTTGTATTCATAGAGAAAAGTCAAATAGATTACCATTTTGTTTTAATACTTCAGTTGCTTCAGGCAGCAAAATAGGATAGGGGTGTGTGTTAAAGGGCCATCTTTTTTATTTGAGTTATATGACTATACGTAGCTAGGCTGGCTCCAGAGTCTTCTCTAATTACAATAGAAAATGTAAGGTTGGCTGAAGTACAGGTAGAAAAGTGAGTAGTTCTGCTGAAAAATGCATTTTCCAAAACAGCTTATATTCAAATTGATGATTGCAATTATGCATTTTTAAGAACTAGTTACTTATTCAGTTTGTTTTCCTTTCCCCTTCATTCCTTTCTCATTTGTTACCTTTTTAAATTAGTAAACCTAGTAGAGAAATATTCTTCTTTCCTATTGGACCTATTTAAGCTCATTTAAGCGCTCGTATTTTCAGATGAGGACAAAATAAAAATGCTTTCCATCAATAAATTTCCAGTTTTTGGCTTTACACGCAATGGAACTTACTTCTAACTAAGCAGGTTTAAAGTTGGGCAGGCTCATGGTTATGTATTCTTTTCTCTCTCGTCCTTTTAGATTTCTCACCTATTAGAAGAACTGAAGGGAATTCAAAATCATTCTCAAAAATGGTGAGTATCCGAGCACGATGCCTCAGCTACCCTCCTCTCTGCCGGCCTTGCTGCTCCCAATTGATGTTTGCTGTCTTTTTTTCTCCGTCTGCCGATGAACCAACTGCTGGCCATGCACATCCTTCTCTGAACTGGATTCTGCCTTCTTGCATTGCTTTGGAAAGCTTTGCAAGAAGGCCACACCTGCCCCTCTTCAAATCACATGGGCAATTTCACAGGTAGCTTCCAACAAGCAGAATCGGTGGAGAAGCCGGCAATAAAATCTCAAGTTACAATCCTGTGATATCTTGCTTAAGCACCATGGATGGTTTGCTTAATGACTACAGCAGAAGTGAGATCATGATCATGTAATGTCTCACTTAAAGAGCACATCATTTAGTGATAGAGTTGTTATTCCCAGTTGTGGTTGTTAAGCAAAGACTAGCCGTAGAATAACACAGAGATATTTGCCTTAAGAGGTTCATGTGTGGCATTCCTAATGTTGTTTTTTTTTAAATCCCATTTATATCCCGCCCTTCTCCGAAGACTCAGGGCAGCTTACAACTTAAAGCACAAATCAATGTGTTTAGCAATAGCCTTCATTCTATGTATATGCCTGATTATTAGGGCTTTCGCCCCCCCCCCCAAGCGGCATTATTACAAAGTCAGCTCATTGCTCCCAACAATCTGGGTCCTCATTTTACCTACCTCAGAAGGATGGAAGGCTGAGTCAACCTTGAGCCTGGTGGGATGCGAACCTGCACTAATTGCAGACAGCTGGTGTTACTTAAGGAGGCATTAGCCCACTGCTCCACCAAGGCTCTTGCCTTGAATGTTAATATGTAATAAACATTTTAATAGTACTTTTTACTAAAAAGTACAATTACAAAAGTAAAAATTAATTAAAAAGAAATAATGGAAAATACAGAAAAGAAAATAATAAAGCAAAAATAAGAATGCAGTAAGGAAAAAGAACTATATAATGAAATTTCCTCCATCACATCAAATGAAAACAATTTTAACAACTTATTGACTTCTCTTAAAATATAACAGACAGTCTCTTTCCATATCCCATCTCTTATCTATAAAATCTTTAAAACCTAGTCATATCAGTTCTGATCAGCAAAAGTCCATTAAGGGTTATCAGACATATCAACATGTTTATTTTAACCTTGACCAAATAAACCAATTTTATATTCCCTCCGTTACTTTTAGCAATTTTGATCTTTAGTCTCTTCTCTTCAAATAATGACCTAGAACTTGATTTCTTTTCATTTTTGCTTTGTCCCTTCTCAATTGTTCAAAGCTTTGGAAAAGTAAATCAAATATAGGAAAAATATCAAGGTCTCTGTCTGGGCTTGTTATATATATAACTTTTAATTATTAAGTCAGCACTGGGTTTCTTTTGTATTTCAAGTGTATAATATTTTTCTGTATCATTTTTGTGGCCTGTCATTTCTAAATCCACTTTCAGATCACTCATAATAATAATAATAATAATAATTTTATTTATTTATTTATTTATTTATTTATTTATTTGTTTTTATATACCGCCCTTCTCCCGAAGGACTCGGGGCGGTGTACAGAGCAAGGTAAGTATACAGTAAAACAATAGTAAAACAAATGAAACCCCAGAATCTATCAGGCCAGGCCAACTTGCTGGAATAGGTAGGTTTTTAAGTCACGCCGGAAGGTGCGAAGGTCGGGGGCCATCCGGATTTCGGCAGGCAAGCAGTTCCAAAGGGTTGGCGCACCCACCGAGAATGCTCTCCCCCTGGGGGCCACCAGCCGGCATTCTCTGATCGGTGGCACCCTGAGGAGGCCCTCTCTGTGGGAGCGCACAGGACGGAGGGGTGTTGAGGCTGGCAGTAGGTGCTCCCGCAGGTAATCCGGACCCATGCCATGTAGGGCTTTGTATGTCATCACTAGCACCTTGAATTTCACTCGGAAGGCAACTGGAAGCCAGTGCAGCTCACAGAGGAGAGGTGTGATATGGGAGTATCGGGAAGCCCCCAAGAGTGTTCGTGCAGCTGCACTCTACCAGCTGAAGCTTCTGAGTGGCTCTCAAGGGCAGCCCCATGTAAAGAGCGTTGCAGTAGTCAAGGCGAGAGGTCACAAGTGCATGGGTGACTGTACGCAAGGCATCCAGGTCCAGATAGGGTCGTAGCTGGCGCACTAGGCGAACCCGAGTGAAGGCCCCCCTGGTCATAGCTCCTATATGATCTTCTAAGGAGAGCTGTGAATCTAGGAGGACACCCAGGTTGCGGGCCCTATCAACGGGGGGCAATAACTCACCCCCTACATTAAGGGATGGAATACTCTGAGTATCCTGGCATGCCGGTATGTACAGCCATTCAGTCTTGTCCGGGTTGAGTTGAAGCCTGTTCCTCCCCATCCATTCCCGGACCGCTTCCAGGCAACGGGACATCACGTCGAGGGCATCACTGATGTGGTTTGGAGTCGAGATGAAAAGCTGGGTGTCATCAGCGTACTGATGGTATCCTACTCCAAAACCACGAATGATCTCACCCAGCGGTTTCATGTAGATGTTGAACAGGAGAGGCGAGAGGACCGACCCCTGAGGAACTCCACAAACGAGAGACCTCGGGGTCGACCTCTGTCCCCCTGCCAACACCGACTGCGAGCGTCCCAGGAGAAAGGAGGAGAACCACCGAAGAACCGTGCCTCCCACTCCCAGTCCCCTGAGGCGCCGCAGCAAGATACCATGGTCGATGGTATCGAAAGCCGCCGAGAGGTCTAATAAGACTAGGACAGAGGAATGTCCCCTGTCCCAGGCCCTCCAGAGATCATTCATCAGAGCGACCAATGCCATCTCCGTGCTGTAGCCCGGCCTGAAACCCGATTGGCACGGGTCTAGATAATCCGCTTCATCCAGGACTTGAGGAAGCTGATGCGCCACCACACTCTCAACAACCTTCGCAAGAAAGCGAAGGTTGGAGACCGGACGAAAGTTATTCAATGTAGCTGGGTCCAAGGTGGGCTTCTTGAGGAGAGGTCTCACCACCGCCTCCTTCAAGGAGGCGGGGAAGCGACCCTCACTCAGAGAAGCAGATATGACCACCTGGAACCAGCCTCGTGTCCCCTCCCGAGCTGCATAAGCCAGCCAGGAAGGGCACGGGTCCAGTAAGCATGTGGAGGAGCTCAACCTCCTCATAATCCTGTCCACTTCCTTTGGAGTCACAGGATCAAACTCCTCCCAGATGACGTCGACAAGACTGCCCGTGTCCTGTTCGTCAGACTCTGCCCAGTTGGAGTCCAGGCCGGTTCGAATCCGAGCGATTTTATCCAACAGATATTGACCGAATTCCTCAGCTCGACCCTGTAAGGGCTCCTCCCTCACCTCTTGATTCAGAAGGGAGCGGGTCACTCTAAACAGGGCAGCCGGGCGATTATCTGTGGACGCGATGAGGGAGGAGAAGTAATTGGCTCTCGCCGCCCTTATCGCTGCGAGATAAGACCTAGTGTGGGTTCTTAGTCGCAACCGGTCGGATTCGGATCGACTGGACCTAATAATAATAATAATAATAATAATAATAATAATAAGTTGGAAGGGACCTTGGAGGTCATCTAGTCCAACCCCCTGCTAAGGCAGGAAACCCTATACCATTTCAGGCAAATGGCTGTCCAGTCTCTTCTTAAAAACTTCCAGTGTTGGAGCATTCACCACTTCTGGAGGCAGGTTGTTCCACTGGTTAATTGTTCTAACTGTCAGGAAGTTTCTCCTTAGTTCTAGGTTGCTTCTCAGTCACAAATTTGTCCAGTAAAACCTTTTCCTCTTCCATAACATTTTTAAACTCAGTCTATTTATATAGACAGACATTCTTCAATTAACTTATGCGTCCATTCTTCAAAAATAACCTTTAATATATCCAATGTTAAAATATGTTGCTGTCCTCTATTAGTCAGTAAAATTTATGTGTTCTTCTCCTTTAATTGTTTATTTCCTTCTGGTCCCATTTTCCCATGGGTATTCTTATAATTTATTTCAAATCCATCTGGACCCTTCATTCTTAAACATGTATCTAAAATTTCTTTCTCTAACATTGAAGGAAAATCACCTGGTATAGTAAAACCTGTTGATCCAAAAGTTTTTAATAGCTGAAAAATAGTTAATGAGCAATTTCCAAAAGTGATTAGAAAAGGTAATACACAAACCCAGTGTCTTTTTGCCCATTCGCTTGACTCTTAGAACTCTAAAAACCCACCAGAGACGAAGTGTGGAGCACTTGTGTATGATCTCGCATCTTCCCCTTGTCCAGAGAGGAATTATCTATTTAACTGGCACTTCATTCCACCACAGTGATCAGATCTGCTTTTAGTTGAGATGTCTTCAGTTTGCCATTATCCCCCCAGTATCCTAATAGCCATCTCCATTGTGTTACAGAAGTCTGTATTTATATATTACATTTATTGTTACACCAATTATGCTAGATTGTCCAATATTTTGTGTATATTGAAGAAGATGGGTGATTTTGTTTCTGAAACATAAGGTTTGAACCAGAAACAACATTTTTTGGCTTTCTTTTCTACCTTTATAGTGTTGTTGTATCTCAGTGGACAAGTATGCTAAAAATTGTGGCAATACATCTTGACAAGCTTGGCCTGAAACATGCTGTAGTGGATGGTTCAGTGAACCCAAAACAGAGAATGGATATCGTTGAAGAATTCAACAACAATCCTAAAGGAACCAAGGTATGAAAAAAGTGCTTCAAGGTAATTATTTTTCATTGCTGCTGCTTCGGCATAACTATTTCTAATTTTAGGTATTTGCCTTTTTTTTGCACAAAATAGCAATTGGAATGTTAACTGACTATTCTATTGGCAAAATAATTAATCTGATTTTTATATTGGAGTGACTGATTTCAAAGGCCTTTCCCTAACTATTCTGAATCAGCTAGAATTGTCTGTAATGATAGACTGATAGATTACACTTTGCAACTCAATCTGCAGTCTGAACTGCAAGTAAAAGTAAAGCCTTCCACTGATTCTTTTCATAAGACAGTTTTGGTATTTCATGCAGGGTTAGATTCAGAAATCTGCATTCTGAAAGTCATTACAGTCATAGTGTATGACTGTCCATTCAATCAAATTTAAAGCTCTAATAGCTGAAATCAAGGGACGCGGTGGCTCAGTGGGTTAGGACACTGAGCTTGTCGATCAGAAGGTCGGCAGTTTGGCGGGTCGAATCCCGAGTACCGCGTAACAGAGTGAGTGCCTGTTACTCGTCCCAGCTTCTGCCAACCTAGCAGTTCGAAAGCACGTAAAAATGCAAGTAGTAAAATAGGGACCACTCCGGTGGGAAGGTAACAGCGTTCCGTGCGCCTTTGGCATCTAGTCATGCCGCCCACATGACCACAGAGACGTCCTCGGACAAGCGCTAGCTCTTCAGCTTTGAAAGGGAGATGAGCACCGGCCCCTATAGTCGGAAACGACTAGCACGCATGTGCGGGGGAACCTTTACCTTATAGCTAAAATCAATTATTCCAAATCAATGACAATCTGCATTGAAGTGAAGAGTTTCTGAATTTTGTAAGTCTTATCCTGTCCATGTTACAAAAATCTCACTGCATTCCCAGGGTAATGCAGAGGAGAAAAATAGATAGTCCTATTCTAGGAGGCAAGATCAAAAGAACTTATGTGAAAAGTGATTTCCACCTTTCCACATGAGAGTGGCAGTATTCTTGTATATAACTATGTTTTCAAAAAGTATAGTTCTACAGAGAGTGTTCTATGAATTTAGAAAAGCAAATAAGAAAAGCATCTATTTAGAACTTAACTGACTGCATTCGTGCTTGATCTTAAACCACGACTTTTAACTTTTAGGTCAGAAGACCTTTGTGGCTTTGTTTGCTTATAATGCTATATCTTAATGGGTTGAGTTATACATTATTAAGACAAAGACAAATCCACCTTGTAATTTAGTGGACTTTGTGGGAATTTTGCTTTATATCTTCTCCAACCTGGCACACTAGATGTGTTGGACTGCAACTCCCAGTATTTCCTGTCATCATAGCCAAATTATAATACACATCTGGATGGCAGTATAAATCAGCCCTTGAATATATAGTATATCAGCAACTTGTGAAGTAATAAACCAACTATCCCTCTTATTCTTATCATAGGTGTTGTTGATTTCACTTCTGGCTGGAGGTGTTGGCCTTAATCTGGTTGGAGGAAACCACCTCTTCCTTCTAGACATGCACTGGTAAGATACAGCAGTTTTTTATTTCCATGTTAGAAAAAATATGTTGTTTCCAGCTACAATTAAATGTGATTAAAAGAATAGCATTATTAATTGAGCTTCCCAAATTATGTCCTTAATTCTTTTGGTCATTTGCCATTCAAAATAACATGTTAAATCTATACCTGTTGGCTGTTTAATGAAATGAATCTAACATCTCCCTATATTTGTCAGTTACCTTCTAAATTATTGTCATATTTTCATCATGCCTTATTTTATATATATTTATTCAACTGAAGATGGCAAACATACCTAAAACTACTGGCTCCTGTTTTCCATACAACACTATGTTAAGGTGGGTTTGGCTGAGAGTGAGTGACAGGCTGAAGCCACCTAAATGGTTTTCGTTCCTAAGAGAGCTTAACTTTTTCTTTGTCAGCACCTTAACTACTATACCATCTGGCTTTTAAATTATTTTTAATTGCTGCCCCAGGTGGTGAGCTGCTAGTGGCTGTTACTATCCATTACTCTTTCCATATTACATATTAACTGCATTGAACAGGAATACTAGTTGTGCAACAGAACGAGTAGAGAAGAAGAGACAGATGAATAGACACTGGGAAAAATGATAGATAGAAAAATGATTCTTCTAAAGAAAAGATGATTCTAACAAGGTAGAAAGGGAAATCAATTGCTTGCCATTTGGTTCTGTTTTCACTTTTTTTTTGTTGGTTATAAGTGCTTTGTTACTTTTTCCTTAAATTTCAGGAATCCAGCACTAGAAGACCAAGCCTGTGACCGCATTTATCGGGTGGGGCAGCAGAAGGATGTTAAGATCCATAGGTAGTGCTTCACAAAATGTCTTACATCATTGCTATACGTTTTGATAGAGGAATTGTGTCAAGTCCAGAGCTCAAAATTGCATGGGTAAAATTATTTCAGTTTTAACTACTATCTTTAAAGAATTGTAGAAATTTCAATTTGAGATTGTTTAACTAGTTCAGTCACTTGATCCAGTGAAGAATTATCACTTAGCTGAAAGCCAACTGGCAGTGTGTTAGAATTTATAGGAATGATGGTTTAAAAACTGACCTAATTGTATATTGTGCTTGGGTTTAGATTTGTCTGTGAAGGAACTGTGGAAGAAAAGATCTCAGAGCTGCAAACCAAGAAAAAAGAATTAGCCCAGAAGGTGTTATCAGGAAAAGGAGAGTCCTTCGCCAAGCTCACTCTGGCTGATCTCAGACTTCTGTTTGGCATTTAGCTGTTCATTTTTTAAAAATTTCTTCCAGCACACAGAATAAGTGTGCATTTGAAAAGTTCACTATTCTTTAATAAAATGGCCAATATTATTACGGTACAGTTCTTTTGTATGTGTAAGTAACTATTCCATGAAAAGAAGGACTTACTTATTTATCAAAGTTAGGTACCACCCATCTCACTGTCAGAGCAATTGTGAGTGATATTCAGTTAAAAGCATAAAAACCATTTAAAAGTGCAGGTACATCAGTAGAAGTAAATGGGTAGAGACAAAGTTAAAATAAAAGGCATGCCAACCACCCCCAGGGTTGCATGTTACTTTGTGAGCCCCATGTGAGTTGGCAGGGCCAAGTCTTCAAACTCTTTTGAAAGGCCAGGAGAGAGTGTCCCCACCTCACCTCTAGGAGGAGATATTCCTCAGGGTGGGGGCAATGGCAGAGAAAGCCCTCTTCCTATCCTGCCAAATTCTTCAACTGATGAGGTCTGTAACACCTTCCCTGCTTTGGCCAAATGGGAAGGAAGGACTTATGTGATGGGGATAACATGACCCCCATATCATGTTGGCTTTTAAGGTAATAAGCCAGACCTTGAACTGGGCCCAGAAAAAAACCAGCACCCAAGGTGCTTCATGCAGCAAAGATGTTACATGTGTCATCCCTGGGCAACTGCATTCTGCACCAACTGATGCTTTGGATATTCTTCAGGGTAGCCCCATGTAAAGGACATTGCAATGGTCATATGGAGATGACTAGGACATGAGTGACTTAAGGGGGGGTGTCTCCTGATCCAGGAAGGGGCCTATCTGGTATGCCACACCCTGGATACAAAGGACCCCCCTACTCGCAGCCACTCTGTCTTTTCAGGGTTCAGCAGACGACTGTTGCTTCCCATCCTGGCCCCCACAATATGACTTGTCTATAAAGTCAAGAAAATTCAGAAAATGTTTTTGGTAATATATACTACATTCATATGGTACAACATACTTGGAGCTACTGCACCAGAAATTGAATTGATTTTAATGCAATAGGATGTATTATATCAGACATGTCAAACACAAGGCCCGGGGGCCGGATCCGGCCCACAAAGTGGTTTCATGTGGCCCCCGAAGCCATCCTGGAAACTGAGGGAACGGCCCCCGCTGCCTTGGCCCTGGCCCAGAGACCCTCCTGCCAGAGACCCTCAGATCTGTCCCACTCCTGCCCAGGCCCCCATAGGCACCCTTGATGCCAATGATGTAGAGCTGGCCATGCCCACCCAGTAGGCCATACGCACTCCAGCTGCGCCCACCCAGTAGGCCACGTCCACCCTGGCCATACCCACCCGGCCCCCGAGGGCAACCACTGCTGATGTGGCCCTCAATGAAATTGAGTTTGACATCCCTGTATTATATAATTGTACTTTCATTTTACTATTTTGTATTGGCTTTTGCTATAGCTCTTGTATGATTCTTAGTCTTTAGATTGTTTATACATTCCATAAATAAATAAGCACATTGTGGATAGAAATGCAGAAAGACGTACATTTTTGCATGCAAATGTGGCTCAAGTATTCTTCAATGTTCAGATGAGGACCGGTCATCCTGATGCTAATAAGATTAACAATTAATTCTCAATAACAGTGATTTTTCATTCAATTGTACTAGTTAATGATAGATATAGAAGCTGTTATATACATTCCTATGGCAACTCCAGTTTCCCCTGTGTTTTGTCAGACATCCACAGAAAAATCAGCTGAGGGGAAGGCAGAATAGCTGTCTAATGTTTGGATTATCGGTACTTGACAAAAGAAGCCCAGTGAAGTAGTTTGGACATTTACTGAATAATCCAAGACACTAATAGCCAATAACACGAAAAGCTGATATTAAGGGTGTGGTCCTTTAAATGTGCTCCTTCACTATGTATGATTTAGTTAAGCTCTCTTAATGCCTTGTCTTGGTGAAAAAACAAAATTAAAGCTCATTTCATGTTATAACTGGTTACATTATGAAATATATAACAGGATAAATTCTGAAATGCACCACTTTAAAAAACTGAGTTTGCTACATTTTAAAGACAGTTCAAAATAGTTTAAATAGCTAAAATGTAGAGCAGTATTTAATCTTAAAGTTGGTCCTAGGACCTCAGTCGGATTCCTCAAGACTCGAGTCCATAAAATCAAAATTATTGGTCAACCAATGTTGAAAACTATTACAGTATTAAAATTCAATCAAACAATTGTGAGGAGTGATAGTGGCAGTTAAATGCAACAATTTTAATTTTTCATATGATAAATATAATCCATACAAACATGGGTTCTCCATAATTTTTAATAATGGAAAGAGTCCTGAGGAAAAAAAAGTTTAAGAAACATATAGAGGATATAGATATAGAGGATATAAAAGAGGATATATAGATAGATATAGAGGATATATAGATAGATATAGAGGATATATAGAGGACATAAAAGATATAGAGGAACTTTTGCATCTGTTTTGAATTATGAATGGAGGCTGATACAGAAACAGCTACTGGTAACTTGTTTAACACTGAAAACTAGACAAGACTATATGTAACCTATCTAAAAGTAATGGCCCTAGGACAGTTGGTAAATTTAATTCCCATATATTCAGTCTGAGATGTGAAAAAGTGTTGTGCATGGTAATCCATGCAACAGTAGAAACATCAGTAGAACTGCTTGAATATAATCTAAAATGTTTGAAATTAAGCAGGACTCAAAGTACTGTATAAAATCACGAACCCTAAAACAGTCTTTCAGAGCTTCGTGAATAGCTCATCTGTTGTAAAATTCATTACTAGTAACAATTTGGGAAGAACTCAGAAGCATGTCAGGATGGCCGAGCGGTCTAAGGCGCTGCGTTCAGGTCGCAGTCTCCCCTGGAGGCGTGGGTTCGAATCCCACTTCTGACAAAGTCTTTTTATTTCCTGAGAACGCACTGTTTTGCAAATTTGAACGTGATCGCTCAATTGTAAGCATACCCTAGGTCAGGGGTAGGCAACCTCGGCTCTTTTATGACTCATGGACTTCAACTCCCAGAATTCCTGAGTCAGCATAGAATTCTGGGAGTTGAAGTCCATGAGTCATAAAAGAGCCGAAGTTGCCTACCCCTGATCTAGGTTTTTCTTTAGTGCATGCAAACACGCACAAGCATTCCCTCTATATCTCGAGAAAGTAGCCGCTGGACGCAGGAGGCACGGGCTGATGTAAAGAAGATCAGAAGGCTGGAAAGCCGACGAATCTTTCGGAGGACAATCTGCACGAGCTACACGGGTTGTTGTTGTTGTTGTTGTTTTGCAAACGGGCTTTTGTTGAATGCGTTTGCTGGAAAACTTGCTGGCTGTTCTGGCTCCTAGGCTAGGCTCTATTCTCTTTCATCTTGTGGTTGCTCAAAATTTCTTGGAAACCGAATCTTACTCTACAGAAGCTCAGATGGCCTTTTGTACAATAACTTCAGACGACCTGTAACGCCAAATGCCTGGAGGGGTGAGAAGCCAATCTAGGACAGGGGCAACCAAAAGACGAGATGTTTAGTTTAATTCGATTTCATTCTTAAAAACGAAAGTGGCTTTCGTTTTTCGGATTATGTTAATAAACAGAGTGGCAATTTAAATAATCTGCTGAAAATCCAGCAAATGGGAGAACTTCAATGATAGTGGGTCAAATATAAATATTCCGCTTTGTCTCCTATTGTGTTTTGGATTTTTCATCTGATTCTTTTGTTGGGCTTCATCTCATTCTTTTTGAACAAAAAGATGCAAAAGAATGTCTATATGTGACGCAAAACATGTCTGGCAATACAGTATAGCAGTTCAAAACTAACACCTTGTAACTTTGAGATAGACATCATAGGCACCGCTGGGATTCGAACCCAGGATCTCCTGTTTACTAGACAGGCGCTTTAACCAGCTAAGCCACGGCGCCCAAACTTGACCATAAATTTTTCCAGGGGGCTCTCTAAAGAATAAAGTCTTTTTTTAAAAAAAATAATAGATCAATAAGTCGCCCTGGAAAACTCTACCCTGCAGAGTGGCAAGTCTATCCTAGAGCTACTTCCATATTTTGGTCAGATAAACCCAACCACAATGCTATCATGAGCTATCTCAGACTTTCTTTATGGTTGTCAGTAAAAATAAATAAATCCACAGCACTGCTTTTTCTTACCATTTTGTCATATATTAAACAACAAAAAAAATATGAGTTGATTTTACTAAACTCTTGTGTTCTCTTTAAGTACACAGACTCTTGCTAACACACTTTAGACTGCTCTGCAGATATAATATCGGTGGCATCGCTCTTGTTAAACAAAATACAATGTAAAAATCCCTTTACAGTTGTTTTTGGCTTTCAGGATTGCCAAAGGAAAATAAAATACAAAGTTGTTCAGATAGCAAGCTCAGATACTACCACTTTGCTCCTAACTTTGAGGTAAGACTGCTGAAAAGAAGCTCCAAGTTGCAAAAAATGAGTTAGATTGCTCATGGAGAACATAAAACTAGACTCAAGAATTTGCAATGTTTTACCTAATTTTACTTCAAAGATAGTCATTGTCCTGACATCCTGCCCTCAGTTCTACCTAGATGCCCTTTCCAGCCCCTACCACAGTTTCTCAATCCTAGCAACTTTAAAAACTCTGCCTCAGGGATTCTTGGATTTCATGAATTAATGAGGGGATACTAACTACAGTACTGGCCTTAGTTGTGACCTGGAATAGTTAACTGAATATCCTATTTTCTCCAGCAGGTTTATCAAATACATGAGAGTGGCATGCACATTGCACACTCATATAACATTGTCATATTTTATATTGTCTTTATCACCAATCAGAATTCATATGGCACACCTAGTGCATTTTGCTTGCCTTACACTGCAGTTTATATATTGCACTGTGGTTTAGGATTTACTGCAGACTCAGCCAGCAATTCATGGAGAATGAACTTGCATTATTTAGAAGGGCCTTTCCTTCACAGTGAAAATACTTATATAAAATTCTAGTTTGGAGAAGGCTTTGAACATATTTAGTTAAAATGTTTGCTTTCCTAATGAAAAATATGTGTGTTAAACAGTAATCTGAAGACATTTGAAACAATCTCATTTTTAGAATTGATTTTCTGAAAGAGAGAAAACTTAAAGTGCTTCCTCACGGAGGGCCGGTTAGCTCAGTTGGTTAGAGCGTGGTGCTAATAACGCCAAGGTCGCGGGTTCGATCCCCGTACGGGCCAACTCTTTTCTGTTTCTTCGAACAAAAACATTTTTTTTCGTATTTTTCCCCCCACACGATTCAGTTTGCTTTCCAGTATATAATTTAGGCTTTGCAGAGATTTCAAACAGCCATCTGTATCAGTTTCATAACGTAAAACATCTGACTCTGCATTTTGAATCCCATAGTGAAAAATTACGTTTTGTTGCACCGAAGAAGGAATCATTACCGAAAAGAATTACGTTAGTTTTAGTTAGTTCTATTATGTTTTACTAAATGAGACATTCGAAAAATTTTTTTAAGAGGAACTGCCGTGACTCGGATTCGAACCGAGGTTGCTGCGGCCACAACGCAGAGTACTAACCACTATACGATCACGGCACGCCACTGGAGAACCGGTGCGGAGTTTTGGTAATTGTAGTATACATCAATCTTTCTAAAGGGACAACTAACAGTGGAGCGTGAGTCTTATTATTTGGTATTCCTTCCTTCCCAGATATCTTTTCTGGAACTTTCCAAGAAAAGCAAAAAAAAAAAAAAAGCGAGAGTGTTAAACAGCAGAATAAAAAAAAAAAGAGGGTCATCCAGCAAAGGGAAGCTCTGAGCAACCCGACGGCGGGTATAAGCGAGCGGCTTTTGAAAATGAGGCAGCCCGATCAGCTTTCTTTTGCCACGTTTCAAGGTCTGGAGCGGGGGAAAAAAAAAGACCACGATTTCAGAAAGGCATTTCCATAAATCTGGGCTTTTAAATTCGGTTATTAAACAGCGGACTGGATTTAAATTCGTTAATGTCGAGGAAAGGGGCTTATATAGCAGGGGTAGGCGACCTCGGCTCTTTTATGACTCATGGACTTCAACTCCCAGAATTCCTGAGTCAGCGTAGCTGACTCAGGAATTCTGGGAGTTGAAGTCCATGAGTCATAAAAGAGCCGAGGTCGCCTACCCCTGGCCTATAGCAACTGAGCTCTCCCGCAGAAGTTGTAAGCAACGTATCACGAATATTTTGCATTCGATTAAGTGGATTTAATATTGAGCATGTCTCCCTCTCTGCTCCTCACGTGCAGCGGGCTACCTATAAACTGCCCGGTCCTTTGAAGCCTTCGCACTAAGCAAGAAAACGAGAGAGACCCTCAAGCCAACACTTTCATAGGTTGAAGGGTTTTGGAAAAGCGCCTGAATTCCTGATGCTCACGCGGGCTTTTATCGTGCCACAAGTATTATGTTACAGGGCGGGCGGCTAAGAGCGGACTCGAGATACTACTGTCTTGCCCTTAAAATGACACAGGATTACGGGTGGCTCTCGGTGGATAAAACGAAGCATTTATTTGCGGCTGGGAAACAATCACGCATCTTAAACATGACCTCCATTCTCAAGACCACGCGCACCAGATTTGGAAGACCTCACGTTAAGTTCACAACAGCCCCAAGTCTGAAAAGAGCCGAGTAGTCGCGTTAGGTTGACTCTGCTGAGAAGTTTCGGCTTCATTTTTACCCTTCCTCATGAAGCTTACTGGAGGAACTTGGACCATTCACTGTTTCTGATCTGCGCCTTCCCCCACCCCCACATTGAATTGTTGTTAGTTGCGAAGTCGTGTCCGACCCATCGCGACCCCGTGGACAACGTTCCTCCAGGCCTTCCTGTCCTCTACCATCTCTGGAGTCCATTTAAGCCAGGGGTCTTCAAACTTGGCCTTTTTATGACTTGTGGACTTCAACTCCCAGAATTCCTCAGTCAGGCATGCTGGCTGAGGAATTCTGGGAGTTGAAGTCCACAAGTCATAAAAGGGCCAAGTTTGAAGACCCCTGATTTAAGCTCACGCCTACTGCTTCAGTGACTCCATCCAGCCACCTCATTCTCTGTTGTCCCCTTCTTCTCTTGCCCTCGATCTTTCCCAGCATTTGGCTCTTCTCCAATGAGTCCTTCCTTCTCATTAGGTGGCCAAAGTATTTGAGTTTTAGCTTCAGGATCTGACCTTCTAAAGAGCAGTCAGGGTTGATCTCTAGGACTGACCACTTTGATCGCCTCGCAGTCCAAGGGACTCGCAGGAGTCTTCCCCAGCACCATAGTTCAAAGGCTTCAATTCTTTGGCGCTCGGCCTTTCTTATGTTCCAACTTTCACAGCCATACATTGCAACTGGGAAGACCATTGCCTTGACTATTGAATTAACACAGCATAAAACAAGGGAAGAAGCCTTCCCTCCCTGTGGAGGTTGTTAGTTATCTCAAATGTGCTTTTTCAAAAGGCAACTGGACTGTTTTTTCCTTGAAGAAGAATACAACTTCATCAGTAACTGATTCTTGGGTAAGAAACCAAACACTGTTATTCTTCCTCAAGGAAAAAAACAGTCCAGTTGCTTTTTTTGAGCCACTTACCCTGTCTTTAACAAGGAAAGCCAACTCATATTTGTATGAGTGGTAATTTTTACTTCTGGGAAAAGCCCCAAATTAATTTCTGGCTCCGCCGATATCATAAACAATTATAGCCAGGTGTGTTTTTTTAAAAAATAAAATTCTTGTCTCCTGCCTCTGTGTTTTAGCTGGCTGGGAGGCAAAAGTTTGCAGATGGGAGAAAAAAATGGGAAGAAGGCAAGGTAAACAGGCTTTGGATTGTCAGAGCTGAGAGCACTATTTTTTCTTTACTCTTAAAGGCCAGGTAAAGGCCAATACCATGTACAGTACAGTTTCTAAAAACCATCTTCAGATCAGGTTATCACAATGCCTGATTTTTGAACATCCCTGCTTATTCCCCATTCTTTGTGTTTTGTCAAATCTCCCTGAGAGTGAGTCTAAAAACCATGGATGCTGGCAGATATTTGGATCACAAGTAATTTATGAATGGTATGAGGTGTGATTAAAGCCAAGGGTTTTTTTACACAACAGCTAAGATATTTAAAATTTGCGTCTTGGTGTGATTATAATGCTGAGTTACAGAATCATTTAAGTTAGAAGAGCCATTTAGGCCACTGAGTCTCTAGCTCCATGTTTGGAGCAGAAATATATACAAAAGCCTCTCAGGCAGAAGGGATTATTCAGCCCAGCCAGTATTTGAATGCTCCAAAGGGCAGCATATTATCCTCTTGGAACTGATTCCCCTCTCAAATTGATATTATAGTTAGGATTTTTCCCTCCTCGTTTTTATACGGCATCAGTCATTCTTTTAAGATTATTTTGTGGTCTGGAGTCTAGGGTGATCAGAGTTAAATTTCTCAATATGAACTGAAATGCCTTATCAGAAATGTTTGCACTATAATGCTTGAAATAAAAATGCTACATAAATGTGTTTGCAGATCCAAGTTTTTTATTCAGTTTTGGTATTACAATACAAAAAAATAATAAAGATCCCACTAGCAAAAATAACATCAATAACATATAGTGACAGTACAGAAAATATTTTCAATTTTGCAAAACTCTGAAACAACTAAAAAAAATTGAGAAAATCCTTATTCTTTTCAAAACTGAAGCAATGTTTTAAAATGCTGCTGCAAATCAGAGATCTAAAATTTTTAAAAGTAATCATGTTAGTGCCTCCCGCATATTTATTAGCAGTACTCTTAGGAATATGATGCTGGAAAAGGCATGTCAAGCTAAGAAACATATGATCAAAGAGAACATTTGTAGCTGAGGGTTGAACTGTGGGGTCCCTGTTGCTCTCTGAGCTTGGTGGTTTTCTTTTAGACATTTCATTACCAAACTAGGTAACGTCATCAGTGCACTGGTGCTCAGCAGTGATGTTACCTAATTTGGTAATGAATGTCTACAAGAAAACTACCAAGGAGCCCATGTTAAGGAACATCTTCAGCACACGTCTGAGAATTTACTGTCTGCATAATAAAGCACTGTCTGCAACAGCTTGAAATGCCTGTTTGTTCCTACTCATAGATTTCTATATTTTCTGCACAAATAACACTGAGGAGTTTATAAAGATGCTCACAGATAATGAAGAAATAATATGAAAAGTTGGGTTCACTATGAAAACTGTGACTTTCTGAAGCTCATAAAGATGGGAAAAAAGATCCATATACATTTTGAATGTATTGCTATTAATGTTAGAGTTGCTGAATTTTTTTCAGGAAATACTCATGGTTTTCTCCCTTCAGTTTCTGTATAATGCCAAAGAACTATCTAGTGGACAAAACCAAAGGAGATTCTCAAATCTTTCTTAAATGCTGGTTGTTTTTCACTTTTATTATTCTTTGCCAATATTCAAAACGCAAACTGAACCTAAGCACAGTGGTTTAGATTCAGAGATATCTTTTAGAAGCAGGAGCACCTTCATTTCCTCATTCTACTGCAGCCCATTATCTTCTTAGAAGCAGACCAGGGAGGACCCAGGCAGCTTGCTGAGAAGTAATCTGGTTACTCCAGCTGTGAATGAGTTTTACATTTTTCTAGATCTAAACCACTGTTAACATACAGCAGCTTGCAATTCAATTCAGTACTCCTGAAAACTCATTTTATTGACATGGATTTAAGAAAGCATTATTAGCTGAGAACTTACGTTTCTATTGACAAAAATGTAAAAAGGTGGCCAAAATTAAGCATCAGATATCTGTGTTCCTCAGAAGCTTGTTTCTCTCCTTCCCATTACTTAATTCTTAAAAGTTTAATCTGCTGCCCAGTACATAGTTTACTGAAGGAAACACTTCTCTATGACTGTCTCAGCAAAGATTGTATGTTTGTGCATGTACATGCAGATACTTTATGCAGAATTGATTATGAGCACTTGGTATAGAACATATGAGAAACATATTTCAAGAAAGTATGTGAGAAAAAAACTGGTAACCTGAGGTACAATACCACCTTATACTCCTCCTGAATTTAAGTTCCAATGTGTTCAACTATTCAAACATTATGCATTTACTATATAAGAATCTACATTTATTAAAAGTATTTCTACAGAAATGTAATTATTCATTTAAAAAAACTCTTGTGCCAGGTGCTGTACAAATGCAGAACTATGAACTTTGGTCCCTGATAAAAAGTCTGGGCTGCATTTCATCTTCAGTCAAGGTGTGGATAGTTACAAAGTTTTGTGAGGTGGGACTGAGTTACCAAGATAATTTATCCACTTATTGCACCCTAAATGATAGTAGCCAATGTAGTACATTCTTTTGCAATTTAACAGATGATCATGAATCAAATACAGTAGCATTTTAGATTAAATTACAAAAATCATGGTACTGGAAGCTGGTTGGCAAGGAGTCAGAAACACTGCAGGCAACTGAAGACTAAACTGGGTTTGTCAACAACTGTTCCTTTTGTGAAAAGTAAGAACATGTGTTTTAAGTCCCTGAAAGAGAGCCATGTAGTCTGCACCTCAGTAACTTGCAGCACTTCACTACATTCTGTTGTTAAGTGCATGTCCTCTTGACTTAATATAATTTTCACACAGATCTTTACAGTTCCACTAATACAAATGACCAACACCTACAAAGGAGCAATAAAATTCACAGAGGATAGAATCTAATACTATTCCTAAGGCATGAGGTGAGAGAATAGTGAAACATTCATTAACTGCCATGCAGTGACAGGTGAATTTGGGAGTAGGCAGCAGAACAAGTTCTCTCCTCACTGCTGAACATGGTCAGGATTCTATTCACTGTATCCAGTCTCTGGGATGGCGCAAAACTTCTAGGATTTCTGCTTCCTTGGAATTCTCTGGTGGTGAATGCATATACTCCCACCTGAAAAGTGGATGTGTACAAAACAGCTATTAGTACTTTTTTTTCTCCATACACTATTTACAATGTAAGGTTTTAACGTCCAAAGCAAAAAATATTATCTATTTCATACTCACCTTATTGCAAATTTACTCCTGTTAATACTGTAAATGTTACACAATAAAAAAATCTCTATGGCAGAGGAAAGGATTTACTTTCTATTATTTTCTCTAGAATATCAACACACAATTTCTAAAGCAAACTGCATCTGAGGTTGAAAGACAAGGCAAAGCAGGGTATGTGAGTAAGACAGAAATAGGGAATTTCTAGAATGTCCTATTTTCACTTATGTCTCTTGAATTGGCCACAACATATTTCACTCCCCTGTTATTCATCAATAGTTGTAGCTTCTCTCAGAACCAGCCACTACATTAGTCACTGGAAAAAAGAGAAATTGGATCAAGTATACAGAATACAAAAACTCCTACCTGGTGGTCTCTCTCTCTCCCTTTCTTTTTCAATTTAATGCCCATTTTAGTTGTTTCCCGTTATGTTCTATCATCCCCTTTTCTCTCTGGTTTTGCCACACAGTGACTTTATTTATTTATAAGATTTATATGGCTGCCTATCTCATATGATGACTTTAGGAGGCTAAAAACAATTCATGAAGACATGGCTAAAAAAAGAGTAACTCCCTCCCCCCAGCCAAACTGACACTCAGTTCAACCCCCATCCTAGTCTGATGCTTGGGAGAAGAGTCAGGTTTTCATGGCCCTCCAGAAGGCTAAAGGGGTAGGGATCTCAGAGAGAATTCCAAAGGGCTAGAGAGCTCAATGAGAAAGCACATCTCTGAGGTCCCATAAGGTGGCAACAATTAAGGAGGAGAACTAGGGACCCTATTTAACAAAGTATGATGGATACCCTAAGGAAGTGGTCCTGCAAAAAACCCGGTCCTGTGCCTTGTAGGTCTTTAAAGTGATAACCAGCACCATGAATTGCACTGGAAAGCAACTGGGAACCAGTACAGCACATGCTAACTTGGGTGAACTGCACATGGCACACTGCATTCTGAACCAGCTGCAGTTTCTGGATTATTTTCAAGGTCCCTTGTAGAGCACATTGCAGTAATCCAAATGGGAGGTCACTAAGGCATCAGTGGTTTGGTTCACATATCACAGTATACTACAGTATACTACAATGTGGATTGCTTGTTCTAAGACAAAAGATACGTGAGCTCAGGCGTTACGGTTTATCAACTGTGATTTATAAATTAATGTTGCCTATAGGTGAAGAATATGGCTTCTCTAACAAACTCTATCTCAGAATAAGATAAACCTACACAATTGACACTTACTAATCTTTAAGGTTAAGAAAATACTTCTTTTGCTCTGCATAGCTGTTTCTCCCTTCCTTTTGAAAGCTGTGCCACTTTCTTTCCTAATAAACATTCAATTCACTCCTATCGAACAACAGAGGGGTTCACTTCAGAATTAACACTTCAGTTCTTTTGATCTCTGAACAATGGTTATGATTGTTGCGGATTTTACGGATATATGGATCTTATGATAGGTCTTTATTATGATATGAGTTGTTTTATCATACAGCTTTATTATATAAACTAGCTGTATATAAGCATTGTAAATAAGCAAATAAATGAATTAACATATGCATGACCCTCATCACTGGGTACTCATTTAGTTCCCCTAATCTAATGACTGTCTCTGGTCTTTCTAGTCAACTTTCATCAAGTGCTACTTATCACAGTAAAGTTTCTGAATGTATTTGAAATCAGATCAAGACAAGGGCTTTAATTTTACTGTAATTATAGCCCATCTTTTTTATTAAACAATCCCGCAAATCTGTTTTGCTACTTCAGTTATGATCTTACCTGGCAGTAAGTGGCAGAGACATAAGAATACTTTCAATTCTTGACCCTGGTGTTGCAAGGCCAAACTTTGTGCCTCTATCATAAACAAGATTGAATTCCACATATCTGTTGGAAACAAACAACAAAAGTATTCCTCTAGTATCCTTAAATGGCATTATTCTTCTGATTTTGCTAACCACTGAGAAAGGCAAAGGCAATATGGTACACTGCAATTTAATTACTGATCCAGCTTAGCTTTTACTCTGGCTTTCAATGTTTCATAAAACATTATTTACCTAAATTCAGGGTAGTTTTTTAGAAACATCTATTAAAACACACATAGAAAGTCGTGAACTATTGAGTGCTCAATAGCTCAGATTTCCATGGCCGCACAGAATCCTGAAACACATATTAATGAACTGCCACCATAAGGAGTAGTTTTAGAAATTATCTTTTTTTTTCATTCAGGTCCTTGAATAACAAACAGAAACATCACTGAAACTTACAGTAGCATTTGTATATCAATAATGGCTCAGACAGCATCTTTCTAAAAGTATGGGGAATGTATTATATTCTTACAAAGTAAATTACCTATCTTTTGCCATTTATACAATTCTGAAAAGAGGATAAGGGGAATACATCTTATCTCTTCTGTAGAAAGTCCTTAGTTTAACCTATTGCACATATTTCACTATTTTTTTTTAAAAAATCTTCATTTGTCTTCTTCACTGGAACAAATATTAAATCTATTATTTAGTACGATGTTTGAACTTAATACAATTTTCTATAATACCTACTGGTCCTTTCACTCCACTGCATATATTTCTATAGCTTACAACAAAATTATAAAATATTGTTTAATCATCATATAGGGTAAAGAGCAGTTAATCATAAGGAGGAAATAACATGTTTGGTGGAAAGACTGGATAAAAAATTAATAAGTAAATAAATAAATCAGAAATAATGTATAAGGCTGGGATATTTAAGAAATAAATTCTATGCCAGAACTACACCCTAACCTAATAACATTTAAGCAATTATAATTTCTCTAGTATGTTAAAAAACTAGAAATCAAAGGGAGAGTGGAGAGGATATTGCAATCACAATTAATTTCTTCATATATGGCAAAAATTGGTGTCTGTCATAAAGATCAGAATCAGCAACTTAAAATTTGGGAAGAAGATAAAGAACTGATGGCAGTAGAAATAGAATGTTATTTGTACAATTTTGACCTATGGAGTTTTCTACCAACTTCTTTTCTGTTTTATTGTTATTTCTGTGGTTAGCCATAGAAAGACTAAGTATGACATGATACAGCATCTGTTTCAGAAAATGAAATGTTGGAGAGTTACTTCATTTCAAAAACCTCATTCTTATCTTCCAGACCAGCCATAAGAAATGACAGTGGGTGGAGGTGGGGCTAAAACAGTTAGAACCTACATGCTTTATCAGAAGACACAAAAGATCCCATTTTTTAAAAAAACGAAGTCCAATCCAGAAAAAAAAATTCTACTCCATCTAAATTGAATTGGTAACACCAACAATTGCCATATCATCAGAAGAAGATGCTTACTTAGCCTGGGATTAGTGACTAGTTCCAATACTCAAAAAAGTGAAATAAAGCAGTTTGGGAACAGAGAAATCTTAAAATACGCTGTTTAAGTGGAATATATATTTTGACTGCATTAAAAGTTTTCAAACTTTTTCCAAAATCATATTAAACTGTTACGGATTAATTTAAAAGTGTTCTATAATATTTAGTCTTGAAAATAAAAGATGGGGGCATGTGTATGGCAGTTATTAGATCTGAGTCTTCCAAAACCCATAATACAGTAATAGAAAATCAAGACACTAAGTCAGGAAAATATGGACTAAACAAAGAGCCAGAATGTTTGGGCTAGTGGCCCCAAAGGGTATACTGATCATCCATCCTGATACTCATAAAGATCCTCTTACTCACCTCCCCCTGCGGATCTGCTGCCATAATTTTTCTTTTGGTGAGAACTTGTCCTGTGAGTGTTTCTTCACAATGGGAATGTAACAAGGCACAATAGCTTTGGCACAACTCTGCACAAACTGGAAAACTTCTTCTTTTGAAGGCGAGTCCAAGTCATCAAAGAAGATGCCTCCTATTCCCCGCCGTTCTCCACGGTGCTTGATGTAAAAATATTCATCACACCTGTTAACCCCAACATTGCTGGTTAAAAGGGTAACGCAGACACAGAAGTCTGAAACACTTGAGTCAGAAGATGAGAAAACAACCTAGTGTGACTGCTTTGTTTCTAAAGTAAACGTTCTATAATTACTAAATAGAAAATATTGCAATATGTGCTAAAACCGTTTTAAAAAGAGAAAGACCTGCAATCACTTTCCTGGCTAGAATGAAGAGAGGCCTATTAATTTCAAGAGCTAAACATACATTTATTTCCATCAGTTTCAAGAATGACAGCAACCATTCAAAAAAAATATTCTGATATGAAATTCCTATGTACCATTTCTTGAACTTAGGATATAGTTCAGGATTATGCTGATCACAAGCGTCCTTTAGAGTTTTATGAAAATGAATAGCATCTTCTTCATTCAAGTAAGTTGGTGTAAGGTCTGTTCCACCACCAAACCACCACTGTTTAGCACCTAAGAGAATAGAAAAGAGCCATCATTTCTTTTTGTTGAATTTTTGGTAGATACTCTTGTAAGATAAGAAACATCATGTTCATTTAGTTACAATTCATCTCTAATACAGAAAAGGGACTATTATGATCTTAAGGACTTAAAGTAATTTAACTGAAGAGACTCATTTCATGCATGGTTACTTAATATATTAGATCTCCTCAGGTTTAATGTTATACAAAGTCAAACAAGTACAGCATGCACATAAAAAGCAAATTGCTAGTTCTGTTTCTTGGACACACAATTTATCTCTCTACAAAAAAAGGCTCTTATTAAAATAAGACCTTAATTATAAAATCTTATGCTCAACAACTACTTCCTTAATTTTCCCCCCAATAGTACTAGACTTTCTGGAAATTGTGAGTGTGTGAATATGACACGAATTACAGAGGTTCATTCAAATTTGTCAGGTTATTGTTAACTCAAAAAGCTTCTCCTGTCTGTCTCTACTATTACCAACATGTCAGGGATATCTGCAGACTCTCAGTGCTTTCAACAGTGATAACAGCAGCATCAAGCTGCAACCTCAGCCCTGTTTGAGCATGCATGCAATGTCACTGTACACAGAAAAGAAGATGGTTCAAACACTCAACTTCTCCCTTGCATAATTTATATAATTCTGGGTCAAGGTATAGCACTTACCATCTGCATCTTCAATTTCAAAGTATCTGTAATTAAAGTGTATAGTGGGAATGTAAGGATTCTTTGGATGAATGACAGAACTCACTCCCATAGCACAAAAGGGCAATTTTCCTAAATAGCAATGAAGAAAGGATGTCTTAGTCAACAATGAAAACATAAGTCCAGAGCTGCTGCAAATCAAACAGCATATAAATGTAATCATCATCATCATCATCATCATCACACCCCGGACTTAACAATTGTTGATAAGAAATTGTGGATATTGGACGTGGCAGTGCCTGGAGACAGCAGAATAGACAAGAAAGAACTGGAGTAGATAACAAAATACAAAGACCTACAAATAGAAATAGAAAGACTGTGGCAAAGGCAAGCAAGGGTAGTACCAATAGTAATAGGCACCTTGGGTGCAATCCCAAAACAACTGGAGCACCACTTGAACACCATCATCGGCACTGACAAATTCACCATTAGTCAATTGCAAAAGGCGGCCTTACTAGGAACTGCTTCCATCCTGCGACGATATCTATAATACCATCAAACATCCACATCTGCCTATCCCAGGTCCTTGGTAAGGACTCAATAGGTAGACAAAAATGCAAATCCAGTCTGAACATGTGGCTGACTATGCGATGATTAATAATAATAATAATAATAATAATAATAATAATAATAATAATAATAATAATAATAATAATAATATCAAAGCAATTAAAAACAAAATTGTAAGCTTTCTAAATGTTCTCTCAACTCTGCATTTTACACTCCAGAAGCACCTCTAGATCTGCAATCTCTAAGAGAAAAGACATATTTGCTATTTAAGATTTTGCAAGAAAGAAGTTAATATGTCTCACTATTCAGAATATATAGGGCCTGGGAAAGACCTGTGGAAACTTCCTATTTTTGTGTCAAGATTTTTTCTATGGTCCTCATTAACCAGAACAAATAACACCGAGCTAAGTAGGGTTGACTTTAGTGGATTTGTTCCTGGCTCCTATGGGAAGCTGGATGATGGATTAGATTCACCTTTCGTTTAATCCAACAGAAGTTGTTAGATTCTTTAGCAGATTTCATGTATGAACCCTTACCATTTTTGGTTTTCAGAGTTTTCCCTCTACTTCTCATCTGCTGAGCTGCTTCTTCAGAAAGATGTCCAAAAACAACCGAAACATTGACACCAGCCTTCTCAAAGATTTCACCATCTTGAAGTACACAGCTGATGCCTCCGCCACCTGTTAAATAAAGAAACCAGCAATTATTTCAATAGCAATTTACAAAGTTTAGAACATTTTTCAATTATGAAACTGTTCAGATAGTTATCTAGGATCCTTTGTTTTTGAATGCAGGCAGTTGCATTCAGCAGGCAGCATAGTTTTGCCAGGATTAGTAACTGAATTAGAGAAAACTCAAGGGATCAAATTCTGTTACTCTTTGCTATGGCCTCCCAGCAACTAATTTTAGAAGGCTGTTAGGAACTGATGAAGGTAAAAGTGATGGATTACATTTGCAGTGTCTGTGGCAAGGCCTGGTTCATTTGTTCAGAACCAACAAAACTTTTTCTTTGCTTCTTTTGGGCGAAAAGCAAGCATAGTTGAAAATTTCTGTGCCAAAATGTCAAAATAATAAAAGTAGAGGTCAGACATATTCTATTCAGCTCTTTTCCTAACAGCATAACAACTGAGGCATAAGACAAGTTATAAATCATAGTCTTTCTGTTAATTATTCAAAGGACCAGTTGTTTATATATTTTATTTAGCAATAACATTGTATGAGCTGATACCCTGAAACAGACATCATTTCTTTTTTGTAATACAGCAGTTCTTACATATATACGGAATAATTTACTTCTCAAAGTCTACCACTGTCACTCTTTTCTGTTTATTGTCTTTTGGCAAGATTTCAGAAGTTGTTTGCCACTGCCTCCTTCCTGGGGGGGGAGAGAAAGAGAGAGAGAGAGAGGCTCAAGATCACCAAGTGGCTTTGTTCCTAATGGTCTTCTGATCTTTAACCTGGTGCCTTAACCACTACACCAAACTGGCTCATTAAAGCTGTATATTAAGAGAGATAAAATTATGCTTAGTAAAAAATACTGGACATAAATTTTGTTGATCAAACACATACTATTTAAATGTCTAAGTCATGGGTGTCAAACTCGCCACGTGACATGACGTGACTCTTTTTGCATTGCCAGCAATGGGGTGGGCGCGGCTTCGGTATGATGATACTGGCCTGCGGGCCTGCAGTTTGACACCCCTGGTCTAAGTAAATCAATTGGGTTTCCTGAACTATGACATATCACTGATTCCTTTACTCATCTGTAAAAAAGTAGGGGAATGACACTGTACCTTTTACCTTTACTTGGCAGGTAAAAGAGTGTAGAGGCAATGTTGCAATCCACACCACACAATGAAAGTATCACTGTGGAATTTCAGAACACAAACAGATCCCTGCAGCTAATTTTGCATTACAGATACAAAGGCACACAATTCCATGTAGAACCAGTTTGGTGTGGTAGGTGTGGTGATGGACCTTCACTTTCAGCCACAAAAGTTCACTGGATGATTTTGAACCAGTTGATCCAGGAAGCCCAGCTTACCTGTCGTTATGAACAAGAACTGGATGAAGGAGTACCATGTATACCAGGGGTGTCAAACTCGCAACATCACATGTCACGACATATCGTGACTATTTTGCCATTGCTGGCAATGGGGTGGGCGTGGTTTTGCTATGATACATCCGGCCCATAGGCCAGCAGTCTGACACCCCTGATGTATACGATCTTGTCAGAGCATGAATCTGAGAAATTAGTGACATCAATCTAGATTTAATCACTTGATATAGATTAAAGAAAGGACGTTAGGCTCTGTGGGACAGACCATGTAGTTTTCTTAGTAACAATACCAATTTCTGGTATCACCTTTTCCAACTAAAAAAATATTGAAAGGCATATGCTTTCATGAGTTGCACCTATGCCTTTTAAATTAAATGTGTAATTTGTAAAGGTGTTACCAGAATTTTCCTGGGGGTTTTTTTTTGGGGGGGCATCATAAACCAACATGGTTCTCCACCTACAAAATACATAAATGTTTTGCTATTTTTTTCCACAAGGCTTTAAAAAATATTTAGACTTGAGGTTACCTAGTTACCTCTTATCCAAGTATTAACTAAGTGCCACTCTGTATGGCTTCCTGGATCAGCTATGGTAGGTAATACATATTTTGTATTCCTGAAGATTCTTGAAGCAGCTTTTACTATCCTCCAAGCCCTTAGCCATTTTGACACCTATCTCTCGGTCATGCAGAATCTTGGACACTTCCATTTGTGCTTGCTTGCTTGTTTTTAAAACCGGAAAAAAGGAAGTTTCTAAATAACCAACACCTTTGAGATGTTTATTACGATCTCAAACATACTAAAGGGAAAAATAAGAATGCTATTCTATTCAGGGAAACTTGGGAGGGAGTAAAGAAGCCAATTTTCAGATCTAGCCAAAGTCAGTCCCACATCGGCAGGCGGGGCAATTACTCCGGATTAGTTCCAACCTGCAGAGGTGCGACTGCGCGGCCCCGGAGAAAGGAACGGGTCCCCACTCTACCCCGGAATTCGGGTCACCTTCCTTCCTTTCCCAGCGGTCCACGGTGAAAGCGGCGCCGCGGTCGACCTGGGCCAGCGCGTTGCACACCTGGCTCTGCGTCTCCATGATGAGCAGCTCCATGCGACTTCGCAGGTCTCCGCGCCGGTCGCGCAGCTCTCGCAGTCCGCTCACCGGAGGAGCCATGAAGCTCTCGCACAGCCTTGCCAGATCTTCCTCGTTCTCCTTTCCCCACGGCTTTTCCAGTTGCGGTTGTTGTTGTTGCTGCTGCCGCCGAGGCTGCTCCTTCATCTCCGCCCGTCGGACCAGTCCCAGCCCGGCCAGCACCACCGTGGCTCCCGCAGTCCAGGCGAATGCCGATCGCTGCCACCGACCATCACGCCAATGGGAAGAAGGGCCAGGCGGCGATTCCAAGGAGCCCGAACCGAACAGCCTGGAGCAGCGAGGCCCGGACCGGAGCACGAAACCCCGGGCGCCCAGGTGGCGAACCCCGCACAGCAGAAAGGACATGACAGCGAGCGCCCAGTTCCTTCAGCGGCAGTCCAGATCGCCGCCGAGCTAGGAAAGCGCGTTGCGCACGCCCCTTCGGCTGCAGTCCCGGAAGAGGTGGGGAATGCGGAGCAATAGCTCGTGGGGAGTAAGCAGGGGTCTTCAAACTTGGGCCCTTTTATGACTCGTGGACTTCAACTCCCAGAATTCCTCAGCCAGCATGGCTGGCTGAGGAATTCTGGGAGTTGAAGTCCACGAGTCATAAAAGAGCCAAGTTTGAAGACCCCGTGGAGTACAGTTTCACTGGCAATCGCGCCTATCTCGAACGTTGCACTTAGACTACAACTCCCAGCAGCGCCCGTGGGGAAAAAAAAAGGGGCGAAGCAGCAAGAAAGAGCTTGAGGCGTGAGACGGAGGCACGTAGTAAGAGGAGATTGCAGCGTCGTGGCGTAAAAATTAACAGGCTGTTTTCTTAACCTTTTACCGGGGTGGTGGTGGGGGAAACGACAGCGAGGATTGTCAAATTCAGCCGCGTGTGACTCGTCATTAAAAATGCTTAACCTTATCACGCGGAGCCTAGTTGCAACAAATAGAAGACTACAATGTATTTATTAATTCTCTCCCCCCACACACACCTGGTGAAACACAATTGTAGTTGTGCAGTTCTGCTTTGATTCAGAGTTGAATGAGACCGAACATCTTATTTGGAATCGGGCGTGCAATCCCGCTCGAGAGAAAAACAGCAGACAAGAAGCAATAAAGTGTGAATAACCAGCAGAGGACGGCAAAGGGAATTAACTTCCCAACTGCTAACCTCTCCTTCTCCAGGCAGGGCAAAACTGTTAAGAGACAATCTCTTCAATGCCTTTTTAAAAAATAAAATAAAATAAAATAATGTGGCAATGTTAAACATCAAAAGTAAGGGGCAAAAAAGAAATAATTGTAATCAATACCTTTGCCTAATGGGAGATATGCTTATAGTTTTCCAGTTATAATAAATTTGTACAGCCATTTGGAATGTTTATAGTGTAATTTTATGTAAGTTTATTGCAAAATAAAGGTAAATTCCTATTGTCATTCCTAAATAGAAAACAAAAAAAATAGCTTTGGTGATATTCTAGCATACTGAAATAGGTTGATCTGATTAAAATAAAAGTTCTAATGTATTATTACCATTATCATGACATACAAAGCCCTACATGGCATGGGTCCGGACTACCTACGGGAGCACCTTCTGCCAATGTCAGCACCCCACCGTCCTGTGCGCTCCCACAGAGAGGGCCTCCTCAGGGTGCCACCGCTCAAGGAATGTCGGCTGGTGGCCCCCAGGGGGAGGGCATTCTCAGTGGGTGCGCCAGCCCTCTGGAACAGCTTACCAACCGAAATCCGGATGGCCCCCGACCTCCGTACCTTCCGACGCGACTTAAAAACTTTCTTGTTCCAGCAGTCCGGCCTGGCATGATAGCGTTAATTGGGGACCCAGTTTGTTTTCACTATTGTTTTTATTATTTTATTGTTCATCTGTATACCTTCCTTCCTCTGTACACCGCCCCGAGTCCCTCGGGAGAAGGGCGGTTTATAAAAAACTAATAAATAAATAAATAAATAAATTATCATCATTAGAAACTACAATTAGCTTTTTTTTTTTAAAAAAAATGATTTTATGTCAGAGTTAAAATGCTTACAATTTTCATTTGTGCTTGAAAAAGAATGGAAATAGCTGCTCAAATTTTGCATTACAGCAAAAGGCAAGTAAGTATCCATCTCAGTCTAAGGCCGTGGTGGCGAACCTATGGCGAACCCATGGCTCGTGTGCCACAGGTGGCACGCAGAGCCCTCTCTGTGGGCACGCATGCCGTCACCCCAGTCCTAGGCCTTCAGCTGGGTTTTATAAAACCTTTTCGCTTTAGGCCTCCGCTGCCGTGTGCAAAAAAAAAGGTTCAATCAATCAATTTCAACTTCTCACGGAAAAAAAAATGATCTCGCAAAGTTGGAATTGATTGAACTTTTTAGTCCCACCCAGTCTGCTGTTACCACTGCAGCCACACCCACCCAATGGGCCACACCCACCCAATGGGCCACACCCACCTGATAGGCCACACCCACCCGGCACCTGAAGATACATAAGTGGGTTTTGGGTTGCAGTTTAGGCACTCGGTCTCCAAAAGGTTCACCACCACTCTAAGCCATTCTGGGTTTGATCCCTCCAAGTTCCAAACCTCAGTAAGGTAAAAGACTACTTCCAACTCCCATCTCCTGCCTATCCCCCACCATCTTTGCCCTTTTGGCTGCCTGGGACTCTGTGATTAGAGGCCACACCCAGGGAATCCACAGCTGCTCCAGCCCAATGTCAGCCAGGAGATCTTTGCAGAGGAGTTGCTTTTGGCTTCTTTTTAGGGGTGCTGATGGAATGTGAAGCCCAGCTTTGACTACCCCAGCTTTTTACAAAGGGACTTTTTGAAACACTGTGGCTCTGGGTCTACGTTTTGCTTTTTTTTTTTTCATTCACAGTGCAAAGCTCAAGCCCAAGCCAGCCCAGCCCAGCCACCAGGATTGGCATGCAGTAGTGAGAGCAAGAAGATGGCAAAGATGGGGTGATATGGGGCACAGGGTGGCAGGGCCCCAAAGGGCTTAGTGGGAGAGGAGATGGATGGATGGGTAGCTGGGAAGAGTTGAAGCACCCCTGCAGTTGTAACTACAGTCAAGGCTGCTAAGCACCCAAATGGTTATTTAGTTTAATGTTTATTTAATTTAAAATGCTTATTTAAAGTCACCCAGCTGGCTTTCATGGCCAAGGCTAAAACTCATCGTTTACCATTTTCTAGCCTTTGTATCTTAACATTTAGATCAAACTGGCTCTTATATGAAATATATGGTCTTGTAAGTCTTGTAACAAGAGGGAGGGGAAAGGGGAAGGGAAGGAAAGGGAAGGGAAAGAGGAGAAGAGAAGAGATGAGGGGAGGGGAGAGGAGAGGATTACTTTAACTATAGGAAATTTGAAATACCCACACCTCAGATTATTTAAATGATTAAGAGGGTTGGACTAGATGACCTCCAAGGTCCCTTCCAACATTATTATTGTTGTTGTTTTCTCAGTTATTAATTTGTGCCTAGACTGTATATAAAAATATACCAAGGAGGAAACATGATAGATGAGGGTTACAGGTAGTCCTTAACTTACAACAGTTCATTTAGTGACCATTCAAAGATACAATGGCACTGAAAATAGTGACTTATGACCATTTTTCACAGTTACAACATTTGCAGCATCCCCATGGACACATGATCAAAATTCAGATCTTGGCAACTGACTCATATTTATGACCACTGTAGTGTCACAGGATCACAGGATCACCTCTTGCGACATTCTGACAAGCAAAGTCAATGGGGAAACCAGATTCACTTAACAACCTGTTACTAACTTATCAACTACAGTGAATCACTTAATAACTGGCAAAAAAGATCTTAAATGGGGCAAAACTCACTTGACAGCTTTTCACTTAGCAACAGAAATTTTGGGCTCAATTGTGGTCTTAAGTTGAGGACTACCTGTGTTTACACTAAGGTATGTTGAAATGAATATCAAGCATTTTGTTTTTTGTTTATATTGCACAAAGTGCTACTTAGATATAGGTAATCCTCAACATATGACCAATATTGGGACTAGAATTTCAGTTGCTGAGCAATGCAGTTGTTAAATGAGTCTCACCAATTACAATGATAATTTATTGCAGTTGTATACCGGTACAGACAATAAAATAAAATGTAAGACAGAGTTAAAATACATTTATATAACAGCCTAACTAATACCTATAGGTGAGTCCTAGAATACAGCCTTTATTAAATTATAATATAAACATTAAAATTATATTAAATATGATCTCACCTACAATTGCAAAAAAGTATCCAAAAGTATTAACATCAATAAAGTAATAATATCTAAAGTTTAAATGGATTATAATTACAAAGAATGCATTGTGGGATATTGACCAATCAAGGTTCAGTGTTCTTTCTGTGCTACTGCATGAAACCTAGCTACATGCACTGTTACAAGGGGTACTTTGTCTATGAGCAGCGTCTGGGCATAGGCTGAATCTGGCCGATCAAGATATCTGTTAATCAGAGGTATAAATCTGGTATAAATGTCTCCCTAAAAGGAGCAATAAAGAAGAACATGCTATGTGATTTCTACCTCTCCAGAATCACGGGCAGAGCCTTCAGCCAATAGTACTTTTTTATATTTATCAACTAGTAGTCAGAAGAGAGACTATGGCATCAGGCAAGAGAAAAAGCTTTCCAATCGCTGGGGGTTTCTAGCTGTATAAGGTAGCTGGCAGCAGTGGCAATCTATCTTGTTGCGTGCTGGTGGTAGAAAGACTGGGGCCTTCCCTAGATCTGCTGGCCTCACTGTAGCCTTTTTAAATTATTTTCTAATTTTACAATCATAAGTACTTAATATAACAATGTGTTGTCTGGGTCCATTGGTAATTCGGTGGTACATATTAACTTTCTCAGTCTAGTTCCAATACTACACCATCCAGTGCTTCCATGATCCTCTCTTCTTCTGGTGGTATGCATTTTCCCACACTGGGAAAATACATTTCTTGTTAGTGTTAGTACATACACAATTAAATATAGACATCTTCATCACATTTTTCTGGTATTGTACGTAATATCAATAGTGTCAGTTTATATCTTTTCTAGTCAAAACATATCTCAAATGCATTTGCATTTAAAATCCATTTGTTCAATCAATATCCTATTTTTGCTACTTTAAAATTTTTAATTTCCTCTCAATGTTCAAAGTATCTCTTGCTTATAATTTTCTCATAATAAATTATATTTGGGTAACCAAAGGCTTCTCTTATACAAGCTCTTTTAGAATTTTCATATTTCCCATCTTATAACACAATATAATATTCTAGTTACAAATCCTATCCTTCTAATTATAATAATGCGTTTATTTCTAACAGTTATCTATTTTCTAAACCATATTCAAACATCTGTTTAATAGTATAATATCCCATCTAATAGGTCAAAACGT
>NC_138206.1:33651670-34021670 GCF_964194415.1 Vipera berus
AAAAATAAGACTATATTCTTTATAGTCTTAGTCAGAAAATTACAGCCCTGAGAAATAGTGAAAGGTTATCTCAGTATTTCCATTAAAAGTTATAGATTCTTAGCATATTCTGAGAACCTTAAGGCTTTGTTCTGAGGTTTATTACCTTGTCAGGTAATGATTACCATCATTTTATGATACCAAAAAGAACTGTTTAAACCGGCCGAAAATAGACTAGATTGCAAGATCTTAAGAAATCTTTTGAATTTTTGCTTGAGATTGAACAATATTTCATTGTAATAATCTTGTGAGATTTGGATAATTGTAAAATGTATTTTTTATTAAAAAAACCAATGTATTTTTATTTAATTTTAATGTACCATGAATGCTATTTGAAAGATCATACATAATTCATACTTTTTCTAATATGTTGAGTTTTCATTAAATTTTACTTGTTTTTAGTGGGAGTCACATTTCAGAAATGCTAAGCCTTAAACTTGGTATATTACATTGGACTTGTAATTTGTTTATGGCAGTATCCAGAATTACAATTTCAGATCACCCCTGATCTACATGATAATCTTACTGCCTATTTTGACTCCTTTCCTGCTTAATTGTCAACAGAAAAAAATCCTGTCTACATTACTGGCCAGTAGTTTCTATAATAGATTCCGGATTATAATGGATCCATTAAAAAAAGGATAGAGAAAACATTTTTTCCCTTTCTTGATGAAGAACAGCTTGCTGAATCAGAGAAAGACTATATCTCATCTTCAGATGAATTTAGCCCAGACCTAAAAGAAAAAAGAAAACCAAACTGAATCACTTCCCATGACATACAAATTTTAGAGTGATTGAAATTATGCATATAAAAATAGTTGCTCTTTTTTGAATAATAAATTTAAGCATTTCAATCAGAAATATAACGCTTCAGGTTAAGCAGAAAAATCTGTGACTGATTCAGATGAAATAGGGATTATTTGAAAATGCTATAAATAATTAGTAAGAGATATGAGAAACACTTTGAAAGTAAACAAAGATCTTCAGGATGAAGTTATCTGCTTACAGGGTCTTTATCAAAGAATTAATTTCTGTTTTATGAATATGCCTTACAATTCTGAGTAAGACCAGCATATACAAATTTTCATATTAAAAATTACATGTGAAGTTTTATCACTGCAGCTGACATATAAACTTGAAATTGAAGCTGGGTTTCCATTCTGATTCAGCTCAAAAGCTTATTCTATTGTTGGGATTTCCCTGAGATGTCCAGTAATTCTGCTGCACCATATGCAAAGTGTGCTATCAACTGATTGATAAGCCTAGTTAATTTTACAGTTTGGCTCTCTCTTTATGTGTGTGTGTGTTTGTGTGTGTATCTTTTCTTTTATACTATTGAATTTATTATGTACTAGTCTGTGACTGCAATAAATATTCTTCTTTATTGGTACAGAACCATATTTTGTACAACACAGAAGATATTGATTTTTCAATAATTTATTTTAATTTTTCTTCCATAGATAGTTCAGAAGCAGCTTTTCAGCATAGCTTATCTGGGAGTAAAAGGGATTTTTTTTTACAACATTTTGATTTTATCTTTGAATGCTTGTGTGTCATGATCCAGCTTCTGCTATGAATCTTGTTATAATGGGATCATCTGAATTAAAAGAATAATAGTTTTTAAATGTTTGTTAATAACTTCAATTTCTCTCTCCCCTTAATTTTTAGAGAGGACTAGGCTGACATGGTTTGCGGATGGGAAATTAATAAATGGTATTTTTTTTAAAAAAATACACACACTCATGCACATATAGACACACATAGGAAAAAAAGAAAGCAAAGTAACAAGAAAAATAATATATACCTTGGTTTCTCATACATACATACATATATTTGTATATTGTCTAGACATCTATTTTATTTAATTATGCAGGATAAAAATACAAAAAAAATCAAAAAAGTGGGATGGGGTGAAGAAAGCTTCTCAGAAGAGACCAACCATAGTTTTCAGGAGATAAAACTAAGGGATGGAAGATGTGTTTTCAGACTTGCAAGATTCTGTAACAACACAGTACAATTGTTACAATACAATAACATCAATACTTGAGGTTGCTGCTTCTTCTCTGGACTACTTGAAAGGACTCTAACCAGCATACTATTGTATTGATAAAAATATTTCAACCTTCTTGGAGGTTTCTAAAGAGGGACCATGAATTTATCTTTCTACCTATGAAGGACAAATTTCCAAGTAATAGCATCAAGATCTATTTCTGTTATTAACTTATTACTTCCACAAAATAGGTATGCAATTCAAAAGAATATGGGCATCCAAAGTATTAAACCTTGTCTCAATGTCAAATTAATATGTGTGACAATATTTACAGTATCATGTATTTTTTTCAAGAATATAATGATTTTAGGACATTGTAAAAACATGTTAGGACGCTGAGCTTGTCGATCAGAAGGTTGGCAGTTTGGTGGGTTGAATCCCGAGTGCCACATAACAGAGTGAGCGCCTGTTACTCGTCCCAGCTTCTGCCAACCTAGCAGTTCGAAAGCACATAAAAATGCAAGTAGAAAAATAGGGATCACTATGGTGGGAAGGTAACAGCATTCTGTGTGCCTTTGGCGTCTAGTCATGCCGGCCACATGACCACGGAAATGTCCTCAGACAAGCACTGGCTCTTCGGCTTTGAAACAGAGATGAGCACTGGCCCCTAGAATTGGAAACGACTAGCACGCATGTGCGGGGGAACCTTTACCTTTTAAAAACATGTTTTAATGAAGTGTTATTTTTAACCACCCAGACTTGCTGGGAGTTGGAGGGTATATACATTTACTAAATTATAAATTATGTAATTAATTATTACATCTTTAACCATGATAATCTCATTTCTTTTCTCTAAAAATGTAATGGGATATAACATACTACATGTCTGCTAAAAAGAAGGAAATTCATTATCAAATTGATCAACTTAAAATCTGAAAATCCTTTTCTTTTTCTTCCACAAGATAATGATCTCTTCCAATCTTGGTCACATCAAAAGTAACTCAGAATCCGTTGGAGGATGGAGCAATTTTAATCAACAAGTTTTGAAACTGTATGTTGAAACATAGAATTAATGATCTAAAATAATTTTTAAATATTGCTTTAAAAACATCAAAGCATTACAATTATTTACTATAGTCCTACTAAGGATTTTCCAGATATATAGGTATTTTAAATATCTTTTTATTTGGCTATGGATTCTATAATTATGACTGGAGAGATGTAAATCAAATATTATACCCTTGAAAATACTTCTTTACCTAAACTTAATCCTTATTCATGGAATATATTTGTAAGTTTATATTTTAATGTTTCATTTAATTATGTCTTAACATTTTTATGATGAGCTTTTTTTCAGTTCTACATTAGAATTTTCAACTTGTTATTTTCTGATTTCTCAATCGCTTCCATCTTATACCATTTTGTGACATAAGGGGAGGAGAGAGCAAACACTGACAGGCTTTCAAGATTATGTTACTATAGTCCATCTCAGTAAAGCAGAATTTCATGTCATAGGATTAAGTGAATGGTCTTCAAAATTTTATATTGAAAGAAAAAAATTAAAATTGAATGGATGTGAGCAAGAAATGTTAGTACAAAGGAAGGATGTAAAATAAATAAGTAGGCAAAAATTAGCTGGGTCTTCAGAGTGGGAAAAGGAAGAATAGAAGCTGTAAAAACAGCTCTAAAAGGAGACAACTAGCATAACAGGAAAACTAGCTGAATGGGATAACAGGAAAGGGAGACTGAACTGAAAAACAGGAAAGAATCTATTGTTCTAAGAATCCATAAAGTATTCTGAACTCAAAACAAACAATTGAATATGTCTAATATCTTATATTATTAATGTGCATGTGAAGTATGATTTAGTATGTTAAGGAAGGTAGCAGGAAATACGTAGGAAGCAGTCAGGAAGAGTATAACCTCATAGTATCTCAGCCAATGGGGAATGAGGGATAGGGTTGTATAAAGAAGAGAATATTTTGGGTTGGAACTTTGGAGACAACCAAGCTTTGATAGCTGCTCTCCATGCTTATTGCAATAAACAAAATAAAAGGTCTTCACTGTCTGTTGGCTAGTTATTGGTGAGGCAAGCTTGACTCTGATTAAGAGGAAAAATAGCCAGGAGCACATAACACAGTTAAAATTGTGGAGTCTTTTTTCCAATCTGGATGCTGACAAATGAAGAGTTTCAGGTGCATTCACTGCTCTTTTGTCTTTCTAGGACTTTAGTTGGTTTACAATAAAATGAAGGACAAACCATCATGACAGAACATTAAAAGCAACATAATCCCTTTCCCCTAAACCCATAATGTACCTAGAGAGTTTTCATTATTTGAAAATAAAGTAAAATTGCGAAGGAAATATTTTCTGTGCCTCTGTCTTTAAGTTGCAATATGGAGAGATTACTGATGACAACTATTGTGTATCGGGTTCTGAAGTGTAGAGAAGATGCCAGGCAGATGAGTACAAGTGAACTATTGCTTTATTGGCAATCATGTCTGTATTGGGGAGTTAGGGCGTACATGCAAGCTTATACTCCCATACATCCAATCAGATTGAACCTAACAATCCCGCCACTAAGACTCCCACCAGAACTGTTAGAGTTCAAACATGTGAATAGTTGCTTTCCCAAAACCTAATACACAACAACAACTATGGGTTTCTTGAAAGGCCTGCAGATGCAATAAATAGACAAAAGGTAGTGGCTTAAATCCTTTACAATATTATACCAGTACAAGATATTATTGCTATTAATGCTACTGGAGAAATAAGTGACAATTAAATTTTAATTTACTTTAAACAGCATCCTACCAAATAAACATATCAAAGGCCTTTTCTTTATGCTCAGGATACCTGTGAATCATATGTATCTCTGGTGTAGCATGTGGAGGTGTATGAGTTCAGCCTGTGAAGTAGTAGAAACTGGTATATTAGTCACCAAGGTGGAGTGCTGGAGAGAGAACACAAAAGATGAGTTAACTATATAAATAATCTGATCTTGGGTTTGGCCCAATGCTTCTTTCTGCCATGGCATGCTGTGCGTGCAAGAGCAAGGGGCTGTGGGATGTGAAGAGGGGAAAGAAAAAGGTGTCTCTGCTTTGGATCTGTTTTTACACAGCTGCAGGCTAGTATTTTGAGGTGCTGCTCTGCCAACAGTGCCATGTAGAAAGTAACATAATCCCTTCGCAACAAGGCTTGTCTTGTCTTTTTGTCTTCAAGGTGCGTGCTTTATGCATTCCCAAATTTTAGCTTGCCCTGTTGCAACTTTTTTTAAAATTGAAAACAATTTAAGTAGCAAGCTTAAGATCCAGTGTGGATTACAGTGACTCTTATAACATGTCAGTGGGAATTTTTAAAATATGCATTATATATATGGGGGAGGATATTATAAAGTATCATTGAATTCAGAATAGGGGAGACCTACCCTGAAGAATATTTTGGAATATTTTGGAAGCCGGAAGATAGCGTGTGCCTATGAGAAGACACATGCATTCACAGGTGTCTGGAAAAGAGGACTCTTTTTTTGTGTGAGTCAAGTCAACAGGAAAGTGCCTGTTATTTCTTAAAATGGACCATTGTCTCCCTATGAAAATCTTGCTTGATGTGTGGAATAGATCACAAGAAAGTTAACATTCATGATCATGATCAGTATGAAATAACCATGTAAACCAGACCGGTCATTTTGAACAGTAATTTTTGTTTCTGTTTTTTTAAAAGTTTTATTGATTTTCTAATTTTACATTTAAATATTTAAAAAGCAACTTGGCGGCTGAGTTAATCAATAATTTAATAACATACAAGTATCTTTAGTACAAGTCTCAAATTACTACATTGAATATTTCATCTCTTTTCCCCTTAGTATTTACTATCTCATATTTAAACTAATACAATTCTTGTTATATCAATTAAATAACAATAACTTCCTTACATTTATGAATAAATTTTAGTTAATACATATTCTGGTTATTTTAACATCCAATCTTTATAGACAATCAATGTCCTAATTCATTTTTCCCAATTTTTAGTTTCCCAATAATATTTACATTTAACATTTAATATTTATAATTTCCAAGTTTTAAATAACCACAGTTCCCTTTTTCACAATTCATCACAAAATCTAATGTTCAGGATACATGTCTTATCTACTTGAACATATTCTATTTCTTACCATCTTACATCAACTAATTAATAATACAGTACAACATTCTTATTTTCTATTAATTTCTAAATGTCTTAAATTTAGTAACCAAAATTTCTCTTATTTCAACATTAAATACTTCCTCTCTTTTTCTCTTGATGTCTACTATCTCATATTTAAGCTAGTAGTTTTTATTATAGCAGCTAAGTAAAAACATATTTACTACATTTATCAATAGATTTTTAGCTTATATATATACCTTAATTACTTTTACATTCAACCTTTATAATCAAATCAATATTCAAATTTAACTTTTAATATTTATACTTTTAAGTTTTAAATGACCAAAGTTTTCTTTATCTCAGCTCATAACAAAACCTAGTATTCAAAGTACACGTCTTGTCTACTTGAGTATGTTCTAGTTTAATTCTCACTGATAAGTCAAAACCCCAATTTTCTTCAGCTTTATTCTAGCTTTCTTTCTTTGCCAACTTGCCTTCCATGTCTGTGTTTTTAAGTCATCAAATAGATCTCCCTCTGTTATTATATATATTGTTTGAAGTAGAAAAGACCACCCAGTCGCCATTTTTTTGGAAGGACTAACAAATCATCTCTCTATTTTTCTATCTTGACGTAGTTGTCCTGAAGTGTTTATCTTCCCTTCAGTCTGTTCTTGATCCTCAGGTTTCTTCTGATTTATATAGAAAGTATTTTCCCTTTTCCATGTTGTCAATCCCTTTTCTGGGTTTTCCATTAACTGTGTTTGTTGATCAATTGAATCTTCTATCATAGTATTTAATTGTTCCACTTCTTCTGTTATGTTCCTTGTAACTGATTTTTTAGTTGTAATCAAAGTTTGGGTTCGTATATCTAGGCTGACATCTTGTTCTTTTCTGTAGCTTCTTATTTTGTCAGTAGCTGTAAGAATAGTTTCATAAATTCCTTTCAACGTAAAGAGAATCTGCTCCTGATCTTCATCCATGTTCTCTTAGTAGAGTGTTAAGTTAAAAGCTTTACAATTAGAGAAAGAAAATAATTTTGTCACTGAGTATAGAACACAGCTGGGTTTCTCACAGCTGATATCTGTCAAGGTAGGAAAAGTCTTATCTATAGTCTGGGCTTCAAGCCAAATCTCTTTTAGACAATAACAAGTTGTAATATCAGGTTTAACCACAAAATGTCACCATTTAGGGTTTTTTTTTAAGTCCAAAATTTTTATAATCCTTTTTCCAATTTTACTTCTTTTTTGTAAGTAAAAACCCACATCTTCAATAAGAATAAGAAGTCTTTTAGTCCACAAATTTTAGAAAAATAAAGATCCAGTTAGAATCAAGTTATTTCTGCAATGTTTTAAACTCCCCTGGATAGTCAGTCGCTGCTGTTTTTAGAGGGTGGGATAGAATCTCCCTTCCCTCTCTCACAGGGGGAAAAATACTTTGGGCAACTTATACAGGTGGAGAAAACAGTTAGGATTGAAGAGAGGTAGATCTCATCCAGTCTCATCCACGCTGCTTTATAGGTGCCTGGTGGTAAGTTTGACTTCGGCTATCTGCAGCCTAGTGATGAGCCATATTTCTATGGCTGGTCTTTCATCCACAGGTTTGGAGGGCTGTCCTGGATCGAGTGCAAGGGCTACAACCCTCCCGCAATCAAGCAAGGATCCCTTCCTTGTTTGGCGATTTTTGACCCTTTCGAGGGTCCCCCAGTGTTGCAAAATTGGATATGGAAGATGGAGCTCGCCTTCTGGACATCTGCAGCAGCCGCATTGGCAAACTGGAAGCCAATTTTTGTTTCTGTTGTTTAAAAGCCATCAGACAAAACTCTGGGCAACTGTACATATGCAAATAATATTTTGTCTTGTCCATGCATACAATTGTGATAATATGGAAAGGGATGTCTACGTTGTGTGCTTTAACAGATTGGGCATATTACAACTGGCAGTGCCTAGCTGATCTTTGAATTTAGAAATTATGTAAGGTCAGGTCTGGTTACTAGATGGATGGGAGAAATCTGGGGAATTCCAGTGCTGTTGGCTAGCTAAAAGAAACCAACCAAAAACATTGATATAGCCATGAAATCACAAGGAAGTGAACTTGCTTTGCAAATTTTAACCAAAATGGAGAATTGAAGAATTGAAAATTATTTTATAACTTGAAGTATTTTAATTTCCCATGTATGTTACTTCTCATACTGAAGCTATGTGGATGGATCTTTTCATTAAGGGTGAGGTCTGGGGTGGTGGCTGTCCAGAGTGAGTAAGATGCCAGTATGACTTCAGAGAAAATGGTGTACTCCATATCCATTCTCTGTGTGAATGATGACTAATTAGCAGTATTACCCTGTCATGAGGTACTTGATAAGGTAACAGAAGCCATGGCTGAAATTAATTGGAAAAAGATTGCTTAAATGGAGTTGAAAACAGCAATAAATCATGAGTTGGGAATGTGTCTGGAATGTGTCTGCTTTTCGGTCCTGCAACTGCTCTCAGTGTCCTGATTTTCCTTGACTGAACTGGTAAATCTTTCTTTCAGTTTCTCTTCTGAATACAGCTGGGGTCTTAATGGAATACATCTCTTTTCTATTTATTCACGTTATTTAGATTTCTGCCTTTATTATTTTATAAGCAACTCAAGGGGGTAAACATGCATAATACTTCTTCCATCTCCTTCCTTATTTTCCCCACAACAACTATCCTGTGAGGTGGGGTGGGCTGACAGAGTGACTGTTCCAGAGTCATCCAGCTGGCTTCCATGCCTAAGAAGTGACTAGAATTCACAGTATCCTTGTTTCTAGCCCAGCACCTTAACCACTACACCAGACTGGTTTTCTATTTCCTCTCTATGCTAGAACCATACCTCTAAAATTTGTTTAAGGACCTGAAATGAGGTTATCTCCATTGCAAAATTAATAAAAGTATTTATTCAAGAGTTACAGGATTTATCTTAAATTCTTTGCTGTTTTATTTATCAGTTTACAACCTGTACATTCTTTGTGAGTAAATGTATATCTATGCACAGACACATGCATTAATACAAAATGTATTAATAATAAAATTATTGTGATAGAATAATTTAATATTTAATTCTTTATATTATTTCTTTCCCAAATAATAAAAAATAGCATTTAAAATAATATAATATTAAAGTGTATATGTTAACTAGGATAATTTAGCAATTTGAAGTTGCATAAAACTCAACAGCAGAATAACATAGCAGAAAAATGATGCTAAAAAGTCTTAAAACTGTTCTGAAGAAGCCCTAAAATGTTCTACAAGAGGTTTTTTCCCTAACCACATCCTCTGTATTTTAAAAATGCATTCATGGCAAAAGTATTTAATTTGGATCACACAAAATTCTACTTCTTGTTACAATAGAAGCAGCGAGCTAGAACTCTAATGTTTTATAAGAACAAATGTGGCAAATAAAAAGTATCTTCTCTTAAAAATCATAATTAATTGTAAGGCAAAGAACAAATCTAGACTATGCTACTGGGAGTTTGCAAATATCCGGTGCATGAAATACAGTACATCTGTTAAGAGATGCTGTACTGGGGGAAAAACGCACTCAGCCATAATTACACCCACACAGTTCACAGCCTAATAGCAGTTGTAATCAATAATGTTACAGCTATTTATGTCCCAGAAATTGCTGATTCCCAAACAGAATAGCAACATATGCAATCCTGCATTGCTCTTTGTGTCATTTGTATCCTTGTCCTTTAAGGAGAATTGTGAGAAGATAGCAATTCTGTGGAGATATTTTGCCAACTTTCACATAAAGAAAATATGTACACAAAAGGATGGGAGACCTGTGGTTCTTCAAGTGTTGATTAATTACAACTCTTAGCAACTCTCACAATCATGACAAATGGTTACTAGAAACTATATTTCATTTGAAGGGCCCAGTTTCTTCATTTCTAATGTAGATGCAGTACTGCAGTTACCTAGCTGCTTTCAGCATCCAATACATCTTGTGAAATTTAGCAAATGTGTACATCATTTATTAACTACACTATGAAATGGTAATAAAGCAATCATCATAAACCCAATGCCACCATCATATATTTTTTAATAACAGGTAAGAACTGAATCACTAGATTGCTCAGTGAACGTAATTCAGTTGTGAATCTTCTTCTGTAACAACCTCCTTATGCTTGAAATCATCTGATGAATGTCTCCTGCTGAATGAGGAATATGTTTAGTAATTATATTAATTTTTCTTTCACTCAATTTCTCAATGAAGGAGAATATTTGTAGCTCAGGGTTGAAATGAAGGGTCCTTGGTGCTCTCTGAGCTTGCTTGTTTTCTTGCAGACGTTTCATCACCCTAACTAGGTAACCTGATCAGTGCTAGTAAGGAGTGCTGTTTGCTGTTAGTATACTGTATATTCTTAAAATATTCCAAGGTCAACTTCAGACCAACAATCAAGTAAGCCAGGGGTCTTCAAACACACTGGCTGAGGAATTCTGGGAGTTGAATCCACAAGTCATAAAAGGGCCAAGTTTGAAGACCCCTGAAGTAAGCAATACCCCAATCAAGAAACTGCCAAAGAGCCATTAGTAAATAGCCCAACGAAAGAATCCCAAAGACAGCCCACCCCCAGACAGGCAAGACACCAGAATATAAACTGACAGCAAACAGCACTCCTTACTAGCACTGAAGATGTTATCTAGTTAGGGTAATAAAACATCTGCAAGAAAACAAGCAAGCTCAGAGAGCACCAAGGACCCCTCACTTAATTTCTCAATTACCTGACCACAATCATTTTGGCCCTGTTTTCACACTGACTTATCCATTTGGAAAAAAAGTCTGCATGAATATTTAAATGCATTTTTGTGCTAACATGCATTTTTTGTATAGGTACATACTAGGTTAGGTTTTATTTTTGTTCTTTATGTTTGACATTTTTTGCAAAAAATGTCCCAAAATTCTGTGAACATATTTGTTTAATACAAGTTCAGATCCATCCTCAACCACAGAAACTTTGGGCCAGTCACTTTCTTTTAGTCCAATCATCTCACAGGTTATTGTATGGAAAAATTGAAGCAGGAAGTACTATGTATACCACTTTAAATTCCTGGAGCAAAGACATAAATTTAAAAAACACACAAATGATTTCAGTAAACATTTTTGAGATGTCAAATGTAAACACATTTTTGACAAATATGGATTACAATACATAATGTATTATATATAAGCATTTCAATTCATTTACTTTGGGAGATAAGATTGGGATAATATTATTTATTGTTTATTAAATTTGTTTGCTGCCCATCTTGCCACAAGGCAATATGCGCAATAATCTTGAAAAACCAATATCTCAACCCTCATTATTGCAGAGATAGGGCAATTGGAAATAGGTTTTCTTGTTTGTGGAATTTCAACTGCTGTATCTGACACCTGCTCTATCTTATTCAGGATTTTAAATTGATTTATTGCTTTAGTCTTAAACTGTTTAATGAGCTCATTGGTTTTTTCCATTCCATTTTATGTGCTTCAGTTTTTATCTGCAACCAATTTATTTCTTCCTTCTTATTATGCTCATGGAAGCTATGGAAATCGTTGTTAATTCAAGTCCTGTTAGAGATCAAAGGTAGCAACAATGATCTTTGCATTCTCCTGTTAGCTGCCAGAGAGAAGTGCTTGATTGGTTCATATTGTTCCTTTTCTACTCCAAGAGAGTTCCAAACTTAATAGGAATGAAGAGGATTACTTGGCTAGATTCAAAACACTGGATGGACTGCAAATGTGAAAATACTCATAGTTTCCACATAGACTTGTATCAATAACTTTACCAATCTGTATATACAACCATAGATAATTAATTTATTACATTTATTTATTAAATGTTTATGCCACTTTATCTCCCCCACAAGATGAATCTGGGTGGCTTACAGGTTATAAAACAAGTAAAAAATAGTTAAAAGATTAAAGCAACACAGAGTTAAAATAGTGTCATGATTATTGACATAATGACATAATTCTGGGCTTCCCAAATAATAGAAAGCAAGATTAGATTGAAGTATTCTATGAGGCTTTCTGCAATAGAAATTATAAACCATCTTTGGAATAGTGGATTTCCCCTGCTTTATTAACCTGGTTTATTTTTATCCTCTCCCCAGGTTTATTCTGTTCTTTCTGATGCCACAAATGAAGGAAGGTACAAAACACAGGAAATAAAGAGAGTCGGGATAATACATCATTATGCTAGCAGCTTTTACTGCCACCACAGCAATGGCTGATTTTTTACTAATGACTGCTATGTTTTTAAGTTTCTAAGAGATCTACATATGTCAAATAGGTCAGATCCATTTCCTGAACAGACATACTTGGTTTAAGTTGACAGATTTTATATGCCTGGCAGCTTTAATGAAGTTATTTTTTCCCTTAACTATTAGGCTCTTATTTGTCTGACTAATCAGAGAATACAGATTACTGATATTATAAATTAAAGCTCTTTCATCGATATCACTTGCAATGTTGTCCAAAAAAGAAGGGTTATTGCAGATATTTAATAGCAATTGTTATTACAGATAGCAATAGAGCATTTCTGTAAATAATGTAATCACCTTGAATGTCTAAGAAAAGTCAGATATTGTTCTGTAAATACAACTGCAACCTTCCCTCAGTGATGCCCCTCCCTCTCCTATAACCTGACATATCATGTAAAATGTTCAGTTTATAGCTTGAGAAAGAATGTGTTATTCTGATGCTATTGTGGTATGGTCGACTCCCTACAGTTGTCATGTGGGAATAATTGTTTGTGTCTGTTAGAATATTTGAGCATTGAAATGCAAATATTCCTTATCTTCTGAAAAAGATCAAACGTTAGCAATTTCTTTGATACTAACAACTACTTGAGTAAAAGACTGCGTAACCATTTTTTATCCTACTTATTTTCATGTATAGATTCTCCTGTCTTGTTATAAATGAACTCTTTCACCTAACATTCTGCAATTTGCATAGGCATATATTGCTACAGCTGCCTGTTTCGATGACTCATATAATAAGTATAGGTACTGCAAACCTGCTCTCAATTTATCAAGGCCATGACATGCTTTTACTTGCCATACCCGTAAAGAAACAATGCCAAAAAAAGTGCATTAACTTTCATAGTTGCACACCTTACAATGTAGGTAAATTACAAAATGGGCTTATGACCAACTGCTGTTAAAAAAATAGGCAAGAGAAAGAAACAAAAGAACTCTAGTAGGCTTTTAAAAAACAATTTCATTTATTTCTAGTTCTTGTCTTAATGTCACCAAAAAGGGTTAAGTGAGAAGACCTTCGTACTTATACAACTGTGTGATTCATATTTCTGAGAATCAATCCTGCAAAATACTTTGTTGTAGAATGAATGCAAAACCTTAGGAAAGGGCAAAGATATAGTCCCATTGCACTAGGATTTTGTCTTATTAAAAGAAAAAGAGACTTAGAGCATGGGCCCCCAACCCCCAGTCTGGGGACCAGCACAGGTCTGCAGCATGCCATCAAGCGGGCCGCACAAACAAACAAAGCTCCCTCCTTGGGATGCAGGCAGTATTCAAAACTACACCACCTCTGGTCCACGGAAAAACCTTTCTGCATGGCACCGGTCCCTGGTGCCCAAAAGGTTGGGGACCTCTGACTTAGAGAACAGAAGTGTCATACTTTGCTAAATGAAACAGAACCAAAATCAGTATTTCTGTACTTGGGTGCTCTTCAAATGAGTAACTTCAACACACAAAATTCTTAGCAATGAATAAGTTTGCTTGCTAGGGAACTTCGGATACTGAAACCCAACCAGGCTTAGTATGGAATACTAACTCCGAGCAATGCAGCCCTTGAAGATTGCAGCGTGGGAAAGATCGATCTAATCTGATCAGTATCTGGATACTAATGTGGCCAGTCACAACCTTGCAAAGAATAGAATAGAATAGAATAGAATAGAATAGAATAGAATAGAATAGAATAGAATGGAATGGAATGGAACGGAACAGAACAGAATAGAATAGAATAGAATAGAATAGAATAGAGCTGGAAGGGACCTTGGAGGTCTTCTAGTCCAGCCCCCTGCTCAAGCAGAAGAACTATACCATCTTAGACAAGTGACTGTCCAGTCTCTTCTTAAAAACCTCCATGATTGTCTTCAATATCAGGAATAACAGGACTTAAAAAGGTAAACTAGGAGTTATTTCTAGCAGCAATAGCAGTTCAAAGTAGAGCAGTTTCCATACATGGAAAACAAGTTAAGCTGCAAAGTATTTTACAAATTGATCTGAATGTATCCCAGCATGTTGTTGCAATATAATTAAAAACAATATAATACAATACAATTAGTACAGTACAGTACAGTACAGTACAGTACAGTACAGTACAATACAATACAATACAATACAATACAATATAATATCAAAATAAATCTTCTCTTTTCCTTTATTGAGAAATATTGTACTGGATGATGCCGTGTAAATGAAGAGATTATAGCAAAGTAATTGTTCTATTAACTTTAGAGACTGGGGCCTAATATGGGTTTTATTGTAGGGAGCCTACATTACAAATTCCAAATATGAAAGTATATTGTATGGTCAATAATCCCCCCACTCAAGAAAGAACTGCAGGAAAGATCTCTATATGTTTATAAAGAAGAGACCAACTCTGTCCCTGATTTTGTCCAAGACTGCCAATTCTCTTCACTCTGTCTATACTGAACAGAGACCTTGTTCCCTTTTGTAAGGAACAAAGTCAAGTTTTGGGTAATTTAGAAAAGGAGACAACTCTTTCTCCTTGAGGTCTTTAGTATTCCTGAAGAGCAGGAAGATACACTTTTTAATTCCTGTTCAGCAACCAGGTTGCTCTAAATATAAGGACTAAAAAAATGTTCATTTTCAAGCAAAGTTTCTTATTGATTCTTTTGTTTTTTGTTTTTAAATAACTTTATTGTATATATAATTGCTAAGACAATTTAAATGCTAAAGCAGGAAAACATTCATACATGTAACCAGTTTAGAGACAGAAGCAAAGAAGCAAAAATTCTCCAGATCACTGAGTTCAAGATATGTTCAAGATGCACTATTTTAATTTCCTTTCCATTCCTAGTGACTTCATGCCCATATTATGCAAGATGTAATTTTAGCAACATTATGGAAGTGCTTAGCAACATATTCTTCTGGAATGTTTCTCTGTTTTCCTGTCTAGCTTACAATCTTTTGATTTTCTGGTGGTTTCTCACCCAAGTTGTCTGTTTGGATTTTTGAGATCACTTAGGATGATTAAGTGTTGTTATCTTATTGAATCTCTGTGGGCAATAACAATTGGCACGCCCAATATTTTATTCACACCTTTTTTCAAAAAATCAAATGTTTCAGTGAAAGAGTGCTTTGCAGAGAAAACCTGCAGTTTTGTCCTTATGGTTTTGTAAATTCAGCAAAATTTACAAAATTAGAGGAACTAATTCTACTTTATTGTAAGGCTACATTAACAGAATTTTACAAGTAAAACAAAAACTTGCCATCACATTTAAGTAAATTCCAGAGCCTATGGCAGTACGGAGGCCTGCTGAAGATGAAACTATTGTTTACTCTATTCCCATAATCTCTAAATTACTGTACTGTTTGCTTTTCCAGAGGTGATTTCTTCACCTGCTAGACTACTAGTATTTTAGAAGCTAAGAATTAAGTGAAAAGTTTGAGTTTCAAAACTTACCAAAAGGCAAATCATTATATTTGCTATATAATTTCATCTAACCATCGTCTGGATAGAAAAACCAAATCAAGCGTGTGGCCTCCTACATGAGTCGGGCCCTGAATTACTTGTATCAGGTCCATGGCCGTCATGGAAGCCATGAACTCTCGGGCTAACTCAGATGATCCTCCTAGGGATGGTAGGTTGAAGTCACCCAAAACTATAAACTTGGGGACTTCAACCACCAGCCCCGAGAGGATATCGAGAAGCTCAGGCAGGGCCGTTGCTGTGCGACTAGGCGGAATGTATATCAGCATTAAGCCTAGCTGTGACCTAGGTCCACATCTTAGGAGGAGGGATTCACATCCGGCTATTTGGACGATGGTGGCCTCCTGAGGACAAAGGGTCTTTCTTATAACTAATTGTATAACTAATTGTATAATTATATGAAGAGATTAATTATTTTTAAATAATGGTGCATATGCACGAGTTTCTTAGTGTTATTGTATAGAGAAATGCTATAACTCTTTATTGTTAAATAAATCAGTAAAGATAATATTTTGAAAAGTCTAAATAAATTGTTTAATGTTTTGCAGTGTTTAGAAAACACACAGATATACTTTTCAAAATGAATAAAATAGGGGAAATATTTAGACACATTTTTCCAAGAAAGCATTTTTTCCTCTATAATAATTCATCAGACAAATATCCCCATTAATGTTTTTTTCTGAATACATTTGCAATCCCTAAATTATTTATGAAAATGCAATTATGTGTATGGTCTTTTCAATATTTTAGTGTTAATAGAATGCTTGAAAAACTCTGACATCAACACTGATCGAAGGATAGCCATGTTTAAAGATATTTAATTTTAATTAAATCAAACTACATATAATGAAATCACTTTAGCTCATTGTCAAATTTATTGTTGGTAAACTGTAGCCCATTGGCATAAAGGCCTAAAAGCCAATTGGAAGGTGTCAGTCTGGTAAAAGTTGTATGCCCCTGATTTATAGGCAAACTGAGACAAATCAGTTGCACAAAAATACACTTGCAAAACCAAAAACAACTTCACTAATGTAGCACAGGGAAACCAAGAACTTATGCAATGACTCTTAGGGGCCTCAATCTTTTCCCATGTCATCTGAAATAGTGTAGAGTAATGATATGATATTTGATAATGTTCTGCTATTTAAAAGGATCCCTCAATTCAATTATATTATTGTTAAAAACCTTTCTACAAGATGAGATGACTATACAACAGGGCTAATTTGCACGCACTATTTAGCTTTTCTTGCTTGTAGAGAAAATCAGCTTGTAAACTGTTACTTTTTTTAATCAGGTAAGGACCGCTTAAAAACAATATAAATATGTATGTCTTTATTTTACAGAGTTTATATGCTTCTTCAGAACAGATTCTGGATGTATATCATTACCCTCTGTAATTCAAATTAAGACAAAACAAAATACAAACAACCAATCAAAACTAAAGTCACAAGAGAACTCTTGGAATGGTTGCAATCTGTAACCTCCAATTAAAATAATTCCCTTTAGTAGCAAGACAAACGTGTCATTCAACTTCCCAAGGGTTATTTGAATACCCATATAACTTTGTAAATGCCAACTGAGAAGGTTTCATTTGAATATAATTACATTTCTTTGTTTAGATATACATTCAGCAAATATTTGGATTGGATGTTAAAAAAGAATAATACCTTTAAACAAGATCTTTAAAAGGATTGTTTTTTATTTGCCTTCTGTTTTTGATGTTTCAAAACAAGTTCTCAAGTGGAAATTGTAATGAGAATCATGTTCAAAAAATGAACAGTACAGTACAGAATGTTTAGGACTGATATCTGAGATTATATGTGAACCAAATAAGCCAAAATAAATACAATTTTGAGTGTCAGAATAGGCCTTTGATGTATAAACATCAAGTATCCCTTGATTATCCCACATGATCATTACTCACTTTGCTTGCAAAATAACTAGCACAGAATATAATTAAAATAATATGCACAGGAACCTGCTAATATTTATGTGCAGAGAGGAGTTTACACTTTTATGAATCAATAAGATTCTAGCCAATTTGGCAATTCCTATCCTTGCAAATTAAACAGGACTAAACACAGTTTGGAATCTTACATTTCTGGCAATGTTCACTGGGTAAAACTGAAACTTTGAAATAATATTTCATGCATTTAGCTGTTTATTAATAAAACTTGGCTACTGTTTTATTTTGTAGTGGAAAAGCTTAGCATTTACAACAACTGTGAGTATACAGTTCCAAAAAACAAAGACATTTTAAGAAAAGGAACTCAACCTATGCAATCTAGCAACCATCCTGCATAGTATCTTGCAACCAAAGAGTAATATTTAAGAAAAGGTGTTTATTATAAATATTGTCTTGAATATATCATTTTTAAGGCTATGCCTCTTAAAAGGATATATAAGGATATACAGATACAAACTAGTATTTTAAATTAATAATTCAGGCATCACTAATATAAAAATAATGTTTATCATATTGAATAATTTAATTTTGAATGACTTTGCACTTATATTTTATGCATGGCTACTCAGGGTTTAGTAAATAGTGATCCAGTGTAAATATGCTAACTTGAATGCACGTCTTTCTTCCTTTTCTTCTTTAGTTCCAAGAACTACATTTTGTAATGGAATCATATCCAGAATAGGAACATGTTCCACAAAGCCAGTGGTAGAATAAAACTAAAATAGATTTATGCTAATTTAAATTTAAGATTAATCATAGTTAATTCATATATTTGGTTTAAAACATTTCTCTTCATTGTAAATGAAGACTTTGAAAGGCTATTTGTGTATCTCAAATATGTAAAATTGACAATCAAAGCATGTAAAGAGAAAATTAATATAAAACATCCCTAATTTTTATGGCAATGTTTTTCTATTGCTTATTTTCCGGGGTATTTGAGGGAACACCTGCTGCCGGCATCAAATGCCCTTCGCCCAGTGCGCTCCCACAGGGAGGGTCTGCTCAGGGTCCCGCCGGTAAGAGATTGCCGGCGGGTGACACCCAGGGATAGGGCCTTCTCAGTGGGGGCGCCTGCCCTCTGGAACCAGCTGCCAGTGGAGCTGAGGACTGCCCCCGACCTCCGATCATTCCGCCGGGGCCTGAAGACCTGGCTCTTTGAGCTCTCGGGCCCAGGCTGAGGAGAAATTTATTTTAATTGGGGTTTTTAATTGTACAGGGTTGGTTTAATCTTTTTTAAATTGGTTTTTTAACTTTTGTATGTTTGATTTTTAACTCCCTGTAAACCGCCCTGAGTCCTCAGGGAAAGGGCGGTATATAAATGCAATAAATAATAATAATAATAATTTTCAATGTAAGTTTTATTTTTTTACATTTCCTATAATTTAAGGTTGTTTTTTTTAAAAAAACTGAAACTACCAAGAAGGCATGCTATACCATGCAAGAATCCAGAATACAGCATACTAGTAGATTCAGGACTGACATCTGCCCTTTACATTTTTTTTTATTTTAATTCCATTTATATCCCGCCCTTCTCCAAAGACTCAGGGCGGCTTACAAGCTTAGCAGTACATGCCAGGTTTGCATGGAGACCTGAGTTCCTCATATTTAAAAGCTTATGCAGAACCAATACAATCTGTCAATTTATTTGGAACAGTGGTCTCCCTTCATCCCCTTTCTCTTTCTCATCGTTATATTGTGAACACTCCTCTGTTCAATGTTTGGCTCAAAATTATCTTTTGTTTACACTGAGTTAGTATGTGAGGCAAATACAGCCTTCCTTCCTTCCTTCCTTCCTTCCTTCCTTCCTTCCTTCCTTCCTCCCTCCCTCCCTCCCTCCCTCCCTCCCTCCCTCCCTCCCTCCCTTCCTTCCTTCCTTCCTTCCTTCCTTCCTTCCTTCCTTCCTTCCTTCCTTCCTTCCTTCCTTCCTTCCTTCCTTCCTTGTTGCAATTTGTAGACGCTTTCTTCTGTTTCTGAAATTTTGGGAAAAGATAAATATTGCTTAATTTTTCTAAAACATTCTTTAAATACTGTGGGTGAAACAGACTATACTTTGTAATCTTCTTCTTTTATTAATGACATGTTTGCTGTTTCAATAACCTTAGTTGCCTCATTTTGTAAAGTTTTAAATATACAACTGCTTTGCTAGCTTAAACCGAGGGTCACGTTCCATGGTAGTCAACAATGCATAGCATCGTTTTCATTATTTTATTACTTTATATGCTTTTTTTTTTACTGAGACGTCAAGGCAGCATACATGGGAAAGGAGATTCTTACTTCATTCAATATCACATCAATAGGCCTTTGAGACAGGTTAACTGTGAAATAGTAACTGGCTAAAAGTCACCTGCTGGACTTGAAGGGTGGATTGGATTTGAATCTGGCTTGCTCAGTTCCATTCCAACAACTTCACCATTACATTAGACTGGCTGTCAGGACAGCAGAGAATTATAGAAGCTACTGTGTTAATTGTACATTGCCAAAAAAAGAGAAGAGAAATGATTACCCATTTGCATATAGTTCACTATAGCTGTTGTATATTTGTAATGAGAACTTAGAAATGTCTAGAATATTCATGCATAAAAGAATGTGACCAGTTGAGTTGGATTAGTCAATCCACGCAATAACTTTTGAGGAACAATATTAAGGTTTTTTTTACCTGGTTATGATTCAATAACCTACTCTTGAATTAAACAGCCTATAAAACTGAGCTAGGATGGATAATAGAAATCAGAATGACTATATGCTCTGGAGTCAAAGATGGAGAAGTTCTTTACAGTCAGTAAAAACAAGACCAGGAGCTGACTGTGGCTCAGACTATGAGCTTCTCATTTCAAAGTTTAGGCTTAAACTGAAGAAAGTAGAGAAAAGCACTAGGCCACTTAGGTATGAATTAAATCATATCCCTGTTGAATATACAGTAGAGGTGACAAATAGATTTCAGGAATTAGATCTGATAGACAGAGTGCCTGAAGAACTATGGACAGAGGTTCGCAACATTGTACAACAGGTAGCAACGAAAACCATCCCAAAGAAAAAGAAATGCAAAAAAGCAAAATGGCTGTCTGAGGAAGCTTTGCAAATAGCTGAGGAAAGGAGGGAAGCGAAAGGCAAGGGAGAAAAAAGAAAGATACGCCCAATTGAATGCAGAATTCCAGAGAATAGCTAGAAGCCATAAGAATGCCTTCTTAAATGAACAGTGCAAAGAAATAGAAGAAAACAATAGAATAGGGAGGACCAGAGATCTCTTCAAGAAAATTGGAGAGATGAAGGGAATGTTTAATGCAAAAATGGGCATGATAAAGGACCAAAATGGCAGGGACCTAACAGAGGCAGAAGAGATTAAGAAGAGGTGGCAAAATTACACAGAAGAACTATACAAGAATGAGCTTAACGTCCCTTGTAATCACAATGAGGTGGTCACTGACCTCGAGCCAGACATCCTAGAATGTGAAGTGAAGTGGGCCTTAGAAAAGCTGAGCAACAACAAAGCTAGTGGAGGTGACAGTATTCCAGCTGAGCTATTCAAAATCTTAAAAGACGATGCAGTAAAAGTGCTACACTCAATTTTCCAGCAAATTTGGAAAACTCAACAGTGGTCACAGGACTGGAAAAGATCAGTTTACATTCCCATTCCAAAGAAAGGCAGTGCCAAAGAATGTTCAAACTATCGCACCATTGCACTCATTTCTCATGCTAGTAAAGTTATGCTTAAAATCCTACAAGCTAGACTCCAGCAGTATGTGGATCGAAAACTACCAGAAGTACAGGCAGGATTTCGAAGAGGCAGAGGAACTAGAGATCAAATTGCCAACATATGCTGGATCATGGAGAAAGCTAGAGAGTTCCAGAAAAACATCTACTTCTGCTTCATTGACTATGCTAAAGCCTTTGATTGTGTGGATCATAACAAACCGTGGCAAGTTCTTAAAGAGATGGGAGTACCAGACCATCTTATTTGTCTCTTGAGAAACCTATATGTGGGCCAAGAAGCAACAGTGAGAACTGGACACGGAACCACTGATTGGTTCAAAATTGGGAAAGGAGTCCGGCAAGGCTGTATACTGTCGCCCTGCCTATTTAACTTATATGCAGAGCACATCATGAGAAAGGCAGGGCTAGATGAATCAAAAGTTGGAATTAAGATTGCCGGAAGAAATATCAACAACCAAAGATATGCAGATGATACCACTCTAATGGCAGAAAGTGAAGAAGAACTAAAGAGCCTCCTGTTGCAGGTGAAGAATGGGAGTGCAAAAGTTGGGTTGAAACTTAACATTAAGAAAACCAAGATCATGGCATCCAGCCCTCTCAATTCCTGGCAAATAGATGGGGAAGAAATGGAGGTAGTGACAGATTTTATTTTCCTGGGCTCCAAGATCACTGCAGATGGAGACTGTAGCCAAGAAATTAAAAGACGCTAGCTCCTTGGGAGGAAAGCCATGACAAATCTAGACAGCACACTAAAAAGCAGAGACATTACCCTGTCAACAAAAGTGCGTATAGTCAAGGCTATGGTCTTCCCAGTTGAAATGTATGGCAGTGAAAGTTGGACCATAAGAAAGGCCAAGTGCCAAAGAATTGAGGCCTTTGAGCTATGGTGTTGGAGAAGACTCCTGCAAGTCCCTTGGACTGCAAGGCGATCAAACCGGTCAGTCCTAGAGGAGATCAACCCTGACTGCTCTTTAGAAGGCCAGATCCTGAAGCTAAAACTCAAATACTTTGGCCACCTAATGAGAAGGAAGGACTCACTGGAGAAGAGCCTAATGCTGGGAAAGATTGAGGGCAATAGAAGAAGGGGATGACAGAGAATGAGGTGGCTGGATGGAGTCACTGAAGCAGTAGGTGTGAGCTTAAATGGACTCCAGAAGATGGTAGAGGACAGGAAGGCCTGGAGGAACGTTGTCAATAGGGTCGCGATGGGTCGGACACGACTTCGCAGCTAACAACAACAAAGGATGGATAATGTGTGACTGTGTGATCAGTTTTGTTGATTGCCAAATCCTTTGGTTTTAATCATTTTGCTCAATGACAAGAGATGGCTGGAACTGGAAAAAAAGCACATCAGGAGGACATGTTGACAACTTTTAAAACAAAGGAAGACTTTAAAGAGTAGGTTACCTGGTTGCTTTAATTGTCATTGTTTTAGTTGATTAACAATTTATAATCAAAACTAGATACAGCTTTTGAACAATCCATTTTTGGATATTAGAATTATTGGTATATTTTTACTCTGCAAATATGCCCAATCTTTCAAAAAGTCACATGTTTTAGGTTTTGATATTTGACATTTCCCAGCCCTGTAATCAAATTAAAATAGTGTAACAATTTTCATGATGTCATCTCTGGTTGTTAAGTAGCAGTCCAAATGTCTGTGGTAGACAAATGTGGCATTTTTTGGCTGTCCTCCTGGGCAGTCAATGAGGAATTGAAAAGAAGAACAAGCCATCTTCTTGCCATTTTGATCTAGTCTCTTAGTGTTATGTACTTCCTTTTTGTCTGCTTTTTGGTATCTTTCTTACTTTTACAATATACATTTTGAGTCATATTGTCAACAATTGCATAAGTTTTTTCCAATTAAATTCCACTGCAATTAAATGTAAAGTATTGTAATACTATTATAACTAATATTATATTATTATGGTTCATTGCCCAATCAGCCAGAAGTTCAAACTGTATTTGGCATTTTTATTTACCCATCAACTCTTCCCAAGAAGCTGGGATAAGCAGATGTGAATGGTTGATAGTATTAGAGATATTGTTGCAGTATGTAAGCTGTCCGAGTAAAGCTGCCTTTTGCAATTCCTTGGTTGCGAATTTGTCAATGTCTATGTTGTTCAAGTGGCACTCCAAGTTGTTTTGGGATTGTACTTATTACTATTGGTACTACTTTTGCTTTCTTTTGCCACAGTGATTGTATTTCTATTTGTAGGTTTTTGTATTTTGTTACCTTTTTCCAGTTTTTTTATCTTCTCTTCTGCTATCCTCAGGTACTACCACATCCACTATAGAGTTTACCTTGAGAGCATTAACATAAGATCATCTTCTGTCAGCTTTTTACTTACTTCCTAATTATGCTGTATTATATCAGTTATTTTTCCCAGGGCTATTTCAGAATTAGAAGAACAAGTTAATGACCAATTGTGATTTCATTTTGATTTGTTCTGAAAAATTGTGGTTTGACACTAGGGATTCCAACTCTGAGCCAAAATATTAGAAAAGTGTTAAGTTCCTCTTTCTGTGTGTGGCTTGAACCACAATGGGAGATTCAAGCAAATGACTTTTTTTTTTAATCTATGCACAACAGTGGTAAACTGACATGGTCCCAAAAGGCTGTACTCCACTTCTATCATAGAATTACAGGGATGCAGGGGATCTTGTAGATCTTCTGGTCCAACTTTTTTGCTTATGGCAAAAGCTTATACCATCCCAGTCAAATGGCTGTTCAGTCTATTTTTGAAAGCCTCCAGTGATGGAGAACCAGAATCTCAAGAGGCAAGCTATTCCATTGATTAATTGGTCTCACAGGAAATTTCTCCTTATTTCTATGCTGAATCTCCCTTTCACATTATTTCTTGTCCTTGTCCTAGGCTTAGAAAATAAGTCAGTCCTCTCTTCTTTGGGCAGACCCTCAAGGACTGGAGAATAATTATCATCTTCTCTTCAACAGACTAAACATTCCTTGCTCTCTCAATCACTTATCATATGATTTAGCTTTCAGACCCTTGATCATCTTTGTTGTTCTTTTCTGCACACTTTCCAAGGTCTCAACATCTTTTTGGTATCATGGTGACCAGAATTGTATGCAGTATTCCAAGTGTGGTCTCACCAGCATGGTGCAAAGCGGTATTATTACTTCTCATTTTCTTGATTCTATCTCTCTATTGATGCAGCCTAGGACTGATTTGGCTTTTTTGGCAGCTGCAGCACACTGTTGGCTTATACTTAAGTGGTGGTCCACTAGGACACCTATATCCCTTTCACAGTTACTACTGTTGAGCCAAGTACTTATTCTATACCTGTGCATTTGGGTTTTCTTGTGGAAGTGTAAAACTTTACTTTTCTCACCACTGAACTGCAGTGGTTGAATAGGGCCCAATGCTCAAGTCTGTCAGGGTCCTTCTGAAACTTGAATCTATCTTCCAAAGTGTTAAAAATCCCCCCCCCAACTTGATGTCTTCTACAAAGACACTATCTACATCTACCTTTTTAATAATAAACAATAAAACTGTGTATAGTGATATAAATAAAAAGTCATTAAAGCATAAATGAAAAAATATAAGAATGCAGTAAATGAAAGAGCAGAATCATGAACTCTATTTTGCAACTAATGAGACTGGCTAGTGAAAATGCCTCTCTTGAACAGTGCCTTGAACTCCTGATATGGAGAAGATAATTTTCTCAGCAAATGGAAATAAATAATTAGTGGTTGCTGGAAGTTCCTGATGTAGCTGGAGAAAAAAAAAGCATTTGAGGTTTGCTTTGCATCATTAAGCAGATGTCCCCAAAGAGAGGAAGCTTAAGAGGGATCCCCTTACTAGTCTGTTCGTGGGGAATCCAATTATCTCATTTTATTCAAATCATGAATTCAAGACGGAATGTGACAACCCAAGACAATCAACCCTAAGTCTTCTGGACTGCTTTTTTTGCATTTTGTTGGGTTTGGGAAAATTTTAAAGGGTAAAGTAATATAAACCTTGACGAGGTTTAAGATATTTATTTCATTCATCCTCCAAAATTATCAGTGGTGGGGACAAAAGTTTTCCTTTTAAGGTTTTAAGGGGAAAACTGGGTTTTCATCCCTTATTTATGAATGATGGTAAAATAACTTTTCTGTGTTGCATAGGACAAGATTATAAGAGTATAATACCCTGAGTTGTTCATAAGTCTAGATATATCTCCAAAGTGTAAATTTACTAGATTTGGGGTATGAATTTACAAATGGCATTATTAATGAATTCCAGGAATATCAAATATCAGAGTCTATGAAAATTATTCCTAAAGAGACATTATATAATCCATAAAATCAAAATTATACCATTTGAGAATGGTCCCTTTATTCCTCTTGTTTTTAATAAATTATTGACACCACTGGAGGGTCTTATTAGATAGAAGTAGTTTTAGTGTTAGCATTTTTGGTTAATATGCAGATATCTCAGGAAAGACATATTTTGCCCCATTATAACTCCCTGTAAAAGAGGAGATACTTGGGATATACAGTAATAGTGTCTAGAATTGAAAATAATGGCTATTGTATGTTGTTGTTTTATGTCTGAAAGATAATTATTTTCTGTATCTATCAAAACTTATTGAAGGATTTGGTAATTTACAATGTAATTTATTTAAGAGCAAATCTGTATATTAGGTATGGGCTCTAATGTTTCTTTAAAAATTGTAAGATATTATTATTATTTCTATATAAATTATAATAAAAGCAATGATATCTGTTGTTTAAATCCTTTTAAATATGCCAGTATAGTTATTTCAAGGAAACTTTCCTCATAAGTAGTAACTATATCATTTTTCAAAATGCTAGATTAAAATATACCATTTATGAGTTGGTGTGTTATGATGCAGTTGTCAGAGACTTTCCCAGTAATGAACTGGTCACTTCCTTATAGTGATGTGGTTCATTAGAGTTCCCTTGCTCTATAGGGAGGCCATTAAGATGTCTGTACCATATCTCTGATAGATTCAACAGGTTTCCCAGCAGTGCATGGGCAGTTTCCCAATGATATAGAGGGTGACTCTGTTGGTACATTCTTGACTTCTGGAATATAAGGGTGACCAGGTCATTCAAGATGTCATTGAAACATCTCCTCACCTGCCAATCCCATGTAGCTACTTTGTTCACTGAGAAACTCATAGAAATTATGTGTTAAAAAGATACTTAACGTGATGTTGATAGAAAACAAGAAGTGAATATGACCAGAGACATGAATAAGAGCTTAACTGTGAGCCTACTCCGAGGATATAGAGGTTATGAAACACTACTCAAACCTCATTACATTTGGAGAATGTTGGTCAGCTGTCCTGCTCAGAGTGTTCTGGCTATTAGACTTCTCCCAACCAGCATTATGCTTGGGAATTCTTAAAGTTGATAAGTTTGAAAAACATTGGCCCAAATCGTAGATGAGAATCAGTTTGGTTAGTGGTTATTAGGCTGCAAACTGGGAGACTGTGAATTTTAGTCCCACCTTACCACAAAAGCAGCTGGGTGACCTTGGGCCAGTCACTTTCTCACAGCTCTAGAAAGGAGGCAATGGCCATTTCTGAAAAATCTTACCAAGAAAACTGAAGTCCCCAGGAGTCAAAACTGACTAAGGGAAAATAAAATAAAATAATAAAATAAGATAAATAACCCATACAAGTACCAGTTTCCTCCCAGATGTTGACAAGATACCGAGGCTTAATTTCAATAGTGAATGGTCTTTTACCTTACCTTTATCCTGTGACCTATCATATCAGTGAAATGCTGAAGTTAAATATTTTCCATGTACATGCTTTCTGCATGTGAAAAATTTTTAACAGGGGAAAACCCTTAGTTGTGACTCTCCACCTGCATGTTGAACTGATATAGTGCCACAAGGACACACGGTTCATTTCCTCCCCGTATATTTTTCACATTAGGTTTGAGAAATGGTTCTAATGTTTTTATGGACAGTATTTTGTTTTTCAGAAGTTATTTAATTAAACTGTATACATTTCTACTATATTTTCTGAATGTATGTTTGTTTACACCATCTCCTGAAATGTTTAAATAATTTTTAGAATACTGCCTAGATCTGGAGTTGAGACTACACTACTAAGATTGGTAGCATAAGAACATGGTTTGGGAATGGTATTTGTGAAATAAAATTTAAGCTGTAATCTCAACTTGTTTCAAGATAACAAAATTTGAGTAAAGGTGTTGCAACATGTGCAGCCACATGGACACAAGAATGAGACAGGGTACACGAACTGTTCCTTTTATTGATCACATAATTGAAGCACAGTCCTACCCTCGTCAATCCCTTATATACTACTGATGCCCGACCAGCTGACCAACCTGATTGCTCTGTTTTCCCGCCGGCCAGGTAACACCCAACCCAGTGTAGTATATTTCCCACCAGACAGGTTTACCAATCACATCACCTGAGTGATGCCAGTGATGTTAGGTTGGCTGTGCCAGCCAAGCATCCTACATACACAACACCCCTTCCCCCCCAACAAAAACGATTACTTTAGTCAATCATAGCACCTAACCAATCCAATTCAGTTACTGCCTCACATAATCCTTAAGGTAGGCCGGAGTTTTGTGAGTTCTGGCAGGGTACCTTCCTGGTGGCTTCCCGGCCTCTGTCTTACCTGGCTTCCTAACCACAACATCTTTTTCGTGCGGTGACCCTTCCGCCACTGTTCCCGAGTCCCTGTGTGGTCTGTGGTTGCTTCCTGATTAGGCCGTCCGGCTGGAACTGCGTTGCTGCCTACTTGAGATGGCACTTCTTGCCCAGGCTGAGATGGTGTTACGTTTGGTACGGAGTAGGCCACTGTCGGTAAGGGTGATTGTAGTAACTCTGCCATGTCCATTTGTGGTTTGCTGGTTGGCCTTCCCCTCTGCTCCGAGCAAGCCGCTTGTTGTTGAGGTTTTTGAGGTTGAAGACTCTTGGGTACCCGCTTCCTAAGTTGGTCAATATGTCTTCTGATCTGCCTTCCCCCTTCTCCCTCAACAATATAAGACAAGGGCCCCATTTTGTCAACCACCACCCCTTGCATCCACTTGTCACCCAGTCCATAGTTCCTGTACCAAACTAATTCACCCACAGACAGTTCCCTAGCTGCGTTCCGCCTCTGCGGCCACCCTGTCTGGGTGTAGTCTGTCCAATCTTGTGATTAGTCTTCTACCCCAACGCAGCTCAGCTGGGGTCTTACCCGTGGCTGTACATGGTGTTGTGTGTTGAGCCAATAGGAATTGTGCCAGTCTCTGATGCCAGTCGCCCACTATAATTTGTCGCAGTGCGTCTTTCGTTGATCTTACCATTCTCTCTGCCAATCCATTACTGGAAGGATGAAAAGGTGCCGATGTTGCGTGTCTAATTGAGTTGGCCCTGATAAAATCCTGGAATTCAGTAGATGTGAATTGAGGGCCATTATCAGAAACAATTACATCAGGTAACCCATGTGTGGCAAAGAGCCCCCTCAGCACCTGTATGGTCTTTGCAGACGCCATACTTTTTATAGGCACCACCTCTAACCATTTGGAATAACTGTCCACAACTACTAAGAATATTTGTCCCTGGAAGGGTCCTGCATAATCTATATGTACCACGGGTTGTGAGTTGTCTCCCACCTGTGCACAGGAGCATGCGGTTGTTCAGGTCTGGATCTTTGGCATTGGTAGCCTCCCGCCACTTGTTCCTCAATAGCTTTATCCAGACCTGGCCACCATAGGTAACTCCTTGCCAATGCTTTCATACGCACAATTCCTGGGTGATCTTCATGTAAGTCCCTCAAAACCTTGTTTCTGAATTTTTCCGGTATTACCACTCTATTTCCCCCTAACAGACATCCTTTGTGGGAGGACATCTCGTTCCTCCTCGCAAAGTAAGGCTGAAACTGTGGGCCTGGGTTTTTTCCTTGCCAGCCAGATTGTACCCACAGTGCCACTCTGCTGAGCACTGCATCATTCACTGTGCCCACGGCAATGTCCCTTGCCATGAGAGGACATTCAGGGAGTTCTTGTATGGCTAAGACTTGACTGGCTGGGGCAGGATCCGGGTCATTTGACGGTAAAGGCAGCCTACTTAATGCGTCAGCATGGCCCATCTCCTTCCCCGGCCTGTAAATCATTTTGAACGTATAGGCAGAAAGGAATATTGACCATCGTAGCATCCTTGGGGACATGATTTGAGGTGTTTGTCTGTCTGTTGTGAAAAGTCCCAGCAAGGGTTTGTGGTCTGTGAAAATGGTAAACTCTCTTCCATACAAATAATCATGGAATTTTTTAATGCCCCCAACTATTGCTAATGCTTCTTTATCAATTTGGGCATAGTTCCTCTCTGCCCTAGACAATGTTCTGGAATAATAAGCAATAGGTTTCTGCATCCCATTTGCTTCCATATGACTTATTACAGCTCCCACTCCATATGGGGATGCATCACAAGCTAGGCAGATGGGTTTGTTTTCAATGAAATGTGTTACTGTGGAACTACTGGACAGTAACTGTTTAAGGTTCTCAAAACTATTGTTGTGAACCTTATTCCACGTCCAAGGTGTTTTTTTGTCTAAAAGCCTGTGTAGGGGTTCAGTGATAGCAGTCTTATGTGGTAGGAATGTGTGATAAAAATTAATTAACCCCAAGAAGGCTTGTAACTCTGCCTTATTCTTTGGAGCAGGAGCCATTTTTATTGCCTTAATTTTTGATTGAGTAGGGTGTATGCCCTGAGCATCAATCTTGTAGCCCAAGAACTTCGTGGATGTTACCTCTATAGAACATTTCTCCCTTTTAAGTTTAAGGCCAGCTGCTCTAAATCTCTCCAAGACAGATTCTACCTGCTAGCTAAATTTTCCTCACCCTCCCCAGCAATTAATACATCATCAAAATAGAGGCACACCCCAGGAATACCTTTTAATGTTCTCTCCATCACTTCTTGAAAGATGCCTGGGGCTGCTGAGATGCCAAATTGTAGTCTGTTTACCTTGAACGCCCCCTTGTGGGTAACAATAGTTTGAGCATGTGCAGTTTCCGTAGTCACCGGCAACTGTTGGTACGCTTGCGTTAGATCTAACTTAGCAAAGATGGCGCCGGACTGCACAGCAGAGAGGACATGCTTCACTGTTGGAACCGGGTAAGCATGCGGATTTAAAGCTTTATTTAGAGTTGCTTTATAGTCTGCGCATAACCTTATCCCCCCGTAGGGCTTGAGGGGGGTGACAATGGGGGTTTCCCAGGGCCCTCCTTCCACCGGTTCTAACACCCCTTGGCCTACTAACTTTTCCAGCTCGCTCTCAACTTTGTGTTTGAGAGTGAATGGAACTCTCCTGGCCTTAATCCTGATGGGTAAGACCTCAGGATTTAAATTAAATTTAATGGGGGGCCCTGTGTATTTCCCCAACATCCCATCAAATACGTCTGCAAATTTTTTGCAAACGGATTCAAGATTCCTAGACTGAATTGAATTTATTTCACCTAAACAAATTCCTAGTGCCCCAAACCAGTTAAGTCCAATTAAACTAGCTCTTCTACCCTCAGTTACCAGTAGTTCCAACGGACCCTTAAACTTTTTATAACACACTTCTATTGTGGCCGTGCCCATTAATTTAATCGGTGCCTGTTGGAAATCTGTTAACTGAATAGGAGTGGGTTTAAGGTGGATCCGGTGGCTGCTTTTTTTTTACAATTTCAGATGTCTCCCAAGAAATTATGGAGACTGCAGCCCCCAAGTCGATCTCCATCTTGCAGGGAATTCCTTGCAAGAGGACCTCGATTCTGATTTTTGGGCCTAATAATTGATGAATGGAATAGCAGACCCTGGATGCCACCCCTTTTTCCCAGTTAAAGGTTAGTGCCTGGGGCCTAAGGAGCTCGGTGCCGTGATGCAGAGTTTTGGAGTTACCTGGGGCCCACACTTCTAAGTTGTGGAGGTTGTCATGGACTCAGCTCCAGCAGATGGACTGGATGTGACCCATCTTGCCACATGCGTGACACTTGGCACTGCAGAATTTGCACGACGGTCTGAAGTGGGGTCCCCCGCAGCTGCCACATTTTTGCTCCGCGTCTCGGTGACTGTTGTTTCCGTCCCTCAGTGGTCTCACTATTGTTGTTGATGGTCTCCTTTGTCTTTCTGCATTGTCACGGTGATCGTTGCGAATCGGCGTCCTCTCGAACCTCTGGGTTATTTCATCAACCTCAGCTTCAAACTCCAGCTCTCCCACCCCGCCTTCCACAATACTTTGTTGATGTATTGAACCTCTCTCAGCATTGCTATTCCGGGGGGGTGTCTCGCAACTCGGTGTCCTCGTGCGTCATTAATTCCTCCATGATCTGCAGCAGCGTTCCGGTAGGCTTCGCGATTACTCTGTTTTGTAAACGCTCATCCCTTAGTCCGAAGACTATTCTGTCTCGGATCCTGTCCTCCAGGTCTGGGAATTTACATCTGCAAACGGCTTCTCGCACAGCTGCTACGAAATCTGTCAGGGATTCGCCCAGTAGTTGGTTCCGACGCATGAATTTCCTTCTCCAGTATAGTTCAGAACGATTAAGTGTAAAATGCTGGCTTAGTTTTTTTGTTAAATCAGCGTAAGTGACGGCTGTAACTGCAGTCGGGTGACACAATGACTGGGCTACCTTATAGACTGCCGGTCCGCTGAGGGATAGTAATGCAGCCGCTTTCTTTTGGTCCTCCATGATGTTATTGACCATCAAGTATCCCTTCACTTGTCCCACATGGGCTTCCCACTCTTCTGGGTGATGCACGTCGAATTCTCTCACCACGCTGAGCCTCACCATTCTGTTGTCTTCTTTGACAGTTTTTTAAAAATCTCCCGCTTCGCGCTACTGCTCCTCTGCTCTTTGTGCCCTCTCCGCTCTTTGCAGAATTCGCTTCAGCCACTTTTCTGGCGTTCGGCTCACAGCGCTTCACGGGATCCCACCTTTGTCGCCACTGTTGTAATGTGTGCAGCCACGTGGACACAAGAATGAGACAGGGTACACAAACTGTTTCTTTTATTGATCACATAATGGAAGCACAGTCCTACCCTTGTCAATCCCTTATATACTACTGATGCCCGACCAGCTGACCAACCTGATTGCTCTGTTTTCCCACCGGCCAGGTAACACCCAACCCGGTGTAGTATATTTCCCGCCAGACAGGTTTACCAATCACATCACCTGAGTGATGCCAGTGATGTTAGGTTGGCTGTGCCAGCCAAGCATCCTATATACACAACAAAAGGTGTTTTAGTTCTTGTACAATCTGCATAATTAGACCTAGCTAAATTCAGTTTTAAAATGGAATATCAAATGACCTAAATAGCAAGCTCCTGACCAAAGCCCTCTTCTAGGAGGAAAAAAAAGGGATGTACAGTATAAGAAACCATGCTGATTTGTAAATGTGGAAGCAGAGATGCAGGAATGGATCGCCATTCAGAATAAAAATCATATTCATAAAGGTAAAAGCCCCTTTAAGTTATTTAATCCTTTCAGGCCTCCCACATTTATATTTTTTAAAATTTATATACTACCTTTGTTTTTTTTATAAACAACTTAAGGTAACAAACAGTATCTAATGTTCCTTCTTCCTTCTCTTTTTGCCACAATAATAACCCTGTGAGATGAGTTGGACTGAGAGAGACAGGCCCAAAGTCACCTAGCTGACTTTCATGATGAAGGGAGGAGTTGAACTCACGGTCTCCTTTCTAGGCTGGTGCTTTAACTACTAGACCAAACTGGTTCTCAAATTCTCAAATGGATGAAACAGCCCAGATTTTTCAGCTTGACTACCATAGTTTTGTCATACCATTGTCCATGTTCTTTGTAGCTTTGAGGGAAGAAGGAAGTAAGGCCTCAGATCAAAACTAAATTGTTTACCACCCAAATTAACTTTTCTATAATTTGTATGTATTCAAGTGATTCTCTGGGCTTATCCACACTGCCCAGTTGGCCCATTTTTGGAGTGCTGCAACAGACAACATCACACCCTTCCATGACAAATGTGATCTGTGCACACATTTTACTGCGGCATTTTTGAAGTACTCCTTTATCTCTATTTTAACTGGTGGGCTTACTTCATTACAGACTAATACCTAGTAGTTCATTGGTTGCATTGTATAAGTTAGTTGTTTTTAACCACAATCTCTAATCTCTTTAAAGCAATAACATAATGATAATAAATCTTGGTTTCTAAGTAAAATACTATTGATACAAAATCTGCCTATTTTTAATTACTATTTTTCTTTCCCTGAACTAACTACTTTTCCTTGTACTTTTTTTTAAAAAATAAGTCCAATGGTATATTATTTTATCATTTTTCTAGTCTCTTGAGGAAGAAGACTTGCAAATCTGCCAGGGTTTTGAACTATCAACCTTCTATTTACAAGGCAAATGTTAGAAGAACTGTGTCTTTACAACATCTTGGTTAAGACAATTTTAAATAGATATTAGAATAGCAACAGGGCAGTACCATACCAATTTTTTTTAGTATTAAAGGTGTACCTGCATTTTGAGTGTTTAATTTTTGTGTGTCTATGTGTGTATGTAAACACACACACACACACACACACACACACACACACACACACACACACACTTTTTCCACAAGGCTTGCCTACCAGAAAAACAATTTGCTACTGTTTTCCTGGAAGATGGGAGTGTAGGAAAACACAAATTGTCCAATGGAAGGATGTAGTAGCTTGCTTTCTGGACTGAACACCTTGGCAACCTGTTACTAAGCTTTCAGTCCAGACAAGATTTGCCCTCTGAATCATAAAGGAAATGCCGAAGGGTTTCACCAGCATGTCTTATTTTTCCACCAACTGTCTTCTACTTTTAAATATCTGTTTTAAAGCCGTATTTTGTATCTTGTTTACTCCCCAGCAGAACCTTCTTTTTTTCTCTTTTTTTTACCGGAAACTATTTTATCTTGGGCATTTGCTACAAAAACAGCAGGGGAGAAAAAGGAAGTAAAAAAGGCAAGTGGAAGTTGGTAAAGAAAAGAATAAATAAATCAGCAGTTTTGTACATAATTTGTATCTAAAATTACTTTTTAAACTGCTGATAGCACTTAATGTAATATTAAAAAAGGAAATGTTCTAAAATAAAGTGGAGAAATATGTCAGAATGTGGCTATTTTACAGTAAATCATCAACAGAAGTAATTTCTTTAAAATGTTTGCATAAAATAGAGAAATGTTTAATTTGTATGCGATGGCTAAACATCCCTCAGCAGAATTTCAGAAATAATTCAGTGAATATTGAGAGTGGTCCCATCAAAATAAACTGCAAATAAATATAAAAATAAATTTAATGGGTTTGGAAAACAATTTTTCATATTATGGATGTCATCCTTGTGTTAAGGATTTATCTCTGAACATGGAATTTCAGTTTGCATTTATAATAAATAATGTGCTGTGCCAGCCTCATCCATAATTTTTATATAAGGCAACCCAGTTCTTTTTGTGCTTAATTTCCACAACTTTGGAAAGATTGGGAAAATCTGTTCCAAACTGTAACTATTTAAAAGTTACAGAGAAGGAATTAGTGGCAAACTTACCAAATGCTGCCACAGGAGACTTCTCTATTTACAAAATGGCTGTCATTGTGGGTGTAATTATTCATGTATCTCCTCCTTTGATTTAAGAGTCATTTCATTCTTATATCTCCTTGATCTCGAGGAGAGGTTTGGTAGGAATATTTGAAAGGACAGCTTCTAGACTTTGAATATTCAGTCCCCCAAAATTCAGGCTACTTTCTACTTTCTTTACTGTTATCTTTCTACTAGCAGGAGCAAAAGTTTTGATTAAGGAAACTACTTAAACATAAGTTGGATTGTTTTTGAGTCAGCCATCAAAACTATTAAAATGTGCTTAATAACTTTTTATTCTGATCTTATTCCCTTTTATTTTTTTAATTATTAGTCAATTTGTCTGTGTTTCATTGGCAGAATAAATATAAATAAATAAATAAATGACATCCTTTTCATTTTACAAAACACTAAACTTCTGTTAACAGGAATATAACAAACTGACAGTGCCATTGTGATGTATCGAGAATAAACATTACATCAATCAAGGAAAAAACCTAATTGTACTTTCCCATCACTCCTAATTCTTCTGTTCGGTTTCATCATAATTTATATTGCACAAGAAGGCAATGATTTCTTGACAGATGACATTGCAAGTAGCAAAGTCATGTCATATTCTTTGCTTTTGCATGAATAAAATCTCAGTGTTTCATACCATTTTATATGTATACACTGCCTAGAAATAATGATGCATAAGATTATCCTCATCCATATAGATGGGCCCCATACCGTGATTGATTTAAGTGTTATAGTATAGTTTTAAAAAGCTTTACATATCAAAACTAAGGATAATATTATCTAGCAATCTGCCTTCTCAGTTCATTGATCTTTAAAGGCTTTGATGCTGGGTGGAGTTATAGTCAAATCAGAAAGTACTTACAGATAATTAAGATTAATTGGGAAAGTTCAGTCATGCCCATAGCATGACTGCATTTGAAAATATTAGGCATTCTAAAATATTATCTGCTATTACCAACAGAACTTGTAAGATATGAACATTGCGTCCAGTAAACTAAACACTGCCACAGTCTTACTCAACTGGATGTGTTGAAAATTCCTCTTGAAAATCTCAATCCAGTATTATAAAAACAAATTAAAATTTGGGAATAATAATAATAAAGTTGGAAGGGATCTTGTAGGTCATCTAGTCCAACCCCCTGCTCAGGCAGGAAATGCTATACCATTTCAGACAAATGGCTGTCCAGTCTCTTCTTAAAAACTTCCAGTGTTGGAGCATTCACAGTTTCTGGAGGCAGGTTGTTCCACTGATTAATTGTTCTAACTGTCAGAAAATTTCTCCTTAGTTCTAGGTTGCTTCTCTCTTTGGTTAGTTTCCATCTGTTGCTTCTTGTCCTGCCCTCAGGTGCCCTGGAGAACAGCTTGACTCCCTCTTCTTTGTGGCAGTGCCTGAGATATTGGAATACTGCTAGCATGTCACCCCTCATCCTTCTCTTCATTAGATTAGACATTCCCAATTCCAGCAGGTGTTCCTTATATGTTTTAGCCTCCAGTCCCCTGATCATCTTTGTTGCTCTTCTCTGTACTCTTTCTAGAGTCTCAACATCTTTTTTACATCGTGGTGACCAAAACTGGATGCAGTATTCCAAGTATGGCCTTACCAAGGGATTGTAAAGTGTTATTAACACTTCACGTGATCTTGAATGATCAGGTATATTTTGACTTTATATCTGTTATTATCAGTGAAACATTTTTGTTTAGACATTTTATTTACAGCAATATATTTTTAATCCATGAGCAAAGGAATTTGATAATTCCTTCAGAGCTTTTTAAAAAATCAAAAAACAAAATTAGTAAGAACTGGTGGCCCATCTCTACTTTTGTCCTGCAAATATAGCAGAGATTTGATTGTATTCTACAGCAAGCTGTCTGGGGCTGCAAGACAACAGATATACCAATTTTGTGCCAGAAGTGGCTGGGTCTACCTTAAAACAAACCCTACCTTGTCCTTTGTTGTTTGGAAGCTCTGTTTAATGATTTTATGAGTTCCACCAGAGATGTCAAAACAGAAAAAGTTTGCTGTTAGTGGGAAAAAGGAAACCCCTGCAATAGATTTCATGTGACAATAAACAGATTATATTTCTTATTAAATATTTCTTTTATCACTGAGATTCAAAATGCTTATGCACATTTTTGCAGTTTATGAGAGTAGGTTGCTTAGTCTGATATAGCAAAACAATAATAATATTAGTAGTAATAATGTTTTTATGGCACTTTCAGAATGAAAACCTATTGTGCAAATTCAGAATCAACTAATGAAATGGATTTACAGGTAATTATAATGACTGTATTTACAATATTGTATACTATTAATATAGATAATACAGTAAACTTGTTTTTTTTGTTTTGTTTTTAATCCCATCTATATCCCGCCCTTCTCCGAAGACTCAGGGCGGCTTACAATCTAAAGCACAAATCAATGTGCTTAGCAATAGCCTTCATTCTATGTATATGCCTGCTTATTAGGGCTTTCGCCCCCCCCAAGCAGCATTATTACAAAGTCAGCTTATTGCCCCCAACAATCTGGGTCCTCATTTTACCTACCTCGAAGGATGGAAGGCTGAGTCAACCTTGAGCCTGGTGGGACTCGAACCTGCACTAATTGCAGGTTCGATTTAATGTTTTTACTATTTTTAGTAAAATAATGTTTAATTAATGTTTTTACTATTTAATGTTTAATGTTTTTACTATTTTTACTAAGATTTAATGTTTTTACTATTGTTAACTTCATTTCCCCCAAATACATTGAATTCAGCACTAATGGGATCAATAACATTTATAGTATATCTGCTTGTCCAAGGGCATATTGTCATTTATTTTTTCTAATGATGTTTGGTAGTTTAACTATTTTTAACATGCCAGTTATAGCAAAATGCTAATTTTAATATTCATGCATTGCCTTAAAGATTGTTAGATTTTTGTGGACTTATCCACTGCAAGACATTTGGGCCTAATGGACTGCAGAAATCTGCTTTTATAAATCAAGAGTATTCCAATATTGTATTTCAATAGTGTTCCAATATCTAAGGGGCTGCCACACAGAACAGGGGGGTCAACCTATTCTCCAAAGCACCTGAAGGTAGAACAAGAAGAAATAGATAGAAACTAATCAAGGATAGAAGCAACCCAGAACTAAGGAGAAACTTCCTGACAGAACAATTAATCAATGGAACAGCTTGCCTTCAGAAGCTGTGAATGCTCCAACACTGTAAGTTTTAAAGAAGAGGTTGGATAACCATGTGTCTGAAATGGTATAGAATTTCCTGCCTGAGCAGGGGGTTAGACTCAAAGACCTCCAAGGTCCTTTCCAACAATGTTATTCTGTTATTCAGTTAAGAATAATTTAGTCTGTTGTTATGAAGGTTAGACAGGAATTATGACACAGAATTATGTGCTTCTAGTTCATCCCCCATAACCACAAGATCCTTGTTCCTTTCCTCTTGATCATTTTTAACCTGATGTCATTTCCTAATACGTGTCAAAAACTTGTGAATAATGCTGCAACTTGTAAATGATCTACAAAAAATAAAAATAAAAATAAAAAAAATGTGTCCTTAAGGTAAGAAGCTACAAAAGCCTCTTTTATGAGGGGCAGAAAATGACCTAATGTTTTTGAGCACAAATATAAGGAATCTGGAGAAAATAATTTCATTATCACTTTTGTGTGTTTCTGCAATTTCAGAATTCAGGGAAAATCTAGCTGTGGTGAAACTTAACAGTTTTCAAAAATCTCCCAAAGTACAAAGTTGAGCGAGTTGAGAATACTGGCATACTTATATTTTAATATCTATTTTTTCTCACACAGTTAAAAACTATTGACACTGAAAATAATGGGAAGCACTATTATAAATACCTAGAAATTTGGAATTCCTACAGTTTGATAGCACTTGGTTCTTTTAATACAGGGGTCTTCAAACTTGGCCCTTTTATGACTTGTGGACTTCAACTCCCAGAATTCCTCAGCCAGGCATGCCTGGCTGAGGAATTCTGGGAGTTGAAGTCCATAAGTCACAAAAGGGCCAAGTTTGAAGACCTCTGTTTTAATATATATGGTTTCAGAATCTGTTGTGTTGTTAAATCAATACAATCAGAATTAAATTTCACTGTTTTGCTTCCCAGATTGTTTTTTGTGGGGTGAGGGGAAAGATACAATGGCATTATAGTGAACAGGAAAGAAAGTAAAGTCCTATTGTCTGAGTAGTCTGCTGTATAATATTTGATATGGCCTAGTGACAGAAAGCATATTAGACTACTGGCAAAGGGTAGTGCTTTTTCCTCTTTTTTTATGGCTCAAGGACTAAGCCTCCAAGCAAACAGAGGCTTTTCAATAAACATCTTGCAAGCATTTCTACTGCAAAAGAGAAAACATTATGCAATTTGAATATTATTTTATGACGATAATGTCTTGCACAATATTTTCCATTCTATTCTAATCCCTTTATTGTTCCATTCTTATTAAACACTGGTCATTTCCCATTATTGTAATCTTAACCATTGAAATTCCTTAGTTACTGAATTCTTTCAAAAAACGTGGTGCTCTATCTATGTAATTTTGTGGCTATTGTTTGTAATTTTTAAAATTCTGGATCTGTTTAAAAATTTAATCTCATTCAATGACTCATTTGAAATCATATTTAAATATGCAAAAGAATCTTTTGTGCCTTTGGTGAACTGACAATATTGTTTACTTATTTACTAATTTTTAAGAATTATCCGGGACTTCAGAAGAATTAACTTGGCTGCCATTTTAAAGTATGTTCATCTACCAGGTCAAAGGCAATAAGAAATATCTCAGTGAAGAAATCAAAGTAACAAAAAGAAGAAAAATGTAAGAGAAGGAGTGGCAGAACCTGGGGGCAAAGAGGAATTAGTCTAGAGTCTCTACATATCCACAAAGAGAATAAGTCCTCTTGAACTCCATTATTTCTTATCTAATGCCAAGATAGTGTTGTTAGTTGAGTAGATTCCTGTGCATAGGAATGATTAGTAATAAATCAGTTTAATTGGAACTTTCATGCCTGACAAAAGGCAAGTTGGGAGAGAATGAGAAGAAACTACTGTTCTGTTCCAGCCTACGACCGGCCCTGTTTGTGTATTAGGGACAACCCCTTTTTCCTTTTTACACTCAATAAGCTGGAAAAACCCAACCCAAATTTATTTACAGTTCAAACAAAAAAGCAATAGAATAAATGAATCAAAATATCAAACAAGAGTTAAACAGAAGTAACAAGAACAGACCAGGACTCTCTCAGAATGTCTTCAAACGGTTGCCTTCAGCAACCAGCCCCACCCACACCTTCTCCTTTTATTATCAGTCCCAATGCGTGGCTTCTCACTGCCTTCTCCTCCTCTCACTGAGTTGCCTCTTTGATTTTCTCTGCTCTGCTCTGCTGGATTGCCTTCTGCTTCTAGAGTCTCTGAACAGATTCAGCTGTGACTCATCTAAGTCCGACACCTTGTGCTCACACAGCTGGGCCTCATGAGGAATATGACTGGAGGGGCCAGGCTGAGAGCCCTGCAGTGCATCAGAACCTCCCTCCAACACTGAAGGCTCTCCAAACCCCTCCTCCTCCTCCTCCTCAGATTCATCGGACTCAGCTGCTGGGAGCACAGGCTGACACTGAATCACAACAACTACCTGTGAAGCTGCTCAGCTGAAATTTGCAGTTTGCAAATTTGCAATACATGCCAAATTATTTTTTTATGAACTGAGTACAACTATGTAATCTGTCTGGATTACTAGTTTACTATATACTGACATGAGAACCAGTTTTCTGTTCTGGTTAAGGCATCAGACTAGAAACCAGGAGACCAGTCCTTTCTTAAAGCCAGCTTGACAAACCTTGCCAAGAAAACTGCAGGGATCTGTTCGGGCAATCTCCAAGAATTGGACATGATTGAACCAAATATACATGCATACATACATAAAAGTAAAGGTAAAAGGTAAAGGTTTCTAGGGAGCCAGTATTATCCAAAGATGTTTCTATGGTCATGTGGCTAGCATGACAGACAGAATGCTGTTACTTTCCCATTGAAGTAGTACCTATTCATCTACTTGCATTTGCATGCTTTTGAAATGCTGGGTTGGGAGGAGACATACATTCATACATACATGTATATATACATACATACATGCACATACACACTTTCTTAGTAGCAAAGAATTACAAGATGTAATAAAGAAAGTGGTTGCATTTACTCTGAGATATTTGGATTTGCCAGTAGGAGAAATAATAAGAAATTTTTCAGTAAACTTTCCCCCACCCTCATCTTATTATTAAGCAATACTGATATATGAATTTCCTGAAGATTATTAGAAACTGATAGCTTATTTAGAAATAAGATCATAGTAAAGAAGTGCCAAGCTACATCAGTACAAAATACCCGCTGGGTTTGACCAGAATTATTGAATAGATGAAACCTTATCTGCACTCTTGTTAAAAGTCTGAAACAAATGTTAAGTATTAAACTTTGAATTATTTTAATTTAATTTATAAAAACTTTACTGATATAATTGGTACCCTGAACCTCTAAATCTGCAACTCTAACAACATAGATTTAATGCTTATAGGAGTTATATTCATTTACTCAGCAGCCTTAGGCCCAGAGAAATTGAACTAAGGAAATATTTTTATAGCACCGTATATTGATTAGAGTATGATTCAAAGACCAAATAACTGTTTGTAATAAATTAATCTAAGTGGAGTTTTCCCTATGAGTGTACAAAAATCCATAACAACAAGAGCTACAACTGGAAATGGTATTATGTAGAGAAATGAGACATGCAACATTGCATTAAATTATACTGAAAAGTTATTTGTCCATGTCCTTTGCCTCAAAAAGAATAAAAATAAAATTTGGTAGACTTTATGCCCTTTTATTGTTTTTCTTTTTTTAAAGCAGACTTAGTGACACAGACAAGATCTACATAGAGAGAACTGACATATTAATAAACATTTTCTTTTGCAATAAATTAAAGAGCTTTATATTAGCTTTTCCCAACTTGGTCACCCCAGATGAGTGAAATTCAATACCCACCAACTCATGAGCCAAATAATGATTGCTTAGAATGTTAGGGATTAGGGGTGTCAAACTCAATTTCATTGAGGGCCGCATCAGCATTGCGGTTGCCCTCAGGGGGCTGGGTGGGTATGGCCTGGGTGGGCGTGGCCTACTGGGTGGGCGTGGCCAGCTCTACATCGTTCACATAAAGGGTGCCTATGAGGGCCTGGACAGGAGTGGGACAGATCTGAGGGTCTCTGGCAGAAGGAGGGTCTCTGGGCTGGGGCCAAGGCAGTGGTGCTGTTCCCTCACTCTTTCCAGGATGGCTTTGGGGGCCACATGAAACCACTTCGCGGGCCGGATCCGGCCCTGGGCCTTGTGTTTGACATGTCTGGATTAGAGTTAGCACATCTAATAAATGCTAAAGTTAAACAAAGCTGTAGTTCAACTCAGACTGGAAAAAAATATCCCTTTTGAAAAGTTATTATGTCAATTTGACCCTGCTTTAGAAAATATTGATTGATATTAACATAATGTGATGTCAGTGATATAAGTTTAAAGCTTAACTTTAAGGAAAGAAACTCTTTGAAAGTAGGATACGGCAACGAAAGAAGTAGTATTGCATAATGGCATCTGTTTTTAAACCTTTGATTTAAAATCCTGGAACAAACACCTCTCTGAATAAGCACAACTTTACTTCTGTCCATCACTGAGTGGAAGTTTCCTTGAAGAGAAGCATGAGTGGTAGAACCAGCTGTGTAACAAAATATAGTATAAAGATCCTTCAATATAATTTATATTAGTGCCTCAAATATCTAGAAGCTGCTCTTCTTAATTTTATAATCCTGAAGGAGGAAAATCAAATGAATGGTAGCAAACCTTGTTAGGAATAATGATCATAATAATCATTATATAATAATGATTATAATCATACATAGAAAGATGAATACTATTCTAAAAAGATGCTACCTGTTGCTAAACCATAAGAAGAAAAATATTCCATATATGTAGATTTGATATTCTCACCCACATGGTCTCAATTGCTATATCAAACAAGTAAAGATGTAGAAAGTAGAAAGTTCCACTATGAAAATTCAATATCTGATTTTTATTTGTCACAACACACACACACACACGCACGCACATCCATCCATCCATCCATCCATCCATCCATCCATCCATCCATCCATCCATCCATCCCAGGAGGCTGCCATGAAGCAGTGAAGGACAAATGTTTATAATCTTATTTATTCTATGCAAAATTAACCCTTACCAGATGTTTTTACTGGCTATTGTTAAATTTAGACATTCCTTTCTGAAAATGTTACTTTACATACTTCTAAATATAGGAACCACTTTGTTTATTAAAACTGCCTTCTCAAATTGAGTATTAAAAACTATTTACCTACTATGTTTTAAAACACAAAATTTTAAAAATACAATTCGCAACCTTCAGGCAAAAAATAAGGAAAGGAAGAAATAGAAAAGAATCTTGGCATAAAGATACCCATCCTAGCATGTAGCCTCACCATGAAACAAGCCTCTAGGCAACTCTTCTCAAATAAATTCTGAATTATATGGGGATCAGGGATAAAGGTCCAATAGACCAGCCACTTTGTATTGATATACAGTAGAGGTTATAGGTTGATGGTTTCTAAAGATTATAGCACAAAATATCTAAAACAGATTTGGAACTCTTGTATTTAAATCTTGTTAAGGAGACACATTAGAAGCACCCAAGAAATTATGTTTCTTTTTATTTACACTTTTTAGCTTGAAGTATTATTACTTTATTAGTCTTCCCAGTTTCTCTGACCTATAATCACAATATAGGTAAAGGTAAAGGTAAAGGTAAAGGTTCCCCTGCACATGTGTGCTAGTCGTTTCTGACTCTAGGGGCTGGTGCTCATCTCCGTTTCAAAGCCGAAGAGCCAGCGCTTGTCCGAGGACGTCTCCGTGGTCATGTGGCCGGCATGACTAGATGCCAAAGGCGCACAGAACGCTGTTACCTTCCCACCGTAGTTGTCCCTATTTTTCTACTTGCATTTTTACGTGCTTTCGAACTGCTAGGTTGGCAGAAGCTGGGACGAGTAACAGGTGCTCACTCTGTTACGCGGCACTCGTAACTGCCGATCTTCTGATCGACAAGCTCAGCGTCCTAACCCACTGAGCCACCGCATCCCTAATCACAATATAGTAATGTCCAAATAATCATCTAACTTACTAGGAAGTAAGCAGCTTCTTGATATAAAAAAATACAATGTAAAACTCTTTTCTGTAATTCTAAAATATTGCAAAATTGAAAATCTGGTAAATCTTTTCAAATTTCATTGATTTCAGTGAAATTTTTTTTACTATATTTTTGTTTTTATCAAGTGTTTCACTAGGATTAATATAATGTTTAGAATTTATCCAATATGTTCTCATTTGGATTAATTCCATGGAAAGAGCTGAGGCCTTAATTTCAAATCAATGTACAAAATATGCAGTATCACAAATGCTTACCTAAAATGATAGGCTTACCTGCCTAACAACTTCTGCATGCCCCTTTTCTAACTTACCCATGTTACATTTCAAAGGATTGATAGTCAGTTCTGTGCTTTACTCTGCATCTTAATTTATTTTTTGACTTACTGCTTTTTATGTTATTCTAACATAAACAATCCCCTTCATGGATTACTGCCTTGTCATGGCGAAGGGGCTTGCGTAATTCAATGAAGCTATGAGCTATGCCGTGCAGGGCCACCCAAGACGGAAAGGTCATAGCAGAGAGTTCTGACAAAACGTGATCCACTGGAGAAGGAAATGGCAACCCACTCCAGTATCTTTGCCATGAAAACCCTATGGACAGTACCAAAAGGCAAAACGATATGAGGCTGGAAGATGAGCCCCTCAGGTCGGAAGGCATCCAATATGCTACTGGGGAAGAGCAGAGGGCTAGTACTAGTAGCGCCACAAAGAATGAAGCAACTGGGCCAAAGCCGAAAGGACGCTCAGCTGTGGATGTGTCTGGTGGTGAAAGGAAAGTCCGATGCTGTAAAGATTTTTTCTCCATAGGAACCTGGAATGTAAGATCCATGAATCAAGGAAAGCTGGACATGGTCAAACAAGAGATGACAAGACTGAACATTGACATCTTAGGTATCAGCGAACTAAAATGGACAGGAATGGGTGAATTTAATTCAGATGACCATCAGGTATACTACTGCGGGCAAGAATCCCTCAAAAGAAATGGAGTAGCCTTCATAGTCAATAAAAGAGTAGGAAAAGCAATACTGGGATACAATCCTCAAAATGACAGAATGATCTCAGTTCGAATCCAAGGCAAACCATTCAATATCACAGTAGTCCAAGTCTGTGCCCCAATCACCAGTGCTGAAGAGGATGAAATTGACTGGTTCTATGAAGCCCTACAGCACCTTATAGAACTAACATCAAAAAATGATGTCCTTATCGTCATGGGGGATTGGAATGCTAAAGTAGGAAGCCAAAAGATAACCAAAATAACAGGCATGTTTGTCCTTGGAGTACAAAATGAAGCAGGGCACAGGCTGATAGAATTCTGTCAAGAGAATACGATGGTCATAGCAAACACTCTTTTCCAACAACCCAAGAGATGGCTCTACACATGGACATCACCAGATGGTCAACACAGAAATCAGATTGATTATATGCTCTGCAGCCAAAGATGGAGAAGCTCTATACAGTCAGTAAAAACAAGACCAGGAGCTGACTATGACTCAGACTATGAGCTTCTCATTGCAAAGTTTAGGCTTAAACTGAAGAAAGTAGGGAAAAGCACTAGGCCACTCAGGTATGAATTAAATCATATCCCTGTTGAATATACAGTAGAGGTGACAAATAGATTTAAGGAATTAGATCTGATAGACAGAGTGCCTGAAGAACTATGGACAGAGGTTTGCAACATTGTACAACAGGTAGCAACCAAAATCATCCCAAAAAAAAGAAATGCAAGAAAGCAAAATGGCTTTCTGAGGAAGCTTTGCAAATAGCTGAGGAAAGGAGGTAAGCAAAAGGCAAGGGAGAAAAAGAAAGATACGCCCAGTTGAATGCAGAATTCCAGAGAATAGCTAGAAGAGATAAGAATGCCTTCTTAAATGAACAGTGCAAAGAAATAGAAGAAAACAATAGAAAAGGGAGGACCAGAGATCTTTTCAAGAAAATTGGAGAGATGAAGGGAATGTTTCATGCAAAAATGGGCATGATAAAGGACCAAAATGGCAGGGACCTAACAGAGGCAGAAGAGATTAAGAAGAGGTGGCAAAATTACACAGAAGAACTATACAAGAATGAGCTTAATGTCCCTGATAATCACAATGAGGTGGTCACTGACCTTGAGCCAGACATCCTAGAATGTGAAGTGAAGTGGGCCTTAGAAAAGCTGAGCAACAACAAAGCTAGTGGAGGTGACAGTATTCCAGCTGAGCTATTCAAAATCTTAAAAGACAATGCAGTAAAAGTGCTACACTCAATTTGCCAGCAAATTTGGAAAACTCAACAGTGGCCACAGGATTGGAAAAGATCAGTTTACATTCCAATTCCAAAGAAAGGCAGTGCCAAAGAATGTTCAAACTACCGCACCATTGCACTAATTTCTCATGCTAGTAAAGTTATGCTTAAAATCCTACAAGCTAGACTCCAACAGTATGTGGACCGAGAACTACCAGAAGTACAGGCAGGATTTCGAAGAGGCAGAGGAACTAGAGATCAAATTGCCAACATACGTTGGATCATGGAGAAAGCTAGGGAGTTCCAGAAAAACATCTTCTTCTGCTTCATTGACTATGCTAATGCCTTTGATTGTGTAGATTATAACAAACTGTGGCAAGTTCTTAAAGAGATGGGCATACCAGACCATCTTATTTGTCTCTTGAGAAACCTATATGTGGGCCAAGAAGCAACAGTGAGAACTGGACACGGAAGCACTGATTGGTTCAAAATTGGGAAAGGAGTCCGGCTAGGCTGTATACTGTCGCCCTGCCTATTTAACTTATATGCAGAGCACATCATGAGAAAGGCAGGGTTAGAGGAATCAAAAGTTGGAATTAAGATTGCCGGAAGAAATATCAACAACCTAAGATATGCAGATGATACCACTCTAATGGCAGAAAGTGAAGAAGAACTAAAGAGCCTCTTGTTGCAGGTGAAGAAGGAGAGTGCAAATGTTGGGTTGAAACTTAACATTAAGAAAACCAAGATCATGGCATCTGGCCCTCTCAATTCCTGGCAAATAGATGAGGAAGAAATGGAGGTAGTGACAGATTTTATTTTCCTGGGCTCCAAGATCACTGCAGATGGGGACTGTAGCCAAGAAATTAGAAGACGCTTGCTCCTGAGAAGGAAAGCAATGGCAAATCTAGACAGCACGCTAAAAAGCAGAGACATCACCCTGTCAACAAAAGTGCGTATAGTCAAGGCTATGGTCTTCCCAGTTGCAATGTATGGCAGTGAAAGTTGGACCATAAAAAAGGCTGAGCGCCAAAGAATTGAGGCCTTTGAACTATGGTGCTGGAGAAGACTCCTGCGAGTCCCTTTGACTGCAAGGCGATCAAACCGGTCAGTCCTAGAGGAGATCAACCCTGACTGCTCTTTAGAAGGCCACATCCTGAAGCTAAAACTCAAATACTTTGGCCACCTAATGAGAAGGAAGGACTCCCTGGAGAAGAGCCTAATGCTGGGAAAGATTGAGGGCAAGAGAAGAAGGGGATGACAGAGAATGAGGTGGCTGGATGGAGTCACTGAAGCAGTAGGCATGAGCTTAAATGGACTCCAGAAGATGGTAGAGGACAGGAAGACCTGGAGGAACGTTATCCATAGGGTCGCGATGAGTCAGACACGACTTCGCAGCTAACAACAACAAAATAAACCAATAGGTTTAAAGTTTCCTGCCCCAAACCTAATTATCAGCTGGGAGACAGCAAGTCTGGCTTTCAGTAACAGCAACCATTACATTATTATTATTATTATTATTTATTGGATTCATATATCGCCCCTCTCTGAAGGGACTCGGGGCGGTGTAAAAATTAAAATTTTTTAAAATTAAAACTAAAACCCCAATCCCTCAGTCCAGGCCGGCAAGTTCAAATAGCCAGGTCTTCAAGTCGTGGCGAAACGAGTGAAGGTCGGGAGCCATCCGGAGCTCAACCGGAAGCTGATTCCAGAGGGCAGGCGTGCCCACAGGCGTGCCCCCTGGGGGCCGCCAGTCGACATTCCCTGACCGACGGCACCCTGAGGAGGCCCTCTCTGTGCGAGCGCACAGGACGATGGGAGGTTAACGCCGGCAAAAGTTGCTCCCGTAAATAACCCGGACCCATGCCATTTAGGGCTTTATAGGTCATCACCAGCACCTTGAATCTCACCCGGAAGACAACTGGAAGCCAATGCAGTTCGCGGAGCAGAGGTGTTACATGGGAGTATCGGGAGACCCCCATCACAACTCGCACGGCCGCATTCTGCACCAGCTGGAGCCTCCGAGTGGTACCCAAGGGCAGCCCCATGTAGACAGCGTTGCAGTAGTCTATCCGAGAGGTCACGAGTGCATGAGTGACTGCGCAGCACATAACAGAGAAACTAGATCAGACATTAAACAAGTGATTTAAAACAGTTATAGCCAATACATTACAGGTAGAAACCAGCTAGCTAGGAGTTTTAGTGTTTCCTTAGTCCTGAAAACCTGCTAGATGACTTTGGCCAATCACTCTCTCTCAGGCCACAATGTCAGGCTCAAGCAACAAGCTTGAGGCTGTTGCAACAAAAGAATGAACACCTAGTCAATCTGGGAAAAAAGCATACCCTGAGGGAAAAAATAATGGGGGGAAAAATAAAGGAAAAAGAAGGAAGTATTGCAGGGAGAAGGAAAATATCAAAGCAGAATGGAAACAATACAAACATTTTTTATTCTTTGTACTTTTTGCAATAGCTGTAAGTCTGGGCTGTAGAATGAAATTTCAGTTTGAGTATCCTTTCTCTTATGTACTGGCCTAACTACTGTAGAAATATAATTTGGCAAATACACACACACACACACACACACACACACACACACACACACACACAGAGTTGTTGTTGTTGTTAGCTGCGAAGTCGTGTCCGACTCATCGCGACCCTATGGACAACATTCCTCCAGGCCTTCCTGTCTTCTACCATCTTCTGGAGTCCATTTAAGCTCACGCCTACTGCTTCAGTGACTCCATCCAGCCACCTCATTCTCTGTCGTCCCATTCTTCTATTGCCCTCAATCTTTCCCAGCATTAGGCTCTTCTCCAGTGAGTCCTTCCTTCTCATTAGGTGGCCAAAGTATTTGAGTTTTAGCTTCAGGATGTGGCCTTCTAAAGAGCAGTCAGGATTGATCTCCTCTAGGACTGACCGGTTTGATCACCTTGCAGTCCAAGGGACTCGCAGGAGTCTTCTCCAGCACCATAGTTCAAAGGCCTCAATTCTTTGGCGCTCAGCCTTTCTTATGGTCCAACTTTCACTGCCATACATTGCAACTGGGAAGACCATAGCCTTGACTATACACAGAGAGAGAGAGAGTTCCCTTTTTTATCCGTTTAGGCTAATAATATTTTTATACCATGACACAACTACTCAGGTTAAAGGTAATATATGTGGAGAATTAACTGAAGTGATCTTCACTAGAAAGGAGTTAAGCAAGGCTCTATCATAACCCATTATTATTCATTTTTAAATTAACAATATTGTGAAAATGTTTGCAAAGCCAGAATTCCATTCACTTCCCTTGCCCACCACCCCATTTTTGTTCTCCATTATATTGACACTGCAGACAGGGCTGTCTGTAATCTAAGGAGTAAATCCACTTCAAAATAAAACTCATTAAAATATTGCTATTTTCTAGGTAATGCTTTAAGATCCCAGTTTGATGGACAATCAATGGTAAATTCACTGATGAGGTTAAATCCTTCAAATTTCTAGATGTCTATAATCTTATAGCTGCTGATCTTGTGAAACAAGAAAGCTTCCAATAAGAGCCCCTAGGCATCCCTTGCATCTGCTAAATTTGTATTTTAATTTATTACTATTATCATGTAAAATATATATTAAACTATTTAAAGATAAAGTTCTGGGATAGCTGCTATATTTATTTATTTTATTTATTTTTGTTTTAGCAAATTTGTATTGCTGCCTACTCACGCATGGTGACTCAAGGCAGCTTACATCAATAAAAAACACTCAATAAAAATAAAATAACAAGAAGAAAAATAAAATAATATAATAACTCCCCACTCCCCACCCCAGTGACAGCACACATTAAACTAGCAATTTGCTGGGCTCTATCCCACTCTAAGTTCCCAGGCCTGCTGGCAGAACCAGTTCTTCAGCACCTTCCAGAAGAGTGCTAAAGTGAGGGTCAGTCTAATCTCTGAGGGAATGATGTTCCAGAGAAAGGGAGCCTCCACGGAGAAGGTCCTTCTTTTGGGTCCCTCCAGATGCATCTCCTTAGAAGACGGGACCTGCAACATTCCTTGCCTCCCCGCTCTAGTGGGTTGAGTAGATGTGACCGGCTGAAGACGGTCCCTCAGATAAACTGGCCACAAGCCATGAAAGGCTTTAAAGGTGACAACCATCACCTTGAATTGCACCTGGAAGCAAATTGCAACCAATGCAGCTCCTGCAGGAGAGGTGTCACATGTGCATACCAAGGTCTGCACAAAACCTTGCGAGCTATTGTATTTTGTACCAACTGGAGCTTCCGGATACTCTTCATGTAGAACGCATTGCAATAGTCAAGATGGGAGGTGACTAAGGCATAACTGACCATGAGTAGGGATTGTTGGTCCAGGAAAGGGCATAACTGGGGCACAATCCACAGTTGTGCAAAGGTTCTCTTGGCCACCCCATCCAAAACCAAAGATGGTAATTCTCCGTGGGCCAAAGAACCCCAACCCAAGCCACTCGGTCTTGCCAGGATTCAGTTTCAACCCATTGCTCCCCATCCAGCCCCTAACAGCCTTCAGGCACTGCAAGAGGGAGGTCACAGCATTTATTTTGATGATAGAAGGCAGAAGACCATGAATTCTAGTTATATCTTAGGCACAGTGCCAACTGGTCACCTTCTCTTGTGCCTATGAAGAAGTTGTTGTTCAGATAGGCACCAGGAGACAAACACTGACCTTGAAAATACCACCACCACCACCACCACCACCACCACAAAAAGTATTTATAAGGAATCTCCTGGCTTAGAATAATCAGACAAAATTCTACTACAACATCCTACTACAAGTATTATTTAATATCCAATGTTCTAACATCACTGGAATTAGGCTGTATTGGCATATTGCAGTACACCAGCTTTATATATTTATAAATTATATAATTGTATATATAAATTTATAATTAACTAATGCCCATCTCCATGCAATCCTGGACTTAAGGATCACCAAGTATTTGAATAATGAACCGAAATAGCTATTATGGAAAGATAAAAATATTTAAATATGTCTGATTAGAAAACCTGTGGTGACAGTGGTACTGTTATGACAGATCATTTCAACCTGTTCTGTAAAACAATTTTTTTTGCAACTGAGGTTGCAGAATGGCATTCGAACCAAATTTGATTGTATGCCGTTGCTTTGGATGCAAAGGTGGCATTGCTAGCCATGGATTGCAACACCCATGGTTGGACTGTTACTTGAAGCATATCACACATCACCTGCAAGTGCAGTGGAATTTTCTGTTACAAAGGTGACCCTGAGTCCAGAGCAACCAGGTAAACCAGTTATTCGGGGATGGGGCAATGGTCACACTTACATAGCTCAACCATAAGAGCCAATTCTAGATGTCTTTATAGCTAGCATCTAAATGTTTGACAAGTAAAACATACCGACGAAAACTCCTAATGTATTCTTCCTAAAGAAAACAGAAAAAATATTTAGTATTTTAGTCAACCTGACAATAACCTTTATTTTATTTTTTTATTTTATTTTTTTATTTTATTTTTTATTTTATTTTATTTTATTATTTTATTTTATTTATTTATTTATATTTTATTTTATTTTATTTTATTTTATTTTATTTTATTTTATTTTATTTTATTATTTTATTTTATTTTTTTATTTTATTTTATTTTATTTTATTTTATTTTATTTTATTTTATTTTATTTTATTTTATTTTATTTTATTTTATTTTATTATATTATATTATTTTATTTATTTTATTTTATTTTATTTTATTTTATTTTATTTTATTTTGTTTAGTTTGTTTATCACTTTTTCTAAAGGAGCTCAGTAGTGCTCTTTTTTGGTTACAAAACCAAACTGGCTTGCTGCAAAACAGAGACCAGATCAAAGACACTCAATAAGAATCTATGACTGCAAATGAACTCAAATCCAAGGCCCTGTTGATACTTGATAAAACACCATACCATACTGGTATGATTAATAATAACCATATTATATAACTCTGTTTCTCTGTCTTTTGTTACATTAAGCGAGATAATTTTGGAGAATGACATGCAGGTTCTGGAATGTTGCTGGACTACAGGTTTTAACTCTGTACTTTCAACTGGGCTGAGCAGTCCTTTGGTGGTTAAGAACTGCACTTAATATTGGAAGGTCTCAGTGTAGGGTGAAGAAGGAAAAGAGCAGGACTTTTGGGGAGGAGTTATAGGTGCTTACTGTTAAATAGTGGGTCCTTTGGTGCAGGAATGAAGACGCTGAGCGGAGTACAGGGTAACTCATAGTTTATTTCGTGCTGTGACTGAACCCGGGAAATGGCTACACAAGCCGCAATATATAGTCTAGCCCCTAGGCAGCAGCCAATAGGTTTGAATCAACCATTGCCTCCTGGAGCTAGCCAATTGCAGCACAAGAGACTTGTAGTCTGGGTTGCTGGAGAGCCATTAGCTGCTCCAGCAACCCATGTGGTATTCCCTCAAAAGCCCAGTACATAACACCCCACCCCTCTTAGAACAGACCATAATAACCCCAATTAGTCCCAACAATTGTCAAGACTCAATAACTAAACACACTAAAATAAAAGTGATAATAATAATAATAAAAAACAATGCAGACTGTTATTAAACAATGTCTGAATGAAAGTACCCAATGGCACTTTTAGACAGTTACATCATAGCACTAGTTCTGTAGTCTAGTGGCAACAGGATTTACAACAATATATAGCTCTTTATTTTACAATGTAATCTGCAAGATATGAAGGGGGCTTGTGTGCCCTAGAGGAATGTCTTGGAGTTCCCATCACTTTGTGGTCTTCCAGCTTACCCAGTGGGCTGGGTAGACTTGTGTCCCTTTGTGCTCCTGAGTCAAGGGGATTCGATGCACTCTGGCTGGCCTCTCCAGGTTGGCCCACCCCAGAGTCAGACTGTTTGGCAGAGTAGGCACAGCAGTTGCTGAGGACCCAGATTGTTGGGCAATAATCTGACTTTGTAAAAATGCCGCTTGGGGGGGGCCGAAAGCCCTAATAAGCAGGTATATACATAGAATGAAGGCTATTGCTAAGCACATTGTGCTTTAGATTGTAAGCCACCCTGAGTCTTCGGAGAAGGGCGGGATATAAATGGGATTTTAAAAAAAAGTTTGGTTGGCTTGCTCCTTCAGGGGGTCCCTGTTGCACTCCAGAGCTCCCCAGTTCTTTCTCCGGTTCCACCTCAGTTAGGAAGGAAAAGTCCTGGTAGTCAATGTGAGGGCTGGCTTGGCCACAAGTTTGAGGACCTTGGGAGGGACTTATGACACAGTCCTCGCTTAGTGGCCATTCTGAAAACTGTTTCCTGAGCTGATCAATGTGTCTTCTGACAACTCGCCCTTCCTCCAACCCCACTTCATAAGATAGGGGTCCGGATGCCTTGGTGATTTGACCAGGAACCCACAGATTCCCATGACCATAGTTTCTGGCCCAAACCCAATCGCCCATGTGCAGCCCCCTTGGGGGTTTTGGTCGAGAGGCTTCTGCTGCCACTCTATCTGGATGCAACCTGTCCAGTTTAGTGATCAAATGCTTCCCCCAATGTAGTCCTGCAGGACTTTTGCCTGTGCAGGGCATAGAATGCTGGCAGAGTAAAAAATCTGCCAATCTCTGATGCCAGTCACCTGTGACAATACACTTGAGTGCCTCCTTCATTGTCCTCACCATGCATTCAGCTTGACCATTAGAAAATGGATGAAAAGGTGCAGACGTTGCATGTCTGATGAGATTAGCTCTAAGGAAAGCCTGAAATTCAGCAGCAGTGAATTGGGCCCCATTGTCTGAGACTAAGACATCTGGCAACCCATGTGTGGCAAACAGTTTTCTCAGCACCTGGATGGTCCTAGCAGTAATCATGTTAGGAACTGGAATTACTTCCAGCCATTTTGAGTGGCTATCCACTACTATAAGGAAGAGCTGTCCCTGAAAGGGCCGAGCGTAGTCTATGTGAACCGTAGACCAGGGAGTGCGTGTTTCCTCCCACCTGTGACCTGGAGCCTGTGCCATTTCAGGCCTAGATTGCTGGCATGTATAACAACCATGGAGTTGAGCCTCAATGTCCTTGTCAAGGCCAGGCCACCAGAGATAGCTTCTAGCTAAAGCTTTCATTCTGACAATGCCTGGATGGCCTTCATGTAATGATTGTAAAATCCTGTCTCTTAGGGAAGTGGGAATTATGACACTGTTTCCCCATAAAATGCACCCTTTATTGGCAGATAACTCATGCCTCCTGACAAAATAGCTCTAAAATTCTGAGCTTGGACTTTTTTTCTAACCAGCCCGTATATACCCATGATAACACTCTGCTAAGTATTTTATCTGTGGCAGTTTCAGCAGCAATGTCCCCTGCATGGAGGGGAAACTCAGGTATGTCCTATATAAACAATATTCTAGCAGCAGTAGCCGGATCTGGATTCATTAGTGGCAGTGGTAGTCTGCTGAGGCCATCAGCATTGCCCATTCCCTTGCCTGGTTTGTGAATTAATTAAAAATTGTATGAAGATAGGAAAATAGACCATCTCAACATTCTTGGAGATAGTATGTGGGGGGTCTGTTTGTCTGTTGTGAACAGTCCCAACAGAGGTTTGTGGTCAGTGTAGACCATGAAATCCTTGCCATATAAATAGTCATGGGATTTTTTTTATTCCAGCAATGATGGCCAGGGCCTCTTTGTCAATCTGAGCATAGTTGCACTTAGCAGAGGACAAAGTCCTTGAGTAAAATGCTATAGGAACCTGTTTCCCATTTTTTTCTATGTGGCTTAAAACTGCCCCCACCCCATAAGGAGATGCATCACATGCAAGACATACAGGTTTAGACTCTGTAGTGAGTTACAGTGGACTTTTCTGACAGTAGTGCTTTTAAGTTCTGGAAACTTTTTTCATGTAAGTTAGTCCATTTCCATGGAGCTTTCTTATCTAAAAGCCTGTGGAGGGGCTCTGCTATTGCTGCCTTATGAGGTAGAAATGTGTGATAGAAGTTTAGGAGACCCAAGAATGTTTGTAACTCTCCTTTAGATTTGGGCCTAGGAGCCATTTTAATGGCCTTCACTTTAGAATCAGCAAGGTGAATGCCGTTAGCATCAATTCGGAAACCCAGGAATTCTGTTGAAGAAACCCCAATACTACACTTGTTCTTTTTTAATTTGAGGCCTGCTTTGTGAAGCCTCTGCAAGACAGCCCTGAGCCTTCTGGCCAACACTTCTGGGGATTCCCCTGCAATAAGAACATCATAAAAATAAGGGCAGATGCCCTGAATACCCTTGAGTGTACGCTCCATGATTCCCTGAAAAATACCTGGTGCAACACTGATTCCAAACTGTAAGTGTTTAACTTTGAAAGCCCCTCTGTGGGTCATGATCATTTGAGCTACGCTGTGGCCTCAACAACCGGCAATTGCTGATAGGCCTGTGCTAAATCAAGTTTAGCAAAAATAGTACCCCCTTGCAAGGAGGCTAAAATATGATTGACCACCGGGACCGGGTAAGTGTTTGAGGGCTTTATTTAGAGTGCATTTATAGTCAGCACAAATGCAAATTTCCCCATTGCCTTTAAGTGGAGTGACTATAGGAGTTTCCCACTCCCCACCATCAACAGGCTGTAACACGGCCTGTTCTACAAGCTTATCAATTTCGGAATCAATTTTATGTTTTAAGGCAAAGGGGACCCTACGAGGCTTAACCCTGATTGGAACTACGTTGGGATCTAGCTTAGATGAAATAGGAGGGCCTGTGTATGTCCCTAGGGTTGAATCAAAAACATCCATGTATTCCTCGCACACTGACGTGAGGTCTGCAGTTTGTGTCTGGTTTATGCCAGTAATCTGAATACCTAAGGCAGACATGTCAAACACAAGGCCCGGGGGCCAGATCCGGCCCGTGAAGTGGTTTCATGCGGCCCGCGAAGCCATCCTGGAAACAGTGAGGGAACGGCCCCCACTGCCTTGGCCCTGGCCCAGAGACCCTCCTCCTGCCAGAGACCCTCAGATCTGTCCCACTCCTGCCCAGGCCCCCATAGGCACCCTTGATGCGAATGATGTAGAGCTGGCCATGCCCACCCAGTAGGCCATACGCACTCTAGCCAAGCCCACCCAGTAGGCCACACCCACTCAGGCCATACCCACCTGGCCCCCTGAGGGCAACCACAATGCTGATGCGGCCCTCAATGAAATTGAGTTTGACACCCCTGACCTAAGGCATCAAACCAATCGAGTCCAATGAGACTCGTTCTCTGGCCCCCTACTATTATTACATGCAGGTGCCCCCAAAACCAACAAGGTGGCTTCTCCCTTAACTTTAACGTGAGCATTTTGAAAATCCGTTAGGGTTATATCTGAGGGTCTTAGTTTGGCCCAATTGTTACTGCACCTACACACTAAGTTAAAAGTGTCTTGAGAAATGATTGAGACTGCAGAGCCGGAGTCCAATTCCATCTTACATGGAATTCCTTGTAGCTCTACCATGAGCTTAAGTTTGGGTTTGAGGGGGCGTCGAGCCCCGGTGCGGCATATGCTTCTACGACTTCTAAAAAAAACCCCATGCTAACTGGACCCTGGGCCCTAGTATTTCTCCTAGTTGGTTCTTCCGACTGGTGTTTGGGTGGCTGGTCTCTCTGGTGGGCTCTGTAAACCACCACGATGTGGCCTGTCCTTCTGCAAGCTCTACACGTGGCTGAGCAAAATCTGCAATGGGCACGAAGATGATTGCCGCCGCACCCGTTACATCTCGGTAAGAGAACTGCCCTGTAACTGTCCTCTCGCTGGTGGCTGTTGCGGTGTTGTGCGTTGGGTTGCTTTTGGCGTCAGTTGATTTCAGGCTCTTCTTCCTCAGATGATTATCCAGTGCGTTTGGCGCCCTCAAGGTGGACCATTTCTTTGGACCTTGTCGATTTAGCGGGCTGTACTGTTTGCACTGTGTCCCCAGCAGCTTCGTCGGCCATCACCTCATCCTGTACTTCAGAAAACATTAAATGTGGCCTAGCAAATTGTCTCTGCTGAAGCGTTCTGTCCCATAGGCCGCAGACAAGCAGGTCTCTTAGTTGCTCTTCTAAATTTGAAAATTTGCAAAGCCATGCGGCCTGCCTTAGGCCCGCAATGAACTCCGAAACTGACTCCCCAGGAAGCTGCACTCTTTGGTCGAACTTGAACCACCAAGCCATTTCAGACATCTTGGCCTGGTTAGCTTCTTTTTGAGATCTGCATAGGCGACTGCTTCGATTGGTGTCGGCGTGAAAAGGTTCTCGGCGAAATCAAAGGTTGCTGGGCCGCACATGCAGAGTAGTGTTGCGGCCTTCAGTCCTTCTTCTGCTATCTGATTGGCTCTGAGATAGTTTTCTACTTGCGATAAATATGATGGCCATTCCTCCGGGTGTTTCACATCGAATTCTCGCAGTTTCCCGACTTTCAGCATTCTTCTTGCTGGTTCCTGTGTTCTTCTGGATCCTGCTTCCAGGTTCAAGGAATGAGTCCACTGAGCATGAGGTCGCTAGCGTAGCTTGCTAGCCGACCTTGAGAGGGAGGGGGAAATGCCTCTTCCCTCCGGCATGCACTGCCTTTCCCTCGAAGACTTCAGCTCTTTACTCGGTGAAGCAGGATCCCACCTTTGTCGCCACTGTTAAATAGCGGGTTCTTTGGTGCAGGAATGAAGACGCTGAGTGGAGTACAGGGTAACTCATAGTTTATTTCGTGCTGTGACTAAACCTGGGAAATGGCTGCACAAGCCGCAATATATAGTGTAGTCCCTAGGTGGCAGCCAATAGGTTTGAATCAACCATTGCCTCCTGGAGCTAGCCAATTGCAGCACTGGAGACTTGTAGTTTGGGTTGCTGGAGAGCCATTAGCTGCTCCAGCAACCCACGTGGTATTCCCTCAAAAGCCTAGTACATAACACTTACATTTTTTAAAATGACATGTTAGTATCTATATTAGTGCTTGCAGTGAACCTTTGGTGTGTTTACAGCTTCATATGGTAGAAGACAAAACAAATCACCATGTTATGGTTAAAAAAAAGCTACAGAGATACCCACTCCAGTTCTCAATCTGATCCCCTAAGATCTAGAAACAAAAAAACACTAGGCAGTATCAGATAAAAGAAATATGAATTAGACACATGCAGAAGACAGAATCCTGAGAAAATGTAGAAAAGATTAGAAACTAGAAACATATCTAGCAAAATAACAACTAGGTACTCCTCTATACTTTAATGAGAAACACTTTTGAATTATTCATACTCAGAGTTAACAAAGTCTGCACTACTGATTTTAGATAAGAGTGCATGAATATTTTCTCAAACAATTTTGTTGGCATTCATGATTGTTCCTTTAGGGGATATTTTTTCTCAGTTCTTACGGTTGGGTAAACAGCCATTAAACCTTACAAAGATCATGTTAAGAGACTATCTACAAGTTCATATTGCCTTCATTAATATTACCAAGATAAAGTGTCTCTGGAGATTTTCAGTCATCCAGGCTATAGTTGTCTGAAAAGTGCTTTTTCAAAAGGCAACTGGACTGTTTTTAACTTGAGGAAGAAGAAAACATTTTGTTTCTCATCCAAGAAGCTTCATCAGTGGTGTGTGTGTGTGTGTGTGTGTGTGTGTGTGTGTGTGTGTGTGTGTGAAATGGAAGGATACGTACTGAGCGATAAGCACAACTACTGTAAGTTCCTTGAAGTTGTTCACTTGCTGAGAGCAGCCATGTTGCTACTGTCATGTGAACAATTTGTCATGCACATACAGTATGTGAGAGGAGAATTCACTCTTCTTGCATTCCCCAAGCTGGATATGGAATCAGGAAGGGGCCTCCATGTCACAGCTCTCCTTATTGGTGTGTTACTACCTTTCTGCAGATATACAGACCTACACGTAAAACAAAAATAATAATACCAAAATCTAATGGTATGATTGCTGAATCATAAACATGACTTTTTATTATTTCCTTTGCAATTGAAGGGGACACATAGGCAAGGATCTTGACTGAGTGCTCATAAACTAATGTATTAAATGAAAAATCAGATTTTGTTTGTTTGCTTTTTAAAAAAATCATTTTTGACTATTCTAGGCAATAATTCCCAGACTCAAATTATCTTACATCATGCAAAGACCCAGCTGTCTGAAAAAGATTCTAATGATGGGAATTGTGGAAGAAAAGAGGATGAATGACAGAAAGGTGGATGGGTCCCATTACAATGTCAATAGAACATGTTGGAATATTTGAATGTTCAGGTCAGATAGTCATGGGAAAAATGTATGCAATCATTAAGAGTTGATGCCAACTTAATAGCATATAATCAATCAATGCTATAATTCAAAACTGCTGTTAGATATTTTGGATCATTCTATCTTATTTTATAAATTAAATGCTACACTTATACTTAATATGTTTATTGCAAAATTTCTGTTTTAAAGTTGCTGTTGTGTTTATACTGTTTTGACCTAGTATTGCTGAAACAGAAATATGCTGGAATGCTGTTTCTCTGAATGTAGATATAGAATTTGGAGTCTGGCTTCTTTCAGCAAGAAACTAATGTGATAATAACTAAGAGCTGAGAATGAGACAAATGTGGACAAAATATCAGGCATTAGAAGATGCAGGATTTTGTCTGAAAATCATGAAAGCACAGTTAGAAAGTTGCCTAAAGAGATGTTAAGAAATCTAGAACCCTTTTTGATATTTATTCTTGACTTAAGACCAGAAAATAAAACAAAAACAGAATAGCATATAAGGTCTCCCTATAGTGGCAAATTACCGGTATGTTTTATGAAAACATTGCTGAAGGTGGTAAAATGGGGTACATACACTATTGAGGAAGTTGTCAATAATGCCTCTAACTTACAAGAATATAGTATTGCAAGAATAACTCTTTTTAAGATTTCTTTAGCTTTCAGCTGTATTGTTTGTTGTACATTGATCTACAATCAGCTTTTCAATATGTAGTACAAATTATACAATTATTTAGCACTGATGGAGCAAATGTTTGGTTATGAAATGTTGTTGTTGTTAGTTGTGAAGTTGTGTCCAACCCATTGCGACCCCATGACAACATAACTCCAGGTCTTCCTGTCCTCTACCATCTTCTGAAGTCCACTTAAGCTCACGCCTACTGCTTCAGTGACTCCATCCAGCCACCTCATTCTCTGTTGTCTCTCCTTCTTCTATTTCCCTCAATCTTTCCCAGCATTAGGCTCTTCTCCAGTGAGTCCTTCCTTCTCATTAGGTGGCCAAAGTATTTGAATTTCAACTTCAGGATCTGGCTTTCTAAAGAGCAGTCAGGATTGATCTCCTCTAGGACTGACCGGTTTGAACGCCTTGCAGTCCAAGGGACTTGCAGGAGTCTTCTCCAGCACCATAGTTCAAAGGTCTCAATTCTTTGGCGCTCAGCCTTTCTTATGGTCCAACTTTCACTGCCATACATTGCAACTGGGAAAACCATGGCCTTGACTATACGCACTTTTATTGGCAGGGTGATGTCTCTGCTTTTTAGTATGCTGTCTAGATTTGCCATAACTTTCCTCCCGAGGAGCAAGCGTCTTTTAATTTCTTGGCTGCAGTCCCCATCTGCAGTGATCTTGGAGCCCAAGAAAATAAAATCTGTCACTACCTCCATTTCTTCCCTGATGTCAATTTTTGATGGAAAAAATGAAAAATTGAGCAAATCAATAATAAATCATAAGAAATTTGCACGCAGAGAAAAGTTTGTGTATGCATGTTTGTTGTTGTGTCTGAGAGTAGCCTGCTCATTCCTTCCTTCAGCCTTCTATCTGGGTGTGGTTATTTCCACAAGGAGTTAGTTGTCCTGTCACCACCCATTCTTGATCAGAAAGATGTCTCCTCCCACCTGGAATCTGCATGGGAAGAACAGAAATTTCCCCTTCCTAAGGAATAATCTTTTAAATATAGCTCTGCCTTTGTCTTTTTTTACCAATTTACTGATTTCATAGTCTTGAAGGTTAGTTGCTATTTTGCAAACCAAACGACTGAATAATAAAAAAAAACAGATCTTTATTTTAATGAGGATAACAAAGTAGAAATTTTAAGGAATTGTTTAACTATAACAGCTTATATGAGGTCGAAATCTGCATACCACAGCTACTACTCAGCAACCTGTAAACAGTCAGAGAAAACAAACAAGATAATTGGAGCAGATGTAAAACTACTGTAAATTGAGCAAGCAGAACTTGCGTGACTAACCTAATGTACTTTTGCAACTTTACCTTATTGTTTCTAGTTGCCTCAAAGCTTTTTAGATAAATTATTAGGTCTTATCACATGAAATATGTTTTCCAGAATCCTTGTTTTCTCACAGGGAGTTCCAAGTAAAATTCACAGAGAATAAAGGTACTCCTAACTTCTCTCCTTCCCAAGTCTTCTCTGATTCTTTTTCATTTACTATATCATTTTATTAAGTTTATCAAATTATAAAATACAAATGAAAATGAAAATAGTGCACAACTGGAGAATGGGAAAAGGGGGAGAGAGAAGTGTAGGATAAAGGGGGAAAGTAAGAAAAGCATTAAGTTTTGACTCTTTTCAGTTCAGTGGAATAAAAATAATAACATAATAACTTCTCTGAGTCTTACTAGTCCATAGCTTTTCAACCTTTTCACAAATTGTACCACTTTTAGGACATGACAATATTTGAGTACCGCCAGTGCTTAGCAAGGTGTCAAAAACTTGATGACTAAAAAAGGGGGGGATTTTGGGTTTTACTGATTAGATTCATTTGTTGTTATAGAAATGGCTAGTTCATAATATGGAAAAGTAAAAAGTTGAGGTTCAGTGTTAATGCTTCCTTCTACTGCAACAGAGAAAGTCTGTTCTTTTCCCCTTCTGCCCCTCCCTTTCCCCCCTTTTTCCTCCCCACTGTGTCCTACTATTTGCTTTTGTATTTTTGTATTTTATTCTATAATCTAATAAAATGTTACAAACTGTAGAAAAAAAGGAAAAAAGTACCAGTTTTAATTTATTTGGTGGCAGTTCCTTGCTGAATCACTTTCCCTTTGCGCTGACAAATGTATGACGAATTTATCCATATTTATTAATATGCACCACTACCAGCTGGCTGGTCAGCTCTTCTTCCTCTCTCCCTCTCCTCTTCTTCCTCCCTGCCTTCTGAGCTCTCCTTCCACAGTGTAGTAAGAATGCACACACACACACACACACACACACACACACACACACACACACACACACACTCACACACACACCAGTCCCTTCACTGTACCCTTAAAGACACAGGAATCAAGCACAAAGCAAGAAAGGATCACAAAAGCCTCTCAGAATAAAGAAACACTAAATTCGGGTTTTTTTTTTTTTTTAAACTGCCTCAGGCGTGTCTCAGTTTAAACAATGTAGCAAAGGTTCGGCAATTGCAAAAAGCAATAACCTTAAATTAAGCCTGTTTACCTACAAGAAAACTTGCTAAAAGCCATAGACAGACTCATGATAAGGGGGTAAAACTAATTCTATTTGTTTAAAGGGATTAAACCTATGGAAGCCAACACTTTGGACTCATTGCTAGCCTTTGTTAAACAGACTAAAATATTCCAATAACCAAAGCACATAAACCGAGCCTCTGAATTACAAAATGCTGTAAAAACTGTATAAAATTTTTTATGGTAATCCATTCAAGCTGCCAGCTGACCAGGAACCCACTGGCTTTTGAAATAAACCAACCTCCTTTTTGACATGCTTGTTTCTCAGCTTTTCATTTCTTCAGCGCTGATTGCATTCTCCTGACTGGAGACAACGTGGTTTGGAGGGGTTTAAAGTGGCTGATGTTGCAGCTGTAGTTAGGTTTCTGTTTTGTGGTTGTGCCTCGTTATCATTGTGGGTTCGGATTTGCTTTTTGAATAGTTGTGTGGTGGTGATGTCATGTGATGTTATCATGAGTTTGGGTCTGGTATCATTCTTGGTGGTTGGGACTCGTCTGTCAATCAAGGCGGGTTTCCAAATAGCTGGTAGGTGAGAGGTATCATCTCGTTTGTTCATGCTGTGGGGGCGTTTTTCTATCTCAATGGCTTCTCTGATTATTCTGTTGTTAAAATGTTCAATTTTGGCGATAGTTTTGGTTTTTTTAAAATCAATTTCATGTCCCGTGGCTTCAAAGTGTTGGACCAGGGATGAAGTTTGTTCTCCCTTTCTGAGTGAGTTTTTGTGCTCCTCAATGCGTGCACTTATTCTTCTGTTGGTCTGTCCGATGTATGTGGTGGGGCAGGTGGTGCATGGGATTTCGTATACTCCTTGGTTTTCTAACCCAATTATGTCCTTGGGGTTTGTTAGGATGGTGGATACTTTTCTGCACAACTACAAAACAGAAACCTAACTACAGCTGCAACATCAGCCACTTTAAACCCCTCCAAACCACACAATAAGCAAACTGACACCCACTATAAAAACATGGCACCACCACAAACACGAAGCCGAACAAAAGCAGCACAACTCACCAGCTCAGGTCTAAGGCTGGCAGCTGAGACCAGCCCATTCACTCAAAACACACCCCCACCCAATCAGAACACACCCACCATTCAAAACACACTCCCACCCAATCAGAACACACTTAATCCCCACATATATATATATATATATATATATATATATATATATATATATATATATATATGTGTGTGTGTGTGTGTGTGTGTGTGTGTGTGTGTGTGTTTTCTGAGGTTTTCGCGGGTGTCTGTATGTGGACCTTTGGTCATTCGGGTTTTTTCCCGCGTAGAAATGAAGGTGTAGGTGCAACGTTTCGACGGAATCCCATCCGTCATCATCAGGCTGGTGGCTTCAGCTTCCTTCTTCTGGGAGAAGCATGTGGCTGTTTGTTCCTCTTTTTTAAACTGCCAGAGGGGGTGTGTTCTGTGGGTGGAGGTGTGCTCTGATTGGGTGGGGGATTAAGTGTGTTCTGATTGGGTGGGAGTGTGTTTTGAATGGTGGGTGTGTTCTGATTGGGTGGTGGTGTGTTTTGAGTGGATGGGCTGGTCTCAGCTGCCAGCCTTAGACCTGAGCTGGTGAGTTGTGCTGAACAATAGCACAACAATAGCATCTGGGCAGCTGCATTATATACTGATTGAATTTTCTGGGTAATATTCAAGGGGAATCCTATAAAAGCCAATTGTAGTTGTCCATATTTGAAGTCATGAAAGCATGAATGACTGTTGCTACCACATTCTATTCCAGGAAAGGCTGCAGAATATGTGCAGGCTGAAGCTCAGCAAAGATTCTTCTGGCTGTGACTTCCACCTGTTCTTTTAGCAAATATGACAGATGAAGCCCAAATAGTTATTTCAGAGGAAGTTTCACCTATTAGTACTATTCCCACCTCAAGAATTCTGTTGTACACCCCTTCATTCTAGAGCAGAAATATACAACAGCATCATCTACATTGTAATGGAATTCTCTGAGTCTAGGAACAAGAATGATTGTCAAGTGTTACAGGATAAAGGCTTGTTTGCATCTCATGAATCCAATTTATTAATGGATGGAAATAGTCAAAGTCATCAGAAGCACTTGTTTAAAATGCTTGCTGATAAAAGAGGGCCCAAAATATGCGTTGATATAGTTTCTTCTAAGATGGCAGCCGCGGTCGGGAGCTGAGTTTGTGAGCTCCGCGATGGGCTTTTTGTTTGAGCAGCTTGAGCGGCTGAGCAGCTGAGCAATTTGTCGTTCCGGGATGGAGTGTGAGAGTGTGGTTGCCGGGCACCGTTTTGTGGTGTGAAGGCTCTCTTCAAGCTGGTCGTGGCGCTGGTGGAGCTGGGGTGGTGACTGAGGATGTGCCTGCTGCTTTGCCTGCTGCTTTGCCGCGACTTCCAGCTGGCGGCGTTTCGGCTCATGCGTTGCTGCAGCAAGGAGACTTCCCCTTATCCCTTCCTCCACCCCCGACTGAGATGGTGGTTTCTAAGGTCCGTATCATCTACGGGGTGCTGTTTTGCGCCTGAGGACCTCCCTCCCCCTCTCTTGGAGTTTTAAGACTGGGGAGTGATATGGCGGTCCGTATTAATCGCTGCCTGTTAACAGCTGATCAGCGCTGGTTGCTCTCTGAGCTGTTTTACCGCACGTCTCAGCTGGCGTCTCAGCTGGTGGCGCTTCAGCCAGCACAGTATATGCCGCAGCGAAGAGACCTCTCCCTCCCTCGTCTCAGCGTCTCAGCTGGCGGCGCTTCAGCCAGCACAGTATATGCCGCAGCGAAGACCTCTCCCTCCCTCCTCCGACTGAGATGGTTGTGATTCTGAGGTCCTGGATCATCTGTTGGAGTGCTGTTTTGTGTCGTGGAGACCTCCCCTCTTTCAGAGTTGCAAGATAGTGTGGGGATATGGCGGCTAGAAACCAACTTTGCTGCCTCGGAACAGCCGACCGGTGCCCCTCTCTCTCTTGGCTATGGAGTGTTAGCTGCAACTTTAAGAACATTGTTGGCCAAGGATGGACCTGATAGACCTGGGAATTGACTGTAGTGAGAGGGCAGAACAATGAACTATCAATCCACCCCCTGATGTGAGAGATCAGCTGAGGTGGATTTATCCCGGTTGTCTTTAGCCAAGTTTTGCCCAGATTAATTTGCCATTTGTTGTGAGAGAACTATTATGGCTTTTATATCTGCAGCCAGCTCGGGTGAGAGCAGAGCTGGCTTGGCTTGGCTGGGCTTGGCTTGGCTGGGCTTGGCTTAACGGTTTCTGTTTTGCTGCCCTGACTTGATAACATCAACAATATTATTTAACATCTTTATTTTAACCATCTAGCTGCCTACAAATAGCCCAATGTGGACATTCTGGCATATGGCCCGCTTATACTACTCTATTGTGGACTTATATGCCCTCAGGAAAGTTCCTGCCACGTGGGCACGACCTGCCGCCTTGTGCTCTATCTCCCTTGAGCACGGGCCCAATTGTTGGGACCCTGAGAGGTGGTTGGGCATAGATAGGGGCTGCTGGTTGAAGTGGATTAAAAAGCCCCTATTATGTTTTCTAGCCGGTTGTTTTAGGGGGTTAGGGAGGGTGGGTGAATGATAGGGGTGGGAGGGATAGGGGTATTTTATCAACCGGCTTCAGTCCAGGCCAGAGATGGTTCCCGGTGAGACGAGCTTGGGGTTAGGGATTTCTGGTTCCTCCGGTTGTGGGGTGGGGTTTCTAATCATCACAATGATTGGGAATGGTAGCAGGTGGTTGCACGGAGGGCCATATCAACATCCGGGATCACGTCCCCGCTGTCTTCAAGTAGTGGCGTGCTCCGACTCTCCGGTTGATACCCATTTACCCGGGGGTGAGGGAGATCGGGCCCCTGAGCTTAGGCTGGTGTATTTTAATGACAGATCCGTAGTGAACAAAGCTCCCCTCATCCGAGATTTGATCGAGGAGGAACGCGCGGATCTGGCATGCATTACGGAAACCTGGTTGGGCTCAGACGAAGGTGTCCCTCTGACTGAGCTCTGCCCTCCAGGTTTCTGTGTGCTGCACCGGCCGCAGGCTCAGGGTAGGCGCGGGGGGTGGTGGCAGTGGTTATACGGGAGACCTTATATCCACGGGAGACCACTGTCGTACAGATAGGCGGGAGTGAGTCGCTTCTCCTGAGGTTTGGCTCTGGGATTCAGTTGGGTTTGTTGCTGACATACCTGGCACCCAGCTGTGTTGCAACAACCCTGCCTGGGCTTCTCGACACCCTTTCAGGGCTGGTGGTTGAATTTCCCAGACTTATGGTTCTGGGTGATTTCAACCTTCCATCCCTGGGCGGGTCGTCAGAGTTAGCTCGGGAGTTTATGGCCTCCATGACGGCCATGGACCTGACCCAGATAATTCAGGGTCCAACCCATGGAAGGGGTCACACAATTGACCTGGTTTTCTTATCTGTCTTGAGAGTATTATCTGGACTGAGTTTGATCCTGTGACTCCTCAGGAGGTGGACAGGATTATGGGGAAGCTGAGCTCTACCACCTGTTTATTGGACCCGTACCCTTCCTGGCTGGTTTATTCAGCTCAAGAGGAGACACGAGGCTGGTTCCAGGCAGTGATATCTGCTTCTTTGAGTAAGGGTGTCTTTCCCGCCGCCTTGAAAGAAGCGGTGGTGAAACCCCTTCTCAAGAAGCCTGCCCTGGATCCAGCTATTTTGAATAACTAACGTCCGGTCTCCAACCTTCGCTTTTTAGCGAAGGTTGTTGAGAGTGTGGTGGCGCATCAGCTTCCTCTGTTCCTGGAGGAAATTGATTATCTTGACCCATACCAATTGGGTTTCAGGCCCGGGTACAGCACGGAGACGGCATTGGTCGCGCTGATGAATGATCTCTGGCGGGCTAGGGACAGGGGTTATTCCTCTGTTCTAGTCCTATTAGATCTCTCAGCAGCTTTTGATACCATCGACCATGGTATCCTGCTGCGACGTCTCAGGGGGTTGGGAGTGGGGGGCACTGTTTTATGGTGGTTCTCCTCCTACCTCCTGGGCCGTTCGCAGTCAGTGTTGACGGGAGGGCAGAGGTCCGCCCTGAGGTCTCTCGTTTGTGGAGTTCCTCAGGGGTCGGTCCTCTTTCCCCTCCTGTTCAATATCTATATGAAGCCACTGGGTGAGATCATTTGTGGTTTTGGGGTGGGGTATAATCAGTACGCTGATGATACCCAACTTTTTCTTTCCACCCCAAACCAACTCAGTGATGTCCCGTTGCCTGGAGGCGCTTTGGGTTTGGATGGGGAGAAACAGGCTCCGACTCAATCCTGCCAAGACTGAGTGGCTGTGCGTACAGGCATCTTGAGTGAATCATTCTATTCCATCTTTAATGATGGGGGGTGAGGTGTTACCCCCCTGTTCTGTACCAGCCTGCTACCGGCCCTGCAACAAAAGCAGGGACGACCCCTTTACAAACGGCAAGAGGCTGGAATAAAGCCTGCCAAATTTATTCACATAAAACAAGAGCAAGACAAGACACCAACCATAAAACACGAGCTAAGAAGCAGGAACAATCCAAGCGGTTGCCTTCAGCAAACCAGCCCTCCCACACATTCCCCTTATATAGAGTTCAGGGCGTGGCTTCTCTGTGCCTCCTTCTGAGGAGCCCCATTGCCTTCCTCTGTTTACTCCTACTTGACTGCCTCCTGCGTCGGGCGTCCTTGAACAGGGCCAGCTGTGGGTCATCTTCATCCACGCTGTCAGGCTCACACAGCTGGGTCTCCACCAGGTAGGAGGGGCCTGGCTGGGGGCTCTGCGGAGCCTCAAAGCCATCATCAGCAAGTTCTTCAACACCCCCCTCCTCCTCCTCCTCTGAGTCATCCGACCCAACTGCCGAACCCACAGGCTGACCCTGAATCACAACACTATCCCGCACTGCAGGGCCCTTCCCCCGGGTCTGCCGATCCGGATGCGGTCAAGATGGAAATTGTTCATGAAAAGCGGTCACCAACGCAGGGGCATGAACAGCGGTCGCGTCTTCCCAGGTGAAGTCCTCTGGTCCGTAACCTTTCCATTCAATCAGGTACTGGAAATGACCTTTCAGCCAACGGGAATCCCTGATGCTGGCGACCTCGTACTCGAGGGTGCTGCCTCCATCACGAGGTCCTGATGGGGGAGGTTCCACTCGGTGGAGTGGACAGGCCGGTTGCTCGGGGACCAACAGAGACCGATGAAAGACTGGGTGCACGCGCAGGGAACGTGGCAGAGTTAAGCGATAGGCGACCGGATTGATGACAGCCTCGACTGGGAACGGTCCTAAATATCGGTGATCTAACTTTCTCACCGGCCGTGTTGACGGTAGGTTCCTGGTGGACAACCAGACCCGATCTCCCACCGATAGTGGAGGCGTATCCCGTCTTGACCGATCAGCAAACCTTTTGTAATCGGCCTTGGCCTTCTCTAACTGACGTCGCACCAATCGATGGATCGCCTGTAACTCTGCCATGAAGTCGTTCGCTGCCGGCTCCGGTGAGTCCACGGGAGAAAGGGGGAAAAACCGGGGGTGATATCCCATATTGGCCAAGAACGGTGTCATCTGTGTAGAGGTGTGCTGCGAATTGTTAAATGCAAACTCAGCTATGGCCAGATAGTCCACCCAATTGTTTTGCTGCAGATTGACGTAGCAGCGCAGATATTGTTCCAGGATACCGATGACCTTCTCGGTTCCCCCGTCAGTTTGAGGATGATGCGCGGACGAGAGGCAAATCCTGATATCCAACGCATGCATCAACTCCTGCCAGAAGCGGGCTGTAAACTGGGCCCCCCTATCAGAGACGACTCTATCAGGGAGGCCGTGCAGCCGAAACACCTGCTGAATGAACATACGACTAGTGGCGCGGGCTGACGGTAAGCCGCGACAGGGGATAAAGTGCGCCATCTTGGTCAGCATGTCCACCACCATATACACTGTCGTAAAACCAGAGGATGGGGGTAAATCCGTCAGAAAGTCCATGGACACAGCCCCCCAGGGTCTTTTGGGTGTCGGCAAGGGCTGCAGTAATCCAGGCGTGGCCCCTGTCGCTGACTTGGCCTGCCTGCATGGGATGCAGGAAGTGACATAGGACTGGACGTCGTGTCGGACTCGGGGCCACCAGAAGGTATGGGAGACCAGGTTCAGGGTCTTGAACAGGCCAAAATGCCCCGCCGCCGGGTTATTGTGACACTGGCTGAAGATGAGTCCCCTGAGTGGCCCTCCCGGAACGTAGAGCCGGTCACGATAATACAAGAGTCCATCCGTGACCGTCCAAGGAGAATCTGGCCCCACCTCCTCCTTCTGCTGAGCCACCCACACCTCCTGCTGCTGTGCCTCCCGGATCCGAGCCCGTATATCAACCGGCTCCCGCACCACAGCAAAAGACTCGACGGGGATCACTGTCCTGGGCAGAAGCTTGTCTTCCACTCGGGAATATTCGGGCTTCCTGGACAGAGCATCCGCTCTTTGATTGTGCCCGCTAGGTATGTACCGAACCCGGAAGTCAAACCTCGCAAAGAAAAGAGACCACCGGATCTGGCGTTGGTTCAAATTCCGAGCGGTCTGCAAGCTTTCCAAATTCTTATGGTCCGTCCGGACCTCGATTTGATGCCACGCTCCCTCCAGATGATGCCTCCAGGCCTCGAACGCCGCTTTGATGGCCAGCAGCTCCTTCTCCCAGATTGTATAATTGCGCTCCGAAGGGTTCAGTTTTCGTGAATGGTACGCGCAAGGGAAGAGGGTACCGCTGGGCGTCGTTGCCTGGAGTAACACCGCCCCAATGGCAATGTCGGAGGCGTCCGCCTCCATGACAAACGGCCATTGTGGGTCAGGATGCTTCAAGATGGGCTCCTTCATGAAGGCTTCCTTCAAAGTCTGGAAAGCCCGTTGTTCTGGAGCGTTCCACTGGAACCGAGTCTTCTTCTGCAGGAGCCGGGTGAGGGGGACTGTCAAGGCAGCAAACCCAGGGATGAAAGTTCAGTAATAGTTGGCGAACCCAAGAAGTCGCTGAACATCCTTCACGCAACGCGGGGGTTGCCAACTCTGCAAAGACTCAACCTTACTCGGCTCCATGGCGATGCCCTCAGGAGAAATGCGGTGACCCAGGAAATCGATAGTCACTCGGTAGAACTGGCACTTCTCCAACTTGGCAAACAGCCGATGTTCTCGGAGTCGCTGCAGGACCTGATGGAGATGCTGATGGTGCACCTCACGCGACGGGGAGTAGATCAGGATGTCATCCAAGTAGATCACGACAAACTGATCCAACAAATCCCAGAAAATGTCATTCATGAAATGCTGAAACACGGCGGGGGCATTGGTCAGGCTAAACAGCATCACCGTGTACTCAAAATGTCCATAGCGAGTACCAAACGCCGTCTTCCACTCATCACCCGGCCGAACCCTGACAAGGTTGTAAGCTCCACGCAGGTCCAGTTTCGTGAAGATCTTAGCCTCCCGGAGTCGGTCCAAGAGTTCGGGGATGAGGGGCAGCGGGTAACGATTGCGCACTGTGATGGCGTTAAGTTTCCTATAATCGCAGCAAAGCCGTAATTCACCCGACTTCTTTTTGACGAAGAGCACGGGTGCAGACACTGGCGAGGACGAGGGCCGGATGAAACTGCGAGCCAAATTCTTCTCCAGAAAGTCCCGCAATGCAGCCAACTCGGGGTCTGACATGGAGTACAAACGCCCCACTGGGAGAGGCGCATCAGGGACTAAATCAATGGGGCAGTCATAGGGCCTGTGCGGGGGTAATTGATCCGCCTCTGTCTCGCTGAACACATCAGCAAAGTTGGACAGTTCGGGAGGCAAGGAAACCCCTGGGGAACCCTCCACCTGGCCGGCACAGATATGACGGGAGTGGTCCACGCACTGCAAGTTTGGGAAGGTGACCAAGTTCTGTGACCAATAGATCTGTGGGTCATGCGCCCGGAGCCACGCCAGTCCCAAGACCACGTGGAAATGCAGATCTGAGGTGATATAGAACTGGATGGCCTCCACATGGGAACTGATGGCCATACATAATGGTTGTGTGGCGGCTGTAATTGGCCCAGACAGGAGCACTCGACCATCGATAGTCTCCACTAACATGGGCGGATCCACCAGGCACTGGGGAACAACCCATTTGGCCACAAATGCTGAGTCCATAAAATTTGTGGTGGCCCCAGAGTCAATTAAGGCATGGACTGGAATCCCCTCTGGCTTGCCAGGAAGGATCAGACATGCCTCCAAAATCAGATGCCGTGGAGGTCCACAGGCAGCATCGGAAAGACGTCGCTCAGTGTTGTTGTGGGACGCCCGATCTATCACACCGTCTAGATCGGGCTTGGGGCGTTTCCTGACAGAAAAGTAGGGGACTCTCAGGGCAGGCTTGGTCACTGATGCCCGCTGTCGCTTCTTTGGGCAAAAAGCAGCCAAATGCCCAGGGTCCCCACAGTAAAAACACAACCCTCCCGATCGTCATCTGTTCATTTCAGTCACCGATAGACGAGACCTGGCGGCACCCAGCTCCATTGGCTCCTCCCTTTGAACTGGGGGCTCACGCACAACAGGGGCAGCAGGGGTCTGTGGGGTGGCACGGCGACTCCTTCGCTGCTGCAACCGAGCATCGATCCGCAGGCAGAGATGGATCAGCCCATTCAGGTCTGAGGGAATATCCACACGGGCCAGCTCATCCAACATCTCCTCCGACAATCCATCCTGGAAGGCATCCACAAGCGCAGCCTCATTCCAGGCGGAATCCTGGCTAAGCAGCCGAAAATCACTGATATAGCCCTGTAGGGGGCGTTGACCCTACCTCAGAGCTTTCAGGTGTCGAGTAGCAGTCTGCGTCTTAATAGGGTCCTCATACATCAGACGCATATGATCACAAAACCCCACAAAGTTGTCCAACAATGGGCTAGGTTGAGCCAGCAGAGGCGTGCCCCAACGAGCTGCATCACCCGAAAGAAGGCTTAACACAAACCCCACCTTATCCCGGTCAGTGGGGAAATCAGCTGCTCTCATGCTGATAAAGAGCTGGCATTGTCCCAGGAAAGCAGGAAACAGTTCTGGAGTGCCTGTAAATTTATCCAGCATTGCAACTTGGCATTTTCTCCTGGGTGGGGGTGATGGTGGGGGTGCAGCATGAACCTGAGCTTGCAGTTGAGCCACCTGAGCTGCCAGCAAAGTGAATTGCTGGGTGAGCTGGGCATTCTCAGCACGTAGCTGCTCCATAATATTAGTAAGGGGTGGGAGGCTGAAGGCAAACTGTTCTGTACCAGCCTGCTACCGGCCCTGCAACAAAAGCAGGGACGACCCCTTTACAAACGGCAAGAGGCTGGAATAAAGCCTGCCAAATTTATTCACATAAAACAAGAGCAAGACAAGACACCAACCATAAAACACGAGCTAAGAAGCAGGAACAATCCAAGCGGTTGCCTTCACACATTCCCCTTATATAGAGTTCAGGGCGTGGCTTCTCTGTGCCTCCTTCCGAGGAGCCCCATTGCCTTCCTCTGTTTACTCCTACTTGACTGCCTCCTGCGTCGGGCGTCCTTGAACAGGGCCAGCTGTGGGTCATCTTCATCCACGCTGTCAGGCTCACACAGCTGGGTCTCCACCAGGTGGGAGGGGCCTGGCTGGGGGCTCTGCGGAGCCTCAAAGCCATCATCAGCAAGTTCTTCAACACCCCCCTCCTCCTCCTCCTCTGAGTCATCCGACCCAACTGCCGAACCCACAGGCTGACCCTGAATCACAACACCCCCGTTGATAGGGCTCGCAACTTGGGTGTCCTCCTGGACTCGCTGCTCAGTTTTGAAGATCATATAGGAGCCGTGACCAGGGGGGCTTTTGCCCAGGTCCACCTGGTGCGCCAATTGCGGCCCTATCTGGACCAAAATGCCTTGCGCACAGTCACTCATGTGCTCGTGACCTCCCGGTTAGAATACTGCAATGCTCTCTACATGGGGCTGCCCTTGAGGACCACTCAGAGGTTTCAGCTGGTGCAGAATGCAGCTGTGCGAGTTGTGATGGGGGCTTCCCGATACTCCCATGCAACACCTCTTCTCCGCTAGCTGTATTGGCTTCCGGTTGCCCTCCGGGTGAGGTTCAAGGTGCTGGTGATTACCTATAAAGCCCTAAATGGCTTGGGTCTGGGATATCTGAGGGAACACCTGCTGCCGGCATCAAGTTGCCTTCGTCCTGTGCGCTCCCACAGGGAGGGCCTTCTCAGGGTGCCGCCGGCAAAGGATTGCCAGTGGGCAACACCCAGGGAGAGGGCCTTCTCTGTGGGCACGCCTGCCCTTTGGAACCAGTTACCCGTAGAGCTCAGGACTGCCCCTGATTTTCGTTCGTTCCACCGGGACCTGAAGACCTGGCTCTTTGAGCTTTCTGGCCAGGACTGAGAATTTTTAATTTTAACTTATTGTAATTGGGTTTTTTAAATCAGAGTTATAGGGGTTTTAGATTTTTAATCAAGGATAATTTAATCTATTTTAATTGTTATTAACTTTTTGTATTGTAATGTTGTTTTAATTGCCTTGTGAACCGCCCTGGGTTCTATGGGAGAAGGGTGGTATATAAATTCAATAAATAATAATAATAATAAAATGCACAAATCTCTAATTTATCGGATTCTGTAACCTAATTTCTTTCTCCTTGTAATAAGTGTGAATAAGGAGTCTAAGTAAAAAAAAATCTAATTTTCTTGGTTCTTGTTAAGGCAGGGGTGTCAAACTTGCAACGTCACGTGATGTGTTGCGATGTATCACAACTTTTTTTTTCCATTGCCGGCAATGGGATGGGTGCGGTTTCAGCAGGACGCATCCGGCCTGTGGGCTGGCAGTTTGACACCCCTGTGTTAAGATGTTTGACCTGTATATTAATGACATCATGCCTCAAATTGTCATATGACTTCTAGCAACTTTAGATAATTGTTGAATTATCTCTTCCCTGCACAAATAGAATGGAACTGACTCAGAGTGGAGTAGAATTGTTACTAAACGCTTCTATTTCCAGTCCTTCTTGGCAAATGGTATCATGGTTCGTAGAAGGCCACCAAGAGATCCAGCTGGAGAAAAAAGTTATTTTCTCCTACTCAAGTCCTGATTTAGGGCTAAACAAGTGTTGTCCCTGTCCCATTTGGGGGCAGAATTCTGAAAAGAATCCATTCAATCTGTTTTATAGCAGAGTGTAATATACCTGTTGTTCTAGTGCCTACTGAATAATTTTCCCTTGAAAGGAGTGGTTGAAAGGTGGGCATTAGTTGACCAGCTTAGAGGGAACGAAGTCTGGCTTCATGACTGGGAGCAGCGTCCAGGCCTCTCTCCATGGCAGAAGATTATTGTGCAGTGATTCATCTTGTAAAACCAGCTTGTCTTTTTGACATAAACCAGTCAGTTTTAAATCTTTTACTTTCTTTTTCCATGGTTATAAATAACTTTTCTTGAGAAAAAAAGTGCACATTCTCTGAAAAAGCCAATGGTTTCCTTGACATTTTGAAATAAAAGATTAAGACAGGGGATATAATTATTTTTAAAATTGGAGGAAGTATTTTTTTTTTAAAAAAATAAGGAAATGCTTTCCTGACATTTCAATTTATATTGAACTCTGTTTTAGTTCATATCAGAGGAAGGTATTGGTTAAAAGATTAGAAAAAGCAGAAAGATAATCTAAAGCAAATTAATATAGGTTGGGTGCTTCCTAGCCAAAATTCTCTATGGTATTTGTAACAAATGGAGGAACATTTACTGAATTAGGAAGACAAGTTCTCAGAAAATACTAATCTGAATTTTTTTTTTTTGCCGAGCACTAACGGTAACATTAAACATTCTTGCCAGGAAATATATGCCACTAAAGTTACTATGACGATTTATTCATTTTCCTCTCACAATTTCAGTAGCTATGTTAAGCACAACAGCGTTTTTTAAAAAAATCTTATCAGTTTTACAACAAAAGATATCTTCAATATAAGATACATGGGATTATGATACAATTTTTGCCATATTGAACATGAATAAATTTCATAGAATTAATTAAAACTAATTCTGAAATAAAGGCACATAGGATTGTGGTATTATAATCTAATCTAATAATGTATCACAATATTTAAATCTGAATATTTTTTATACTTTAAGAATGTAGCTTTACTGTATTTAACATGTAAAAATCAAGAATTATTAGCATAAAGAGGGGGCTATCAGAAGGATGTTTTTAAATATGTTTTTCATCTTTTTTGTTTTCTAATAATTTATAAATCTTTTATAACTATTACTTATGTATTTTTATCTTTTTTGTTTCTCTGTCTTGCTTTTTTTGTTTGCATGCTTGCATTCATTAACTAATAAAAATAGATCCTTAAAATGCTTCATAAATCAATAAATGTTTGGATTATTTTTTTAGCAAGAAATAATATTTCAAAATGATCTCATTATATTTTAAATATTAATGCCTTGTATAAATGGTTCTGTTGTTGGAAATGGTGAAATCAATGCTTTATTCAAATATATAGTTTGATTTGGGAAAGAAATCATGTGCATTAACTCAACTTTGAGATTTCATATTTTTAAATGTTTTATATCTTCATTTCTGTCATACAGGTGTTAACATCTGAACACAGAAAATGGATGTCCTGTATCTTTATATGTAGCTAAAAGACATTCTATTCAGCATTGGAAAAACAGTTTTATATTTGGACCTCTTTGGTTGTTTGTAGACTTAATATTTATTTATTTTTATTTAATTATTCAATTTACATGCTTAATAAGCTTTTGATGGCTGCAATGACTTGCATTTTTTGAATATTTTTATATAATTTTACATATGTGAATACATGTCCTGCCTGCTTTTGCTTTTTTCTTTAGTTTTCTTCCTTTACAGTTTTGTGTATTTTTAAAATTTATTTTTCAGACATAATTTTTAAAGAATGGTGGTGAAGAATTATTAGGGTGGAGCTACATACAATGTTGTATTTTGCAGTTCAGTGGTCAGTTTCAAGAGATAAAATCCAATAATATTAAACAAGTAAAAATAATATCTGAAATTTCACATGTGAAAACAAAAAACAAAGGGCCAGAGTAAGAATATTTTTGTAATTTTACAAAAGTATCATGGGCCTATTTACAAAATGATTGGAATGAGCATTCATATATCAGAATGGTCAACATTCAGTTGTATTTGTCTGAAAAACAGGATTTCTGTTTCTTGGATATTCACAGAGAATTACTAGCAATATTCCAAAATTTTTATATTCTCTTTAAAGCAGGGGTTCCCAACCTATGGCCTGCGGCCCAATATTGGGCTGTGGACTCTTGGCCAGTGGGACACAGAAATGTCTGGCCAGGGTGTGCATTCCCCCTCCCACTCGTGACCCCATTTGTGCATGCATGTGGGCGTGAACCGGGACACTAGCATGGGGGTGTGCATGCTGTTTGTGCACATGTGTACAGGGTGCTAGCTGCCACAGGGGTGTGTGGGTGTTCACGCGCATGCCAGCACAAACGTGGCCGCTAGTACTGTGCCAGTAGGCATGGCCCTATTTGCGTGCCACTCTTCTCTAGGAATAAAAAATATAGCAATAAATTTAATGACCAATGCTTCGCTGTTCTTTCATGACACCTCAGACAGCTTTATAACTCTGCCTCATGATAGAATTGGTCATCTGAATTTCAGTGATCATTTCTTTGGTGAGTGAATGCAGAACCATTACTATTTATGAAATCTAAATTAATAACTAATTTACATTGTATATGATCTTTCCTTAAACTTATAGTTTGAGGAAATATCTACTGTATAGCTGAAGTAACATGTATTTAATTTCCTATAGTGTAATGCATCAACAGTTTCATAAGATAAATTGATATTGTATACTTTGGCCTTAATATGTTTCACCCATTGACAAAAATAAGAGTTAGGAACAAAAAAGTCAGAACATTAATCTACCTAACCCAGTGTTTCCTATCTGGCTGGGAGCAGCAACATGATACTTCGAAGTATCAAAGTATGGGCCTTTGACAGACCTGTTTGTAAATGTCATGGCCTGAATCTGAAACTTGGCAGTGTTCACCAATGACCTATGGACCATTCTATAATTATAAAGGAGGCTTGACATCTGTAAGTTTGAACATTCCTCTATTCTGATGCTCATCCTCTTGGCATAGAGGAGGCAGAGCAAATTGAACCTTAAGATGACACAGAACTGTAACTTCCAGAAGCCCTGAATCTTGTTACTGCTTGCTAGGAGATGAAATTAATTTCTTTTAGGAAAATATTGTTGACCAACAACATACAGCAAAAAGCTACTACTACGTAAAATTTCCAAATGCTTATTCTCTTCCAAATACATACCCTTCCATTATTCAATGTAGATTTTGGAAATTATTGCATTTCTTTTTTAAAAAGTCAGAAAGAGAGTTGTTGAGGTACTATACAAAGTAGTGAGCAAATGTGACAATTTTGTAATATCATATGGTGGTAAGGTTATCTTTGAACATGACAATGATACATTTCAAATTCTGTCTATTCTATTTTCTATTTTTTCTGGTGTTTCACTTCCACCCACACATTCTTTTTTTGCATTTTATTACCATATCCAACTTTCATTTAACTTTTTTGAAGGATGCCCCTTGTATTGTTTATTTCTGCCAATCTCAGGGATTCCCCCAAGCCTACTAATACTTCCCTCTTTTCTAAAGTTGCAGCAGTTTTGGTTATATATATCAGGACAGGCAAATTTGACCTTTGTATAGAGAATTATGCATATAATTTCTAATTTGCATAGAAAATATATCTAAGGAATTAATATGCATGGGTAAGGGTATAACTTGCAGCCTCTCTTCTTGCTTCCCTCCTAAAGAAACCCTCTCATTTATACAGCTGTGGCTTTAAGGAATATACCTTTTTTCTTCTTCGTCACTCCTCTTTCTGCCTTTCAGTTATCTGCTTATATACATACATACTCTCTGTCTTAGTTTGTTAAAATGCACATGGTCCTAAATGGATAAAATGAAAATACTGTTGTTTTGATTCTTTCTCCCAAAGTCTGCTTTTTTATATGATGAAATTTCCCATCTCTCTATTCCTTCTCAAACACTGTTTCTTGCAATTTGCACATAATTTAACAACATTTGGGGAAGGCTATTATAGAGTAGTCCCATTTAGTAAAAGGGGATCAAGATATAAACATAGAGATAAAAAATCTTTTTCCCCTTAATCATTATTTCTTCCACTTTAGTTTCATTATTTGTTCTCTTCAAAAAAGAAAAAGAAAGGAAAGGAAAAGAAAAGAAAAGAAACTCAGGAGAAAGAAGGGAGACCCACTCTTCAGCATATGAAGCATTAAAGTTAAGTTGAAGGACCAAGGTTGTAAGAATATGAACCTCAACCACTATCCTCAAAGCAATAGATGAGGTTAGAAGGTGAAGTCTCAGAGAGTGTCACTCTTAAAGCTAGACCAGATGAAGAAACCAATGCTGTATAGGTCAGAATCTTGTAAGTCTGAATATACTTTTCCCATCCTTAACTTTATCTTCATATAAACGAAGAAGGACTTACTTTTTTCCCCAAGTTATTTTCTTGGCCATGGCTGAAGCCACACTTACCTGATTGTTGCCTTGGTGGTGGTTCTTCCTCCTATCCTTGAAGGCCATTCCCTGGTCCCTCTCATCAGATTTATGTATGTATAAGATGCTCACCTTTGCACCCTAAGGGCTCAGCTACACAAACAAAATCTGATAAGACATATAATTTATGCAGGAGTAGAATAGAATCTTCACTCTTATATGAACAGAAAGATTAATTAAAATTATTTCTGAAAGCACAGCATGCTCTCAAATGCAAAGTTTCTATAGGACCAGATACTCAGTCTACTTCCTGGACTTGTAAAGAGCTGGTTATCACCTATAAAGCCCTGCATGGCCTGGGTCCGGGATATCTGAGGGAACACCTGCTGCCAGCATCAAATGCCCTTCGCCCAGTGCGCTCCCACAGGGAGGGTCTGCTCAGGGTCCCGCCGGTAAGAGATTGCCGGCGGGTGACACCCAGGGATAGGGCCTTCTCGGTGGGAGCGCCTGCCCTCTGGAACCAGCTGCCGGTGGAGCTGAGAACTGCCCCCGACCTCCGATCATTCCGCCGGGGCTTGAAGACCTGGCTCTTTGAGCTCTCGGGCCCAGACTGAGGAGAAATTTTTAATTTGGGGTTCTTTTTAATTGAGTACAGGGTCAATTTAATATTTTTTAATTTGGTTCTTAATTTTTGTATTTTGGATTTTTAATTCCTTGTAAACCGCCCTGAGTCCTCAGGGAATAGGGCGGTATATAAATATAACTAACTAAATAAATAAATAAATAAATAAATAATAATCATGAATATAACTGGCCAAATATAAAATTCAATAAATATTCCTGGTTTTAGATATTGGATTTTTATTAGATGAACAAATTATCATTTATATAGTTCAGTATTGCATTTTAACCATATAGAAACATATGAAGTGCCAGCTCAGATATAAGTAGAGATTACCCCCATCTCACGGACTCTTTGTTCGCCATTTGTGAGTGAGGAATCAGAATCTGTCCTTGGGAGAGTTCCAAAAACCCTAAATCATGCTTCAGGCTAAAGAGAATCAAGAGAAAGGGTATTAATTCATTTAATTAAGCATATCCAGAAACTAAGTATATAAGACTGGGCTTCAGATTCCCTCGCTTTATTGGAAATGACTGTATTCCTATGATGTTCTGCTTCAAGTTCCTTCTTGCTGTATGAACCAACTGCCAGCTTTAAGTTTAATGTTGCTTCTAAATTCATGATAATGTCTTGTGGTACTGGCATAATTTATCAGTTCAAATACTTTTAGAATGTTTCAGGTCTTCTTCAATATTACTAATATTACTCTGTCTTGGCTTCTAGAACTTTTACAATCATTTAAAACAGGGGTGTCAAACTCAATTTCATTGAGGGCTGCATCAGTATGGCAGTTGCCCTAAGGGGGCCGGGTGGGTATGGCCTGGGTGGGCGTGGCCTACTGGGTGGGCGTGGCTAGAGTGCATATGGCCTACTGGGTGGGTGTGGCCAGCTCTACATCATTCGCATCAAGGGTGCCTATGGGGGCCTGGGCAGGAGTGGGACAGATCTGGGGGTCTCTGGCAGAAGGAGGGTCTCTGGGCCAGGGCCAAGGCAGTGGGGGCCGTTCCCTCACTGTTTCCAGGATGGCTTCGCGGGCCACATGAAATCACTTTGCGGGCCGGATCTGGCCCCTGGGCCTTGTGTTTGACATGTCTGATTTAAAACTATCAGACTTACGTTTCCTGTTTGCATCAAACTATGGCTTATAGGTGGCCATATATGAATGTCCTGCAGTTTTCAGTTATTGGTTCCATGTGAGGGTTCTATAAACAGTTTTCAAGAGCAAAAATGATATGAGAAAGAAAGTGGAGAAGAGGGAAGAGAGAGAAGGAGGGTGGATACAGTGAAAGGGGAAATGGACGAGCAGCACCCAAACTTACGTGTATGTATTTATGTATGGCGATATATTTGTTGACTTGTCTGTGTAAGAAATTGGAAAATAAAATTGAATATGTAGTTGTTTAAAAAAAAGAAAAATGTTCATATATATATATGACATGTAGATAGATAGATAGAATATATTTATATGCTGATATTCTACTTAAACTTATATTTTTATTTGTGTGCATAATGCACTATATTAGAATTGTGTATCATTGAATCATGACCTCTGTAGATATGTTGTTGTTATTAAATATTTATAAATAAATAAATAAACAGGAAAAATAAAAAATTAAAATGTTTATTTACATTAAATGTACATGTAGATTTTCTATTTTTATGACAAAAGCCAAAGTATAAAGTCAAATAAAATTATTGAAAACTATCAATAAAATAAAAGATTAGAACAAAACAATCAACTGTGAGTGAATTCTCAAGCAATATATAAAAAATTAGTTATATTAAAATAAAAATTAAGTTACAATGAATCAGTAGCCTATGAGTAAGGAAGAGAAAGGAAGAGACTGAGACTCTTTAATCGTTTTTTTCATGAATAAATGTTCAAAAATTTGCTATTTCTGGCCACTCAAGAGATGTATGACTGGTGATTTTGGATGAGCAAATGATTAGGGATTGGATCAAGGACAAGCTGCCAACCTCCACTGCAAATCCATATTTTCATACCATCTTAGCTACATAATTTGCAAACCATAATGTATTTAATGTATTACATATATTACACAATACATATGCAGAATCTATCCAGGTTGTGTCTTGTTTCACTGGCAGTGAAGCGGAAACTTTCACTGGACAGCTGGTTAGGAAACCAGAAAAGAGTGTAATTACACATAACTCTGTCCTTCAAAACTCCTTTAGCTGCTTCCCAACTTCAGCCTGAGGCAGTGACTTTCTTCTGCTTAATAAGACTGGTTTTCTGCCTATTTTGAAAGGAGAAAATAAGGCATGGCTATTGGCAAAATAGATTTTAATCTGTGACCTTTTTCTTATATAATATCTGAAGTTATTTCTAAACATCCTCCACATTCTAACATCAGTGCTGAAGGAAGAGGTATAATAGGAAAAAAGAAAAATTTTCTTACTTGGAAATGGAAAGGATTGGGGAAAAAAATGTCCATCACTTTAGACACGGTAATGGCATTACTGACAGAGCCTACAGATAGGGTTGCATTTTTCTCCAATCATGCTAGCAGAGATCAGTCTTCAGTGTTTTCTTCTTGCTTCTATATCTCATCATACACTTCTAAAATACACATTATTCACCCAGGGACATTTGTCTAAGTGTGGCCTCTGCCTGGAAAAATCCCAGCCAAAATAGTTGAGAAGTTTTATGCTACTTATCTGAGACTCCCTAGGTTTATTTTCACCATGCTGGGGAAGTTTCTTTTGGAAATGCTTATGATTTGTCTATTGAAGAATTTGTGTTTCTCTTGTTTCTGCAACCATGAACTAGGCACCTGATAATCATCCCAGCCAATTGCTTCACCTCTGTGACTTAGATATGATAATTAATATTAGAGCCTTGGTGGAGCAGTGGGCTAATGCCTCCTTAAGTAACACCAGCTGCCTGCAATTAGCGCAGGTTCGCATCCCACCAGGCTCAAGGTTGACTCAGCCTTCCATCCTTACGAGGTAGGTAAAATGAGGACCCAGATTGTTGGGGGCAATAAGCTGACTTTGTAATAATGCCACTTGGGGGGCGGCGGCGAAAGCCCTAATAAGCAGGCATATACATAGAATGAAGGCTATTGCTAAGCACATTGATTTGTGCTTTAAATTGTAAGCCGCCCTGAGTCTTCGGAGAAGGGCAGGATATAAATGGGATTAAAATAAAATAAAAAAAAATAATTCTGTTTGCATTTGGTTTTCAGAGGTTTATTATTTGCATACATTGTCATGGAGAAAATATGGAAATTTAATGAAATATTCTATAAGAAAAAAGTGGCATGTAAAGCTATGCATCTTTTTACATGTGTTGCATATTTATCAGAAATAAAAAGGGATCTTGCAAATGTGGACACCATTTTGACTTTTTTGATTCTCCTTATGGACACCCTTATAATTCAATATTTGAAATGATCAGATGAATCAATATTTTTCATTAAAGTCAACAAGCCTAATTAGTTCATCTATGATGTTAATAAGTATTTCATGTGCCTCTGTATCAACTTGACTAACTGGGCTACTGATTTCAATGGGCAAAAAAAGAAGAAAGAATGGTGAAAATAATTCATATGGATGTAGCAAGAATAATATAAGTTGGAGAGTGATTAAAATAATATTTTGTACCATACCTCTGAGGCTTTAAAAAAGCCCTGTGTGCAACTAACATAAAGAAATCATTTCATGGATGTTTGGTGGGATCATTCCAAAGTCTTTGCCTTTAGAAAATGTAAGACAGATATACTGTATGCCTAGGGTGGCAGGGAAAAAGAAAAAAAAGCATCTTGTGTAATGCAGGGTTTTAAAATAACCAGCCCCCTTATTTCTGATTCTGAAATGTTGATAGGTATGCTTTGAGGCGTCTGAAGCATGTATTTACAGGGTGGGTATATTAGCTTGAAGGACAGGATGAATGGGTGCCATGACATCGCCAATTTCCTGCTTACTCTGGTTTAAGACTTACTATTCACTGAATTTGCTGAACTGGAGTACCAGTTCAGTACCATTTGGCATTAGACTCTCCAGAGTTTTGCAATCAACTGCTAGAAAGAACACATGTATAATTCCTGTTACAAGGTTTTAAAATTTCCAGTGAGTCATAATAATGGTCTGTTTGAATAGTTAATATTTTCTCTACCAAGAAGCAAGGCAAAATACTTGAAAGCAAATGTCAAATCAGAGTTTAGTTTGCTGTTCTTTACAATTTTATGACTAAAATCCTCTTCTAAAGAGATAGGAATCAATGGTTGGTTGTTTTTTTAAGCATGACTTTATGGACCAGGAACATTCCAGAATGTATCTAAACAAAGAAATAAACATGTAATGATTGAGATAAGAGTAGAGTTCAGAAATATTGTACCCTGTCTTAGAGCTAAGTTACTAATTAACTTCTCAGAGCAGAGTTCTGTCTGGTTTATAGTACATATATATTTCATTTTCACGAAGGATAAATAACTCATATTGTTCCCAAGAATATCAGACAGAAATCTACTTTAACACCTTTAACTGAAAAAGAAATATTAACTTTTGTCAAGCAGGCACAAATGAAAATAAATTGGACTTCACTGAAAACTAATTTATATGTTTTTCACATTTTTTAACCACCCATCTCCCTCAGAGCAAGAATAATTCTATTTCAGGCAGCTTCTCTAACGTATCACCTGCAGAATCTATGAAGATTTTGACCATATGTTATTACTCAATATTGGTTTTGTGTAATTCCAGTAGCTCTAGGATAAAGTCATGCACCACATATTTTTTGGTATAAGCAAGATATGTTGGGAGCAGAGTCCAAAGTGAGTTAAAGTTGAAGCAAGTGTTAGGAAATGAATTCAGATCACTTTTATTTTTGCTTTGTTTTGTTTGCTATTATTTTATTTATTTGTGAGAGAAGCTCTCTTTCTTTCTGTTAGTGCATTCCTTCTGCTCTGGCCAAAAGCAGCAATGCTGTGTTGCTTGCTTGCAGAAAGCCATCTGCATGATGCTTGAGGGCTGTATGAAATTAGATCAAGGGCACTTCCTCCTCCCCAGGGCTTTCTCCATAACTTAAAAGCCAGTTTTTCATATCTGTCTTGTTGCTTAGTGACGTTTTCACACAACCTCAAAAACCTAATGCAAGTTATTCAGATAAGGATCCTAGCCGGTCCTGTGCAGCAAATACCAGTCTGATTTTCCTTAGCTATGAAACAAATACCTCTGTCAAGCTTGTTTGAAGAACAAATCTGCTTCTTGCCTCTTTCTTAAGAATCTGTAGCCACAGGAATGACTGTCACTTGAACAATGTTGTTAATGATTGTGATCCTTTATCATTTAAGAAGAGTTCAGAAAACTGCCTGCCTAGGCCTACTTCCCATCCAGAATATATTTGGTAGAATTACTGTTTTTGCTAATAGAGTTTGATTAAGGCAAGAGATTGATTCGAGGGAAGAGTACTCAATCTGAATGCAAAAAGTTCAAAAACAAGCTATCAACATCTCCATAAAGGGTAAATAAAGCAACAAATGCATATATGGTATGATCCCACAAGTATCACCTATGGGGGAGAGGAGGAGGGACATACACCAATAGTTTCTCCTGTTGACTTCTATTAAGACAGGTAGTTCTAGTGTTTTTTTTTTACAAATTTTATTGATTTTCTAATATTACATTGACATATTTGAAAAGCAACATGGTGGCTGAGTAGTAGTAATTCAATTACATACAGATACCATTAGTACAGATTTCAGATTGCTACCATAAATATTTCCTCTCTTTTTCCCTTCATATATACTGTCTATTTGTAAATTTAGACAAGTTTTATCCTATCAATCACATAGAAAATAACTTTCTTACATATATCCATAGTTTTTAGTTTACATATATTTTAGTTGTTTTAACATACAATCTTTTAGACAATGACCTAATAGATTTTTCAGTTTCAATTTCCACTAACATTTAGATTTAACGTTTGATATTTATCATTCCCAAGATTTTTAATATACTCCCAATTCATCTATCACCATTCCTCACAAAATCTAATATTCAAAATACATATCCCGTCTACTTAACTTCTCACTCTCTATGTCAACAAATTAAAGATACAATATGATATCCTTCCTTTTCAGGGTTTTTAAAGTAGTAATCAAAATTTCTTTTTATTTCAATATTTAATACTTCCTCTTTCTTCCTCTTTGTATCTGCTATCTCTTGCTTAAACTAATAATTTTCATTTTTAACATTCCATATATACCTATTTATTACTTTCAAAAATAAGTTTTTAGCTTATTTACATTATTCACAGGGACGCGGTGGCTCAGTGGGTTAGGACGTTGAGCTTGTCGATCAGAAGATCCACAGTTTGGCGGGTCGAATCCTGAGTGCCGTGTAGCAGAGTGAGTGCCTGTTACTCGTCCCAGCTTCTGCCAACCTAGCAGTTCGAAAGCACGTAAAAATGCAAGTAGAAAAATAGGGACCACTACGGTGGGAAACGTTCTGTGAGCCTTTGGCATCTAGTCATGCTGGCCACATGACCACGGAGACGTCCTCTGACAAGCGCTGGCTCTTCGGCTTTGAAACGAAGATGAGCACCAGCCCCTAGAGTTGGAAACGACTAGCACACATGTGCAGGGGAACCTTTACCTTTACCTTACATTATTTACCTTTACATGACCTTTATGCAGAAATCAATATTCAAATTAGGTATTAGTATTTATACTGCTAAGTTTTAATGACCAATTTTTTTTATTTATCTCAGTTCATAACAATGTCTTGTGTTCAACATCTTATCTATTTAAGTACATTCTGTTTTAGATTTCAATAAGATGGTCGAAACTCCATTCTTTTTGAGTCTTGTTCTGGCTTTTTTCCTTTGCCAAATCATCTTCCATGTCCTTGTTTTTGGGTCATCGAACCAATCTCCTTGTAATATCATGTATATTAATTGATATTGGCAAAACCATCCGATCGCCATTTTTTGAGAGGACTTGTAGATCTAGTGGGTCGTCCCTTTATTCTTCCATATCAATGTGGTTGTTCTGAATTGTTTATCTTCTTATCCAACTGTTCTTTTTCTAGATCCTCTAGTTCCTTCTGACTTGTATAGGAAACCTTTTCCTTTTTCCAAGTTGTTGAATAGTAGATTCTTCTGTCATAGTATTTAAATGTTTTGTTTTTTCTATTGTATTTCGTATAGATGGTTCTTTAGTTGTGGTCAAAGTTTGGGCTTTCATATCTGGGCTGTCTTCTTTTTCATTCCCATAGTCTCTAAATATTTCATTGGTTGTGGTAAGAGTTTGAATTAGTGTTTTCAACATAGAGAGAATTTGTTGATCTTCATCCATAAGGAAATTTTGTTCCTGGTCTTCTTCTATATTGGTATTTTAGACTAAAGGCTTTACACTTAGAAAATCCAAAAAAGAGAAAAAGTTTTTTTTTCTAGGTAGGGAACACAGCCTTTCACAGCTGTTGTTTCAAAATTCTCAAGGTTATGTATCTTATCTATTTCCCTGGGCAGTCAGCCAGGCCCCTTTTAAAGTTTCCCTTTGAGTCCCAAAGTTATTTTAATCTTTTCAGTTTTTCTTCTTTTTTATAAGAAAAAACTCAGATTTCCAACAGAAGTAGATAGTGAAAAATAAAAAAAAATCCTTCAGTCCACAAGCTTTGAGAAATAAAGTTACAATTGGGATTCAGTTACTTTTTCAATTTTTAAAACATCCCTGGGTAGTTAGTCACCGCTCTTTCTGGAGGGAGGGGTGAAATCCCCCTTCCCTCACTGCCGGGAGGAAAATGCTTAGCAGCTTAAGGAGGTACAGAAAATAATTAGGGTGTAAAAGAGGTAGATCTCACCCAGTCTCTTCTGTGCTGCTTTAAGAGTTGCCTGGTGGAAAATGTGACTTCAACTGTTCACAGCCTAGGGACGAGCTATAATGGCCAGTCCCTTCATCCATGGTTTGGAGGGATTGCCAGGTCTAACAGGAGAGTTGTGGCTCTCCTGCAATTCAGCGAGCACTCCTCCTTGCTGGTCACCTCTTCGAGGAGACTTTCGGCCCTTTTCAGGGCCCCCCAGCAATGCGAAACGGGATGGGGGAGAGAGAGCAAGTCTCCCAGCAGTCCATAGCGGCTGTGTGGCAAACTGGAAGTCAAGACAGGTAGTTCTTGACTTACAACCACAATTGAGCCCAAAATTTATGTTGGTAAGTGAGAAATTTGTTAAGTGAGTTTTGCCCCATTTTATGACTTTTCTTGCCACATTTGTTAAGTGAATCACTGCAGTTGTTAAATTAATAACACTGTTATTAAGCGAATCTGGCTTTCCCATTGACTTTGCTTGCCAGAAGGTCAGAAAAGGTGATCACTAGACCCAGGGACCCTGCAGCCGTCATAAATATGAACCAGTTTTCAAGCACCTGAATGTAAATCACATGACCACGGGGATGCTGCAACAGTCATAAGTGTGAAAAATGGTCATAGGTCACTTTTTCAGTGCTATTATAACTTTGAATGGTCACTAAATGAACTGTTGTAAGTTGAAGACTACCTGTACTTTCTTATTTTTTCCACATATATTTTTCTCAAATGCTGAATGACTAAAGCAGCCTAAAATAATCCATAAGAACTAGGCACACCCAACCCTTAACTGGATTATCAGCTAATTGCCAATTAGCTTGATACTTATATCAAGGAAAGAGGAAAAACACTAAACTGGATTAGCTAAAGGTAACTTTAGGCTGCTTCTACAAAAACTTGAGTTGATGAAGGTGATATTATGAAGAAAGGTTTTTTTTAATGCTGTTTGTAACACATTTTTGTACCATGATTACCAAGACATTCTGACTTAACTTACAGCAGCTGGATATATTTTAATCTTTCATAATGAAATATGGTCACTAGTGATCTTATATTTGAGATGTCTAGAAAAAACAGTATGGATGAATTTTTTTCTTTTTGGAGAACATTGAAATTTAAGGTGACTTTTCAATATTTGCCTTAATTTTTTTATGATGGTAACAAACCATCATAAAATCAAGTTTTAAATCATGTCATACCATAGATTTATTATGTTTAATATTATGCACTCTGAATTCTTTCAACATCTTTACTGAAGATGATTATTAAATCTGAGATTTTTTGTAGAGAAAAAAATGCACATTTGATTACTGATTATTTGATTTTTTTTTTCTATACAAGCACAGGTTTTTTTGGAAACAAGTAAATTTTTATGTATAAAAATAAAATAAAACTGCTGATTTTGCATCAAGTTTCCAGATAATTTTTCCAAGGATGATGCTGTAGTTTTAGCCAACTAATTTAAATTATTGTCTATTCTAACTATATCAGTCCTATTTGCAAAAGTGCAACTGAAAAGTGATTCATCTAGAAAACTAGAGATTGGTTTGTGGCCATAAGGAATATCGTCCAATCATAAAGTACATTTCTTTTAATTAAAAAGTTGCATCTCATGTAAATGACTCAATTATTTTCACTTTGATGAGACTTTTACAGAAAACCAACAAACAAAAACAAACTCAGAATCTTGTAGCATATCAGATCAGATCAAATATATATAGTCCTGTGAAAAGAAAAATTTCTATAAACCCAATAATTTGGGAGGAGGAGGGGTTGAAGAAAGGCAAAGGGTGAAAAGATGTGAATATATTCAGAGGACGAAATATTCAAGAGATAGGAAAAAGAATTTTTGAGATAATACCGTAAATAAACCATTACACATTTTGCAGTAAAAGCAATCAAGAATCATTGGCTTCTCAAAGGTAAACATAATATATTGCAAGCCTATATAGAAAGAGAAATAGTATATTTTGAGGATGATTGGAGAAGGAGATGGAAAAATCTAAAGAGACAAAGGCTGTACAATATGACATTTGCTCTCAGGTTCATAATCTTCACATATCAAGCTTTCCAGAACCAGTGTAAATATATAATGACATGTGGAGTGTGTATTGAAATTGAAATATTTACATGGGAGACAGAGATTTTCTTTATAGCAATGCTTTATTAGCCTTTTCCAGGCATTCATTTCAGGTGTGGTGTTGGGTAGCAGCAGCACTGCTATTGGTCATAGGTGATGTATAACTATCATGGCTAGTAGAGTCACTCATATGCAGAATTGTAAAGGAATTGGTGAGAGTCTCTTGTACAAGAAGTGCCTATTAGAATAACAGAGTTGGAAGGGACCTTGTAGGTCATCTAGTCCAAACCAAAGCAGCTGAAGGCAGGACAAGAAGCAATGGATGGAAACTAACCAAAGAGAGAAGCAACCTAGAACTAAGGATAAATTTTATGTCAGAACAATTAATCAGTGGAATAACCTGCCTTGTGAAGCTGTGAATGCTCCAACACTGGAAGTTTTTAAGAAGAGACTGGACAGCCATTTGTCTGAAATGGTATAGGGTTTCCTGCCTGAGCAGGGGGTTGGATTAGATGACCTCCAAGGTCCCTTCCAACTTTATTATTATAACCCCCTGCACAAGCAGCAATCCCTACACCATTTTTGACAGGTGGCAGTCCAGTCTCTTCTTGAAAGTCTCCAGTGATAAAGCACCAACAACATCTGAAGGCAGTCTGTTCCATTAGTTGATTGTTCTCACAGTCAGGAAATTTATACGTATTTCTAGGTTGTATCTCTCCTTGATCAGTTTCCATCTGTTATTCCTTGTCTGGCCTTCAGTTGCTTTGGAAAATAGGTGGACTCCCTCCTCTCTGAGACAGCCCCTCAAATATTGAAACACTGCTATCATGTCTACCCTGGTCCTTCTATTTACTAGACTAGTCATGCCTAGTTGCTGTAATCATTCTTCATATGTTTTAGCTTCCAGTCCCCTAATCATCTTTGTTGTTCTTCTCTCCACTTTTCCTAGAGTCTCAACATCTTTTTTTATAGTGTGGAACCAAAATTGTTTGGAGTATTCTAGGTCTGGTCTTACTAAGGCTTTATAGAGTGGTATTAGTACCTCACGTGATCTTGATTGAATTCCTCTGTTAATGCAATTTAAGATTGCATTCATTTTTTTTGGCTGCCGCCGTACACTGTTAGCTCATATTTAATTGATTGTCCACTAAGGCTCCAAATTCTCTCTCAACTCAATTGCTGATATTAAGCCTGGTTTCACCCAATCTATATGTATACGTTTGGTTTTTCTTACCTAAGTGTAAGGCTTTACTTTTCTCTGTTGATTTTTTTTCATTTCGTTAGACAGGGCCCAGTGTTCAAGTCTGTCAAGATCCCCCGGATCTTGAACCTTTCATCTAGGGTGTTGGATATTTCTGCCAGCTTAGTGTCATATGCAAATTTGATAAGTTTGCCTTCTATTCCCTCACCTAGGTTGTTTATCAATATGTTGAAGAGTACTAGGACAGAACCTTGTGGTACCCCACTGCTTCCTTCCTTCCAAGTAGACATAGTACCATTAAGGACTATTCTTTGAGTGTGGTTTGTCAGCCAGTTAAAAATCCATCTGATGGTGATGCTGTCTATCCCACTTTTTTTAAGCTTTCCCAGAAGTAGGTTGTGGCCTACTTTGTCAAATGCCTTGCTGAAGTCCAAGTATAGCATGTCCATAGCATTCCGCTGGTCCACCAATTTAGTCACCTGATCAAAGAATGAAATAAGATTGGTTTGGCATGATCTTTTTTTAACAAACCTGCTGGCTTCTAGTTATAACTTTGTTTCCAGATGTTCACAAATCTTTTTTTATTATCTTTTCCAGTATCTTCCCAGGTATTGATGTTAGGCTGATTGGTCTGTAGTTTCCTGGGTCTGTTCCCCCCCCCTTTTTGAAGATGAAAACCACATCAGCTGTTTTCCAATCCTTGGGTAGTTCAACGGTGCTCCAGGATTTTTTGAAATATATGGTACCATGGTTCTGAGATTACAGTGCCAAAAGAACTGTGATAGGAATAGCTAAGCAAAGAAGAGAGAACATTATAGCACTCCCATTTTTAGAAGGAACCTGTCCCTGTTCCATAAAAGATGATTTCTCATACACAAAAAATTATCTAAGCACTGATTTACAGTGCATGTTACATTATCAGGCTTCTAGCAGCAATAGTTGCAGCTATGGACAGGTTAACTCTTAGATCAGTTTGTAGTTCCACTATGTCTCAGCAGCAGCTGCCTGTTGCATTTGTGTCGTTCTGCTTGGATGGTGGACAAAATTCTTCATTTCTATTTTGGGAATTATGGAAATTGTAGTCTGACACTTTGCTTAAGGAAGTTAGTATACTGACAGTTGTTAATTATTATGTGATAGGGGCACATAATTCACCATTATAGTGTGCTGGATTTACTATAAGCAATTCTACATAGGATGCTTTCTGCCTGTACATTCTGTCATGGAGACAAGCCAATCTAAATGGCAGCAGCAAGCATCACCATTCTGATTTACAAACTAAAGCATATTTTCCTGAAGCCACCCAGTATTCTGTTCACCATACCTGATTTGCTAACAAGCAAAGAAAGTTGGTGTTTGAATAGGGTGCTGGTTGGAGCTGTTTATCTTTCTGTACTGTAATGAAAAGAGGTGTATAATTAGTATGAGGTGAAAATGGCTCTCTCTTCATGCCTTGCTTTTAAAGCTTTGATCGAGACAAAGTACATCAACAGAGCTAGTCTAACAAGTGTGGCAAGTGGCAGTGATTTTATAATTGCTTTGTAGGTGGCTATTCCAGGAAAAACTACCCAAACTGTTGCCAGCACATTTACAGTAAGAGCTAATCAGATTACAAGCTTCAAATGCCAAGCTATGTTTATTGACCTTGCCTGTGTTGTAGTTCTCAAAGTGTTCTGCTGTATAAATGGTTTACTCATTGATAGTATGAGGATCTAATATTCTACTTGAACATATACATCTCTAGTTTTCTTATTGGAAGGGTGAGGATTTAATATTTTAATTATTACAAATCTGGGCTGAAGCATGTTGCACTGCCACACAAATAAAACCTGTGTAAAAACAGGGAGGAGGAAAGCTGAATGCTATTGTAAAAAGGGGTGAAGGGTCTCTATAAAATTGTGTACTTGTAAATAATTTGTAATTAACAAAGGAAGACAAGCCAATTATAAGGTACCTTGCTGAACCACTTTAGGGAGTGATTACAAGTAGTGTTCAACTGGCTGGCATAATTTATGTTTTTATTAATGATGGACTAAAGAGCTGAATCTAAAAGTCAGTGATGCTTCCTTCATTGGGTATATAAAAGGGGAGGGAAAAATGTTCAAACGTCTGTGGAGACACAAATTCTATTGCTTACATAATTGTGTACAATACAGGTAGAAAACCACAGATCTTTTGTCATGTTATAACAGCTCATGTCTCATTTTGAGGCCAGTGGGGCTAGGTTATGACTGTGTTTCATCCCTGTAATTAATAGTGGGGGAATTTTTTTTTTAAAAATTACTATCTGATTAGTAAAGCTGAAGAAATTTGAACTCAACTTTTCCCAGCCCCAAAATTCTTCAGCTTTACTAATCAGATTGTTCTCTCAATTAATATGAAGAAAACAGAGCATTTTTTAAAAAAAAAATTAAAAACTTATACTCGTTCTTCCAAACTATGGAATGAACAATGTTGGAACATAAGTCTTTTCCGTCTCCATTCTATTCATCTTTGAGAAGACATGTCTCTTCAGTTTTGGGTTTTACCCACTGTTATTATGGATGTTACATCTTAATAATTTCTGTGGGTAGGAAGCTGGGGATTTCTTTCTAATCAATAATCACAGTAATAACAGTTTTGTATTCATTTTTCAATACTTATATAGAAAGAAAAATATTTTATAGAAAAGAAAGATGATGATGATAGTGGTCAGGGAAGAGATCATATCTCAGTTGTACATCAGAGGCCTCATATGGAGAAGTTCTTAGCTCATGTCCCTACCAATTGCATTTAGGATAATCAGATACAAGTTATGAGGAAAAAACAATAATCTGTTTGGATCTTCTGAAAACTTTTAATTGTTTTAGTAGTTCCAGGTTCATAGAATGTCACTTTTTAACTTGCTAGAATAATCATATCATTTAGTAGATCTTTACACTTCTATTTGTCCTCTGAAGTTAGCTATAATCTTGTTAGTGACTGGAGTGCAGGTGAGATGGGTTTTTCCAAGCAACAATAATTAATGTGGCAATTATTAGGGGATGTGATGAGCACTTAAGACTCATTAAGCTGACAGCAATCATCTCCTACAAAAACCATATTGCGTGCCTTGTGTTCCTTTTTTTTCATAATTGAGGAAAGGATGTGATTCTTCTAGAAATCCTTGCAGGTATTGATTGGCAAATTTGGCTGTATTTTTTATAGAAAATTGGAAAAAATGTTGTCTTTTAGCAGGATAACTTTTAAAAAACTGAACAACAGAGAACAGATGTTCCAGGAAAAAAATATCCTAATGCATTTTTATCAAAACCAGTAGGGCAATGTTTCTGAATGTGTATATTTCTGCTCTCCTGTCATACTGCATTTCTGTTTGTGTGCACAGTGCACACACGCACATAAACTCAAACACATGCCAAGGATGGAAAAATGAAACCCACTCAAATACGTGCACAAGTGCACATGAACTTCATTACATACATAGAAGAAATTAAAGATACTCCCTATTAGCAGTAATGAGTATGGCATAATTTCAAAAGCCCAGTTCTCTGTGTTTTTCTTATCTTGTTAAATTCTTCTTGGGCACTGCTAGTTTTGAAAGCCTAGATTTCAAAAGAAATCATTACATAAGTATGTAAACAATACAATGGATATGATTCCTAAGTGAAGTAATTATCTTACATTCACAAACAGTTGAATTACCTGGAATATTACAACATATCAGTTAGTTGGGAAAAGGCTGTAGCTTAACACTACTAAATTATGACAGTATTTCACATGTCTTAATATGTCTTGACAACAATATCTGAAACATTGGAGTGCAATTGTCATTCATAGTACACCAGTTTTTCCCCCCAATTAAATTGCTCCTCTGTATTGGAATACAAGCCTCCTTATAAAGTGTCTAGATGTGTGGGAGGAATCATCTGAAACTAGCATGTTTGGTTTGGGTATTATTTCAATATGTCAAACACTTATGGAAAAGGTCAAAAACACACTGGACTTCAAAGATTTTGCTTCCCTAACACTTTACAGACTTTTGGTTGCTTATCACGAAATAACCTGTATTTTAACCTATCACACGCTGTTTTATAGAAATCTCCTGTTTTTACCCAATGGCAATGTATTTCTTCACTACCTTTTGACTGTGCTGCACACATGAAAGAAACATATGAAAACATGGAACTGTTGTTGAAACACATCCAGGACATCAAGTGCAATTGGAATATCTGTGGAGATCTAAATGTAATATGTCTACTGCTAGAAATGCAGCTTGGATATACCAAGTACTGTTGTTACATATGTGAATGAGACAGCGGTGCAAGAGAGTCACATTACATTAAAAAAGAAATAGCTACTCTGAAATAATTTGGTTTTAGGTCAGAAAAACATGGCACATGAACCACTGACAAAGATATTTTTGCCCCTGCTTCACATAAAACTTGGACTAAGGAAAATGTGAAAGCTATGAACAAGCAAAATGAAGATTTTCATTATTTAAAACAATTCACAGAATCATAGGGCTGGAAGACAACTTGGAAGTCTTCTCTTCCAACCCCCTACTCAAGACAGGAATCCTTATTCTGCAATGTTCTGCAAACCATAATGACAGCTGTCATAGGCCGCATTTACGCGGCCGCACTGACAGCTGTCAAATCTGACACATGCGCAGACGCTCCCGCAAGCACACGCGGCCGTTTGACAGCTGTCAAACGCCGCGCATGCGCACACAGCCGCGAGCTGTCAAAACCGCGGCTATCCCACAGCGGCAGCCTCGAGCTGTCAAATACTGACGCATGCGCACTCACCACTCATCTGTCAAACTCGCGGCAACCCCCGGCAGCCGCCGCGAGCTGTCAAAGTTGGCGCATGCGCAGTCGCGGCGACAAGCTGTCAAACACCGGCCGCCCGCCAAAAACCAGCTGACAGGATTCCCTGCCTAGTTACCTGCTAGCGCTGTCGCTGGGGAAATTTCTGCCCTAACAGCTGACTGATTGGCCCCCTGTCTTGGAGGGAAAATGCGCCCAGCTGATTTGCTGTCCCGTTAGACAGCTACCTATATAAGCACGTTGTTTATCGTTCCCGTTGTCCGGGCTGACTAAATAAACCTGTTAACGAAGACGCGTCTCCCTTGTCCTTCCTGCCGATAAACCACCTGGCGACGAGGATGGGATTCCGGTACTAGCTGAAGCCACGGGCCAGGAGTGTTGCTGTCCGGTCAACCGCTGAAGTCACTTGCTAAGTCACTGACCGGACAAGCCAACCTACCAGGCGCCCAAAGTACCGCGGACCCGGAATGGCAGCCCTAGGACACATAAGGGAGTTCGACGTCCGGCACCCTGAAGGATGGGAGTCGCATTTGGGCCAGGTTGAGGGGTACCTCCTTGTAAATAAGATCACGGAGGACCGCCACAAGGCCGCCGCGCTCCTATGCCTGAGCGGGCCAGCGGTGTACGATATCGCCGTTGGCCTCTGCAGCCCGGACCCGGTCACTACCATTCCGTTTGCCGAGCTCACGGACCGCCTCAGCAAACACTTCGTGCCAAGGCGGTCCGAACTGTATTGGCGGCTCTCGTTCGCCCGACGGAAGCAGCAGCCGGGTGAAACCACCACCGCTTTCATCGCGACCGTCAGGCACGCCGCCCGCAAATGCCATTTCCCCGACCTGGAGGACCGGATCCGCGATCAAGTTATCGCCGGTCTCCAGAACCCGCGCCTGCAGAGGAAACTTGTGGCGAAGCCCACAATGGACCTCGCAGAGCTCACGCTGGAGATAATGGCATACGAAGATAGCCATCGCGACGAAATCGAGCAGTTTGGCGAAAACCCGGGCAACTCTGTCCATCAGGCCAGGGAGCTCGGCCAGGGGCCGCCGGAGCCCGAATCCGGGGTCGATGCGATCCTCTCCCGCTTCAACCGGATGACCGCCGGCCGGGAAAGGAGCCGCAACCAAGACCGACAATCGGGCCCCAACACGAAGAAGCCGCAGACCAACGCCAGAGCAAAGTGTGCCAGTTGCGGCGGAAGCCATGCCCGAGCCACCTGCAGGTTTAGGAACACGAAGTGCCACGGCTGTGGCAAGACCGGCCACATCCGATCAGCATGTCGCAGCCTAAACCGGGAGACCCTCCACGACCTTGACGAGATCCCCGCAGGTAGGACAGTCCCTCCCCGCCCTCAACCAAGGGTCATAGGGTCCATATGCTCCTTAACAAAAACCCCCGCTAACAACATCCCCAGAGCCAAAGTTAGGACGTGGGTCAAAATACAGGGAATCCCCTGTGAAATGGAGGTCGACTCAGGATCCTCCGTTTCAATCCTGTCAGGAGACACCCTCCAAAAGATAGCCACCAAAACAAATCACCGCATTCCTATCCAACCCTCCAGGGTCTTGCTGGCAGATTTTCAAGGGGCGCAAATAGATTTAAGGGGACAAGCCGTCCTGAAAGTCGATTTTAAAAAATTCTCAGGCCACTTAACAGCCCAAATAACCAAGCAACCAAGAACTAGTTTAATAGGACTAGATTGGTTTGAGGCATTAGGCATTCGCCTCGAGGGAACAAACCGCATCCAAACCGACTCTTTAGATACTATCTGCAAAAAATTTGCGGATGTGTTTGACGGCTCACTGGGCAAATACAATGGCCCCCCCATCGACCTCAAGTTCAAACCAGAGGTCGGACCAATTAGAATAAAAGCCAGGAAAGTTCCCTTCGCCCTAAAACCAAAAATAGACAGAGAACTAGACCGCTTGCTCAAACTAGGAGTCCTAGAACCCACTGACAGCGGAACTTGGGAAACCCCCATAGTGACACCTGTCAAACCCAACGGTGACGTCAGAATCTGCGCAGACTATAAAGCGACCCTCAACCGCGCACTCAACCCGCATGCGTACCCAGTTCCGTCAGTAAGAGATGTTCTATCAGAAATAGGGTCCGGCTCCATTTTTGCCAAACTAGACTTGGCACATGCCTTCCTGCAACTCCCTGTAACCAGGGAAACCGCAGAAGCCCAAACCATAGTGACGCACAGAGGGGCGTTCAAAGTGAACCGCCTCCAATTTGGCATCTCCGTGGCACCTGGAATATTCCAGGAAGTCATGGAGCGCACCCTCAAAGGCATCCCCGGAGTCTGCCCGTATTTTGATGACGTCCTCATCGCGGGCGATTCCACCCAGTCCCTAGCAACCAGGCTGCACGAAGTCCTCTCGAGATTCCGCGCAGCTGGCTTAAAATTAAAACGTGAGAAGTGCTCAATCGGAGTGCCCTCCGCAGAATTCCTGGGGTACAAAATAGACGGCAAGGGCATTCACCCCACAAACGCAAAAATACAGGCAATACAAGCCGCACCCCCCCAAAAAAATAAAACGGAGCTCCAGGCGTTCCTAGGGCTCCTGAATTTCTACCATTCATTTCTACCCGCAAAAGCCACAATAGCAGAACCCCTTCATAGGCTCCTGGACAAAGGGGCCCCCTGGAAGTGGACTCCACTTCACAATGACAGCTTTAAACAGCTAAAACAATTACTTTCCAGCGATACAACCATATCGCACTACAACGAAACCAAACCTCTATGCATCGCCTGCGATGCTTCACCTTATGGCATCGGGGCAGTCCTCAGCCACTCCCTTAACGATGGCACGCAAGCCCCAATCGCTTACTACTCAAGGACACTTTCGAAAACCGAGCGCAATTACGCGCAAATAGATAAAGAAGCCCTGGCTATTGTGGCTGGAATTAAAAAATTCCATGATTACCTCTACGGCAGACCTTTTACAATCTATACGGACCACAAACCTCTCCTGGGCATATTCACATGGGACCGCCAAACCCCGCAAATTTTATCCCCGCGAATGCTTCGCTGGACGACATTCCTCTCTGCCTACTCCTATCAGTTAATCTACAAACCCGGGAAGGAAATGTCCCACGCAGACGGCCTTAGCAGGCTCCCACTCCCCCAAATAGACCCTGATCCAGCCCCAGCCGGCCAAGTCCTGGCCATACAAGAACTCACTGAATGCCCAGTAACAGCTAAAGACATCGCACTTGCCACAACCAGGGACCCCACCCTCAGCAGGGTACTCTCATGGGTCACATCAGGTTGGCAATCAACCTGCCCCTCACCCTCGATCCAACCTTATTTTGCAAAAAGACAAGAGCTTTCAACACATTTAGGCTGCATCCTTTGGGGCTGCAGGGTAATAATCCCCTCATGCCACAGAGCTAAAGTTCTCCAAACACTACATGAGGGCCACCCTGGCATCTCAAAAATGAAGGCTCTGGCACGCAGCTACATCTGGTGGCCATCCTTAGACAGGGACATCGAGCAGCATGTAGCCGGCTGCTATCTCTGCCAGCAAACCAGACCCTCCCCCCCGCACGCCCCAGTCCACAAATGGGAAACCACTTCCAATCCTTGGTCCCGCATCCACCTCGATTACGCAGGACCGTTCCAGGGACAAACATTTTTAATTATTGTAGATAGTTACTCTAAATGGCTGGAGGTTCTCCCGGTTTCAAGCACCACATCAGAGGCCACTATTCAAGCCTTAAGGGGAGTTTTTGCCACCCACGGTCTACCAGATGTCATAATCACTGACAACGGACCTCAATTTACCTCCCGTGATTTCCAGATCTTCACGAGGAGGAACTGTATTAGACACGCAACATCGGCTCCGTTCCACCCGTCCAGCAATGGCCTTGCAGAGGTCATGGTAAAGACCACCAAAGACTCTCTGCGCAGAATGATCGTCGGAAACTGGCACCGTCGACTCGCCCGCTTCCTCCTCGCTCACCACTCCACTCCCGTGTCCACCACCGGTAAATCCCCAGCAGAACTAAGATGGGGTCGCCGACTAGTCACTCGACTTGACAGACTGCACCCAGACAGACCAGCGGCCGAAAAAACCAACACCCTGCCACACAAAACATTCTCTAAGGGACAAAATGTCTGGGCCCGAAATTATGGGGGAAGGGATAAATGGACCCAGGGGGTGGTTCTCGATCAAACCGGGCCCCTGTCATACACCATCAATGCTGGCTCGGGACTCACACTACGGAGACATGCAGATCAACTCCGACCCAGGTCACCCCCCAACACCTCCACGCCAGAAACAGCGGCGGAAGATCCTGCACCCCCCAGCACCGTTCACCCAGAGAATGTCCCCGCTCCAGCCGACCTTCCTCCCGAGGAAGCCCCCGCAACAATGGAGAAACCTTCACCTCGCAGATCCACGCGACAGAAAAGGCCGCCAGCATACTTACTGGACTTCGAATGGGCCGGGAATGCGCCAACAAGTTCTAACACTGTTAAAAGTTAAAATTAAATTACCTTGTTCAGTTCAAGGGGGGGGGAAAGGGGTGCAATGTTCTGCAAACCATAATGACAGCTGTCATAGGCCGCATTTACGCGGCCGCACTGACAGCTGTCAAATCTGACACATGCGCAGACGCTCCCGCAAGCACACGCGGCCGTTTGACAGCTGTCAAACGCCGCGCATGCGCACACAGCCGCGAGCTGTCAAAACCGCGGCTATCCCACAGCGGCAGCCTCGAGCTGTCAAATACTGACGCATGCGCACTCACCACTCATCTGTCAAACTCGCGGCAACCCCCGGCAGCCGCCGCGAGCTGTCAAAGTTGGCGCATGCGCAGTCGCGGCGACAAGCTGTCAAACACCGGCCGCCCGCCAAAAACCAGCTGACAGGATTCCCTGCCTAGTTACCTGCTAGCGCTGTCGCTGGGGAAATTTCTGCCCTAACAGCTGACTGATTGGCCCCCTGTCTTGGAGGGAAAATGCGCCCAGCTGATTTGCTGTCCCGTTAGACAGCTACCTATATAAGCACGTTGTTTATCGTTCCCGTTGTCCGGGCTGACTAAATAAACCTGTTAACGAAGACGCGTCTCCCTTGTCCTTCCTGCCGATAAACCATATTCCATTTCAGACAAATGGTTGTCCAGTCTTTTCTTGAAAACCTCTAGCAATGGAGCACCCACACTAATTGTTCTCATTGTCAGGAAATTTCTCCTTAGTTCCAGACTGGGTCTCCCTCTGAAAAGCTACCACTCATTGTCCTACTTTCAGTGCTTTGGAGAAAAAAAATGACCTCCTCTGCCCCATGATAGCCCTTCAAGAGATGCAAAGAAGGAATTAAGTGGTTATGCTTTCTTCCTGCTGCCCATCATTCTCTTGTTATCTTTCCTCATTAGTAGACTGATTATTTCCTTCACTTTCTTCTTGTTCCTTATATAGTGAAAAAAAACTTTTTTTTTGCTACTTTTAGTATTCGTTGCAAGTCTTAATTCATTTTGGGCCTTAGCCTTTCTAGCTCCATCCTTGCAATTTCAGGCTATTTGCTGTTTAGTTATGGGCCCATCTTTCCATTTTTACTGTATACTGTATTTCCCAGATAATAAGACTGGGTCTTATATTTATTTTTGCTCTAAAAGACCCATTAGGGCTCATTTTCAGGGAATGTCTTGTTTTTGGCCCCCTTCGCAGCTCTGCCCACACAGCCATGGGAGAGTTGTACTAGGGCTGGTGGTGGGGGCACTCTGAAGACCACACTGCTGTGATTCCAGCTGCCAACTCTCCCATGGCTGTGTGGGCAGAGTCACAAAGGGGGGCCATGGGGCCAAAACTGCCAGTCCAGTGATGATGCAGAGAGCCTATCACTAGCCTCCAGAGCTGCTGTCATTGAAACCATTCAATACAGGTGGTGAACGGGGAGCAGGCAGCACAAGGCAGTGCCATAGAACCCAAGCAGCAGGCAAAGGAGAAGGCAGTCTGTGGGATGGGGCGAGGTAAAGCAGGGGTGGCAGGGAACAAAGAAAGCCCCTCCAGGGGCAGACAGGGCTGTTGCACAGTGGTGGCAGAGGCCTTTTGCTGTCACTTCCCCCTGGCTCCAAAACAGCAGAGGACCTGGTAAGGGGACCAAGCCTCCCCCATCCATCCTCCATAGCATGGGAGGCTGGCTCAGGAGGGGAGTGAAAGTGGGCAGGCAACATGGTCATTGAACAGGCAGAAGAAGGTCACTGAGCAAGGAGGGGCTTGGCTGCAGGTGTGGTGTGCAGGTGTAGTGTGCATGAGGCAGCACTGCATGGAGTAGCACCTGCCTCACCTCACCATGTGGTGGCCACGTGGCCTCCTGCCTCATTGCGGCAGTGAGCAACCAGAGGGTGAGACACCAGTGTGCCATGTGGCCTCCTGCCTCATTGCGGCAGTGAGCAACCAGAGGGTGAGACAGAGTGGGCGGGCTCTTAAGTAAGGCTTATTTTTGGGGTAGGACTTATATTAGGTGCATGCTAAACATCATGCTAGGGCTTATTTTCTGGATAGATCTTATTTTTCAGGAAACATGATACTTGTCCTTTTTATCTCTTGGTTTTTCAGAGAGCTCTTTATGCAACTATGCTGGTTAGTCTGAAGTGTCTTTTTTTTCTTTCTCTGTGGTATTGTTTTTGTTTGGGCCTCTATTAGCTTGTTTTAAAGCGTTTCCCAGGCACTCTGAACTGTTTTTTCCTCTAGGATTTCTATCCATGGAATCCTTTCTAACCTCTATCTTAGTTTATTGAAGGGGGTCTATCATAATCACAAAACGTTTTTCACGGGGCAAGAGCTTTGAAAGAATTTGTTGTTCAGTGACATTAGAATCATCCATTTTTCACAAAAGTCCATTTGGATTGATGTTTGAAGAGTATTAAAATATTGTGAATCATCAGATAAAAATCTTATCTTTCTAAGGGATATTATCTACTAAAGAATCAGAACAAATAATTAAAAATGAAACAACTTGATGATTTAAGGAGAAAAATTTAGCATTTTATTTATTTCTTACATTTTTATTTTTATTCTTCTAAGAAACTGAAAAGCGAGATAGATAATTACAGCAATCCTGTTTAGCATGAAAGAAAGCTGCTGGTGAACCTCACTTGATTAAAAGATTGATTTTTGTTACATTTCTAAACTTGTAATAATCCCAGTAGAGTGATGTATACAAATATGTTAAATACATAAAGTATAAAACAAAATAAAATCACAAAAGCAACAAATTAAATAACAACATCAACGACACAACCACGTAATAAAACCAGCAGAAACTACTCAAAGAACTCTAAACTGACCTTTGAATTGAAATATGTGGGAAAATAAAAACTGGCAGTAAAAAAAGATACAATAGGTGCCCAGTGAGCATCTCTGGGGAAGACATTCCTCAGCTGGAAACATCCTTTCATTTGACATTGTCTGCCTTTTCTTATCCAGCAAGAACATAGGTAAAGATCTTAGATAAATATTGGAGGAAACATTCATTCAAGTAGCCATTGCTGTACAAGATTCAAACTCCTGTTGACTTCCGCTGGCGGCGCGGCGCTGAAGACAGCCTCCCCTGGCTGCCCGCGGCTCAGCTGTTTGTTTTTTTTGCCTGAAACAGCGCCGATCAGCTGTTCGGGCGAAATTGAAGCCCCCTCCTCGGGAGAAGAGGAGGGGGTGAGGCCCCAGGTAGGGGTAGAGTTCTCCGAGGCCGCCTGAGCTTTGAGCTTGGGCGGCTGAAGGATCGAACTCCCCCGAAGCCTGGGTTGCTCCCAGCTGGCCGTCGTCTCTGCTCCGAACTTCCTGGAGCAGAGCCAGGCGTCTGCGAACCAGCCCTGCCTGATGAAAGGACTATGATTTAAAGGAGCAGGCAGAGCGGTACAAGAGGAAAAGGTGAAGAGGACTATTTTACTGTACTCTCTAACTTGTTGGACTTTTTAAACTTTAATTGAAAGTGCGTCATAATTGAGGATTAAAAGATGGCGGCTAAACCTCCCTCTAAAACTCTTCGGAGTGGAGGATCCTCGCCGGTGCAACAATCATCACTACAGGCATTGCACCCTCCTGAAGTGCTGACATCGAAGGATTTGCGAGATGCCTTGGATAAACATGCCCAGGTACTTTTGGAATCAATTAATCAATCAATTGCTGATAAATTTGCACAGATGGAGGAGAAATTGGAGAAATTTGAGGAAAGAATGGAAGAGAGGATGGAACAGAAGTACAGCGTGATGAAGGTAGACATTTTGACTTCAGTGCATAAAGTGGCGGAATGTGTGGAAGATTTAGATGAAAAAATGGATGATTTGGCTCAAAGGAATGCTATACTAGAAGTAAAAGCACGGGAGAATGAAATTGAAAGAGGCAAGTTGGAAAGGGAGTTAAGCCATGCCCAATATTACCAGATGCAGTTTGCGACTCTAACTTGGAGGAATGGCAGCGTGGTATCAATAAATTTGTGTGGGCAGGGAAAAAGCCACGAGTTAAACTTAAGATTATGCAGGATACTCGTGAGAGAGGTGGCCTTAAAATGCCTAATTTTAAATTATATTATGAAGCTGCTGCACTAGTAGGAATAAGTGATTGGATTAATTTGACACAATCGAGGTTATTAAATCTTGAGGGCCATGATCTGTTGTTTGGCTGGCATGCATATTTGTTGTATGATAAGAAGGTAGATACTGTGTTTAGGATGCATATTTTAAGACAGGCATTGCTGAGAGTTTGGAAGAAGTATAGACATAAGTTAAGCAGCAAGATACCATTGTGGGCAATCCCAAAACACGCAATAGAAAATATACATGCTGGTTTCAAACATGATGAGACTACTTACAAGGAAATTTTAAGTTTGGAAAGGAATATTTGGTGCTTGAAATCATATAGTTTCTTGCGAGAAGAGAAGGTTGTTCAGACTTGGTTTCAATATATTCAGTTACAGGCCAGGTGGAAAGAAGACCAAAAAAATGGATTTGCAACGACTGATGAAAATTTGATAAAGCAAATTAGAAATCAAGGACCAGCACATATTAAACGGATATATCTTGCATTGATAGAGATCGATTCAGAAACAGAGCTTGTTAAGGATTGTATGATAAAATGGGCCCAAAACATTCAGGAAGTTATTACAATGGACACGTGGGAAAAGATCTGGGTGAGGAATGTAAAATTCACTCAAGCTCAAAGTTTAAGAGAGAACTTTTACAAAATGTTTTATAGATGGCATCTAGATCCTAAAAAGCTTGCAAGTATGTATCCGAATTATCAGCCTAAATGTTGGAGGTGTGGTGATGAAGAGGCAACATATTTTCACATATGGTGGACATGTAAAAAGGTCAAGGCTTTTTGGATAAAAGTCTGGTGGAATATGCAGAAGATTTTTAAACGGAGGATAAAGTTTTGTCCGCAATTTTTTTTGTTGGGAATAATTGTTGACGCTACAGTTGTGGACTCTAAGTTGATGTTGAATTTAGTTACGGCAGCAAGACTTTTGATAGGTCAATATTGGAAGAAAGAGGAACTGCCGACTATACAAGAGTGGATTTTAAAGGTTTCCGACTTGGCAGAGATGGCGAAGATTTCGGCCTATTTGAAAGATTACTCGCAAGAACATTATATTATGGAATGGAGAAAATGGATTGAGTTTATCCAGAATAAGTATAGGGTCAAGAAGTTTTATCTAGCATTTGAATAAGTCTTCTTTCGTTTTCTTTTTTCTTTTTTTATTTTGTCTTCTATATATATTTAATAATGCTAAGTTTTGTTTGATCCTATATAAGTTAGAGAGTGATGGATTTTAGAATTTATAGTTGTTAGTATATGGTTGTTTATGATTGCCTTTTTATATATATATACCTTGTATTTAGCTCTGGGAAGTCCGGGGGGGGGAGGGGGGTTAGGGGGAGGTGGGGGGGGAGGAGGGAGGGGGGGAGGGGGGGGAAGGGGGGAGGTAGGGAGGGGAGGTAGGGAGGGGGAAGGGGGTTTTTTAAAGGAAAACTGTATTTTTAAAACTTTTCAATAAAAAAAAAAAAAAAAGATTCAAACTCCTGTTTTCTGATGTAAAGTTTAGTACTGTATGACTGCCTGGCTTACCTCTGTTCGATTAATCTTAATAAGCATCTTCTGTACCTTGTATATAGCTTGCCAGTTTTTCCATCTGGGAAATATAAACAAGAGTGCCAAAAGTATTGGGGCTCAAAATAATCTCCAAGATAATGTGTTACTGAATGTACATCCAAATCATTAGTTCTTTCAGAGCTTTTTTCAATTCATCTTATGATACAACTGTAAATAAAATGTTCTAAATCAATTTACTTGACTTTAATGGTTACTAGAAACCACTGCTATTATTATCTGAGAATTTTTTCTCTTCAGTCATGTCTGATTCTCAGAGACTGCCTGGAAAAGTCCCTGCAATTTTCTTGGCATAGTTTTCCAGAAGTGGTTTACCATTGCTTCCTTTCTAGGGCTGCGAAAAAGTGACTAGTCCAAAGTCATACAGCTGGCTTTATGCCTAAGGCAGGAGTAGAACTCACAATCTCCCACTTTTTAGTCTAATGCCTTAACTACTATATCAAACTGGTGTCTTAGGATAATATTTATATATCTAAAAAAAGGGAAACTCTTGTCTGGAAGAGAATCAAAATAAAAAAAAAACTACCATAAGATAATTCTATATCAGACATGTCAAACACAAGGCCCGGGGGCCGGATGCGGCCCACAAAGTGGTTTCATGTGGCCTGCGAAGCCATCCTGGAAACAGTGAGGGAACGACCCCCACTGCCTTGGCCCTGGCCCAGAGACTCTCCTTCTGCCAGAGACCCTCAGATCTGTCCCACTCCTGCCCAGGCCCCCATAGGCACCCTTGGTGCAAACGATGTAGAGCTGGCCATGCCCACCCAGTAGGCCACACACACTCTAGCCACGCCCACCCAGTAGGCCATGCCCACCCTGGCCACACCCACCCACCCCCCTGAGGGCAACTGCAATGCTGATGCGGCCCTCAATGAAATTGAGTTTGACACCCCTGTTCTATATGCTACAATACAAATACTAATAACATTTTTAAGTACTAGTATACTAATAAAAGTAGTAATTTAGTAGTAGTATAATGTTTCAGTATGCAATGGATTCACTTGAATCTCAGCAAAAGATCAACATTATTAACATATACAATGAAAAAAATAACCAATGAATTTTTACTGAGATCATGTCAAAGTTGCATAAATATTTGAAGTGGATGGTAAAAATTCTATTGAAGAGCAGGAGGTAGGTGAACTTTTGAGTGGAATTATTTATGCTAGGATGGTTAGGAAATTTGCTCTTCCTTTAAACAAAATGGAGACCTGAAGGCCGCTTGAGAGCTGGGCTGCTGGATGTTTCAGCAGGGTCTGTGTTCAAGCTGGACATAATCCTGCATACAACTGCCTAATTTCCTTTAGGAAAGAAAAGATAGGGAAAAGCAGGGGAGGACATTAGAATATGGGAAAGGTTATGCATGCTTGCCAATACCTTACATGATGTACCAAAAAAGAACCATCATAAATTAGAAGATTATTAATAGTCACTACACAGTTACTCCTTTCTCTGGCTTACCACAGTACTAAGGATGGGGATTAACAACTGATTGTAAAATAAAGTAATGTTTTTTTCCAAAACATTGCATTTAAGTTTTTACATTTTCCCATTCAAATCCCATTTTATCACCAATTTGTGATATATTAAGCATTAACTATAAGGCTCTATATCCTAGTATCACTGGGTCCTGATTTTTTTCCAGGCTTTCCCAGAATAACTAGATGCTGCATTTTCTGAGTTGTAGACAACTGCAAGACTCTTCTTTTCAAATCATTGCTATGATTGCCATTATCCACAAATCAGCCCATAGTTAACTAACATTAGTTCCACGTTCATTGGTTTAAAAAACATCAACAACTCCCAGCTCCTAATACATAATGTATTGAAATAATAACTAGAGTCAATTATATAATCTGCCAGTCTTTTTCCATCTCTTTCCCTTAACTGTTCTTTTAACATACATCAAGTTAATGTAAGCATTCTATTCTAACTTCACCAGTTATTCATTCATTTTCTGTTTTATAGCAATAAAAGGAATTTCCTTTAAGCAACTCAATATAGTATGTGTCTATTTCTGTTTCAGCCTGGGTCAAGAGGAGAAAAAAATGTGAACTTAAAGGCATAGACATGTATTGCTAGGCACAATAATAAATGATGCAAAAATGCTAACCATTTTCTAAAAAATGTATTGTATATAAAACAATGATATTACTCTAGAAGAATTCATCTTAGTAAATGAATATCAACTATTCATGCACATATGTATTCCATGCCAAAGACATCAATGCAATTTATTCTTGTATTTATATTTGATAAAGTCAATATTACTTCTTGCCTTCAGCAGCAACATTTGGAGATTAATGAATTAGGGATCCATTCATGCTCCATCAATTCAGTTGCAAACTTTCAACAGTCATCATGTAAATGAATATTAATAAGAACTGTTTATGCCAAATGGATGGGAGTAAAATTATCTTACAATTGACATGTCCCACTATAGGGATAGCTGATTGACTGGCTCTAGAATGGAAAGACCAAGCCATATAATTGAGAGAGAGAGAAAAGCTGGAGGATTCTACTTCTGGGACTGATATACTTCAGGGCCTAGGTTGATCTACAAGAAAACTTGAAGAATGAAACTTGGCCACTTAGACAAGATAATTTTAAAGATATTTTAAGTCTTCTCATGAATAATAGAATTTGCATCAATCTATCTCATCTATCACCAGGACTAGCTTCTCTTTTAAGCTATACACAAAGAAGACCAGTTGTACATCTGAAGGCATAGATCAGTGGTGGCGAACCTATGGCATGTGTGCCAGAGGCGGCACTCAGAGCCCTCTTTGTGGGCACGCGTGCCACTGCCACCAGCAGTAGGTCCATCAGGCCACCACCGCCGCCCGGAGCAGAAGCCCCACCCAGCACAAAGGAGGCAAAGTGGCTGACTAACAAGCTCGAGTAGAGGTGGTAGAGCAGAGGTCACCAACCATTCTCGATTGGCGGACTGGAAGAAAAGGGAGGGGGAAGCATTTTACATGTGTGCATGGGGCCACAAGCACACACGTGCTGCAAAAGGGGTGGGGCCATGGCTTGCGTGATACTCACTAGCCCTGCCTCGTTCTTGCATGGTGCAGCGCCTCGTATCTGCACCCCACGGCGCAGCAGCGGCTCTTTTTGCACCTTGCAGCACGGTGCCCCGTTTTTGCATCCCCGGGTTTGGCGTGCCAGAGGTGGCACTCAGAGGTGCCTCCCTGCCCCCCCCGAGGGCACCACAATGCTGATGCGGCCCTGGCAATTTGCGATAAATAAGTGGGTTTGGGGTTGCGGTTTGGGCACTCGGTCTCTAAAAGGTTCGCCATCACTGTCATAGATTTGTGATGAGAGGCAAGACAGGATGAATAACAAAACATGTGCTACTTCATACCAGTGTACAACATGATACAAATATGAAATATTTGGGCTGGGATTCTGATTGCATAATGTACATTCCATCATTTCTGTATTATTGCAGTTTTTGCTGGATCCTAATGTCTAAATGTCACCCTGAAGTGAGGGTATTTTGTCCTTCAGAATCTTTGCTAACTTTCAATTGAAGGTGAAAATTAGCAGATTTGCTCTAGAAAGTTAAATCTGATCAATGTTACAAGTTTAATGCTGTCTTTGTGGGGACAACTTACATGGAGAACTTGTATAACTATTGCCAGGCAGCTGCTGATGCAGATTACTTACATTCAAACTTGCTTCCAGTACAAATACAAACCAAAGGGAAATGTAATTTAATACAATAATTTCCCTGTAATTATAACTACACATAACACTTTAGGGCAAAGGTTACTGGAAGGAATGTCTAGATCTACCCAAGACAATGCCCAGTTTCTAAAGTATTGTTGAGTCTTAACATCTACTGTATTAAGTTGTATTTGCATGACACACTGGGCCACAAAGTAGGCAAATCCATTTAGGTGTGAGAACTTGTCCAGAGTTGTTTATGTGTAATCTTAGGAAACTGGGTTACAGTACAGGTAAAAAGATCATGAAAAGCATATTAAGAACTAAAAATATCAGTGTTTTGTATGGGGAGCACTTACGTTACCATAAGTGCGACCATACAAAAAAAGGGAACCTCACTGGAATTGTCTTTAAGCTCCCACATCTGGGTAGCACTTAAACACTTAATAGTTTTTAGATGTATTGATTAAAATGTGATGCTTTATGTATTTAGCTTATGTACTAGCTACTTTAATTTTTGTAAGTAGATTATTTTACTTCCAATAAAATAAACTTGCACAATTCTCATTGCCTGGATAAACCTCAACTGCACCCACAGTCTCTGTTCTCTTCCAGAAATGGAATATACAATAGAGTAAATTTCCATGCTTTTCTGAAATTTAGAAAAACTAAATCTCAAATGACAAAATAATTTCAGATTCTAAAGGGACTAAGTTTAAAAATGAAAATTTATTTTAAAATTAGTATACCAATTTTTGTATTTGGGCCTTTAATTTTATTTCTATCACTCTAATAAGGAAATTAAGGGATCTGGTACTATCCTTTATAGACTATGTTATTTGAAAGAATAAGCATACATTTTGATAACATTGTTTATGGGAAACTATGTTGTTGCTAAAAGTTGACACCAACTTGATGGCACATAATCAGCCAATCAAAGGTGCTGCCACCTTTTTTAAATATTTGGTTACCACAGACAAAAATGTTTTCCATCTATAAACTTCCAGTAAGGGAGTGGACTATGTATGCCTCCTAGTGGTAATCTGATGGAAGTGTGATCAATGCATACTATTAATAGTACAGATCAATATTTATACATCTTTAATTATTATGTTTTTTAAAGTTCAGTATTCTCACTGAAACTGTTCAGTTTCATATTTAAAAGAAAAAAAATGGAATGACATATATTAATATAGTAAAATGGAATTAGCAGTGTAACTTAACATATATGCCAGACACCTTTTCCCCCATCAGATATCTTTTAAAAAGTGGCATAAAAATATTATAGGAAGCAAATAAGTGTTCTTGCTTTCAATGATTGTTCACCTACTTTAGTCTATTGCAGGATTTGCAGAATGTAAGAACAGGATATCAGACTCAATTATTCCGATCAGGTAATTGAGTAATGCCTGGCCAGAACTGAATTTATTACCTCAAAGAAATATATCTCTTGTCACCATTGTAAAATATGTGGTGAAACACAATGAATGAAATGATTCAAAAGGTCTATGACTGAAGAGCAATGGAGCAGAAATTGAAAGAGAAAGATCACCTGTTCTGTACAGAACAAAAGTAGTGGAATGTGAATCTGCTAAGAGCCTGAAGACAAAGTAGCCATAATTCTTCTTTCTCTGATTTGTGCAGCACAAATGCACATTCTTTAAAGAGAGATGCTGCAATTTGTCAACAGTGCAGATTTGTTAAGTCAACCTGCATACATAAGTCACCTTTTCTGTCAGTTTCATAGAAGACAACTCACTTTTATGGCCAAATCTTGTTGTCAATGGCTTGGATAAAAAAAAATCTTCTTAGTTCCAGGTTGGTTCTCCCTTTAGTGCTTTCATCTATTGTTCCTTGTCCTGTCCTTAGGTGCTTTGGAGCAGGGGTCTGCAACTTTGACAACTTGTGAACTTCAGCTCCTAGAATTCTATGCTATGCTGGCTGAGGAATTCTGGGACCTGAAGTCCTAAACTCTTAAAGTTGTCAAGGTTGCAGACCCCTGCTTTGGAGAATAAGGCAAACTCCTCTTTTCTGTGACCTTCCCTCATGTAACATGTCACCTTCAATCCTTCATTTTTTAAAGCTAGATATTAGGTGGGATTCAAATAATTTAACAACTGGTTCTCCCCCTAATGACCGTTTAAGTAATGAAATCTTTGCTACCTGTAACAGTTTATTCCATAAAATGACAAAATTGCTTAAGTAAATAAGCATTTGCTATATGAAATCAGAGGTTGCTGCCACTGAATTGCTATTTGCTATCTGAAATAGCACCTGTCACTTAAACAGTGCTTATTATATTAAAACACTAAACTAAGGTTTGATATGTGAAACTGAAATTCTGCTATTTAAATTTAAATCATAGGTCTTGGTATAAAGTAGGAAAGCCCATTCTGCTACAAAGAACTACATTAGAGCTTAATGCCTGAAATCACAAAACACTTTAAGAGCTTTCCCACTCATCGTTAGTTGTGCTCTGTATAGCTAGACAGGAAAAAGTTCCAGAGCCCAACCCCAGCTAATATTTGGTGGTCTCGCCCCTTTCCCATATGCACCAACCAGGAAACTAGAGAGATGAAGCATCTATTCCTGAAATTACTTCTGAGAAGCACCACCTAGTTTTAGCCTGAGTGAAGTGATTGAAGGCGCCTTGTCTCCATTTAGTTTCCATCACTCCTCCCTTGGACTTTTGGGGAGATTTTTTTCCCCCACCTAGAAGAAAGTTGAACGAAAACCAGACATGTTCTGAAAAACACAGATTTATCATAAACGGTTCATTGAACTCAGCAAAAAATTAGGTATCGGTTCTGCCAAACCGGTGTGAACTGGCTGAATCCCATCACTGTAGATATACCTAGTTCTCTTAATAGTTTATCATATGGTTTAGCCTCAAGACCCCTTCTTGGTATATTAGCTTCAACATATCTTTTCCACTGTCCTTCAATATTCTTCCAATGCCCCTTTTTCTTTTTCAACTGTCTAATGCAGGGGTCTTCAAACTTGGCCCTTTTATGACTTGTGGACTTCAATGCCCAGAATTCCTCAGTCAGTATAATCTAAACTCCATTGCAATATCTTGACTGAATACACAGGCGGTGTTAAGCAGCGATTTTTTTCCAGATGGTGATTTTCCAGAGCTTCAAATAATCCATATAAAGGAGGTGGGAGGGCCTGGCAGATGTTTTTGATATTTGATAGCCATCGCCTGAATTATTATTGTTGTTGGAGAATCAGTTCAATGACAAAGAATAGTGGTGATAATTAGTGTCTTTGAAATATTCCTCTCTTGATATTAACCTCTCCCATTCTATCACCATTGACCAGCAACCGCATCTTCCATTGTGCCATTGATCTTTGCACAAAGTTTCTGATATTTCTACTGACTTCTATTATTTCTAGGCATTTGATTACCCAATCATGTAACAGGGAGTTTAATAACTTCTTGTAATCAGTCCATGCTACATTCAAGTTCATGTTCCTTCTTTTGCAGTTTTCCAAAATCATCTTGTCAATTAAGAGTTGATCTTTTGTTCCTTTGCTGTTTGGGTGGTTTCCTTTCTGCTCAGGTGAAAAGAGGTTGTTTTCAAGTAGATGCTGTTGGACTGCATCAGCTACCACACCAGTTAGCAGTTTGAAAGTTGTTGGTAAGCAGGTAATTGGCCTGTAGTTGTCTGGTGCTAAATACTTTTGCTGGAACTTTCATTATCAAATAGGTTGTGCAAGATTTTAGCCACTCTTCAATTTCACCTCCATGCAGGATGTTGTTAAATGTCTTAGCAATATAAGTCGGTGTAGATCACACAAACATTTCAACAAAAAAAAAAACATGCAGTTCATCTTCATCTGGTTCTGACCAATTCTTGATCTTTCTTGCTGTTTTCTCCACCATGTCTGCTTTTATTACAAGCTATTTTATTTCAGCATCTTTTTTATTTTTATCCACCTCCTTTAGCCAAGTTGTATTCTTGATGTATTTCTTTTGGTTATCCCATATCTGTGTCCAGAATTGCACTGTTTCATCCTTGCCAGCTGTTGAATGATTCACTGCAGTCTCTCCATTGACAGATGGGTAAAAATGTTTCTGACTGGATTGCAATTGGAGATTCTGGTTATAGATGGGTTGAGAAAAACCATACACATTCCTATCTTCAGAAATGATGAACCGTTCATGTTGTTTAGCATGTACTTCAGTCTATATGTATTGTAATTCATGTATATTTATTTTCTTAAAAATCAAAGTTACTGTTAGCTTACTATTTCTGAGACCACTAGATAGTCAACAGATAATTCAATTATGTGTTGAATTTCTACGCTCAAGATTTATGCTGGCAAAATGGAACACATTTTTTCAGTAATTAGTGTAAGATTTCATCTGATTTATGGACTGTTTAAGATAAACTCATTCTTGTGGAATCTTTTGTGTTCTCTGATCTTGGTTGTTTGCTTGCAGACATTTTATTACCTGATAAGGTAACATCATGATGATTTTATCAGGTTGGGTAATGAAACATCTGCAAACAATCAATCAAACCCCACAATTCAATCCTGAGTTACATATACTCTCTTTTTTGGAAACTTATTGCCATTATGTTAATAAACCTAATTTCAAAATGTTTTGAAAATGGCCAGAATATTTGTCAAAATACAATAAGAAAAAGAATTAGGCCTCTTATCACTGATTTATTCACAACTCTCAATATTAGCAATGGTTGCAAGTGACAAATCACCCACTGGATGGCAGCTGAACCACATTTACTAATGCTTGCATTGGTAAACCAGAGTATTTAACAGAGTAGTTATAGGTTATAAATTTCTCATATTTTGAACTCAATTAATCATTGTTAGCATCTTTTATTAATTATATTATATTGTTAGTTAAATGATTGCTGTGGAAGCAAGGATGATTTGCAAGTACAGAAAGAAATTGAGAGGTATAGCAAATGGCGCTGATATAATATGCATCATGATATTTTCCCCAAATGGAATAACAGCATGAATATAGATATACTTTGTACAGAAGTGTTCCCATAGTGAGGATTAGCAGTCATTATACATTCCAGTATTTGCATAGATTTGCATTCAGCAATCTAATTAAATTTAAAAAAGAAATTTCCATCCCACTTTTTCCTTGAGCATTTCTTCTATTGTGCTTACCTACGGTAACTGTTTCAGTTATTTTGGGTTACATTTGCAAATGGATTTCATTAACAAAACACATTATACAATCTCTTTGAATTCATTGACAAACAGTTCATTATTTGTCTCTTTTGTCCAGAATAAAATCAACAAGTCCTGAATATTCTATAAAGTACCTTAGTGCCATCCATTAGGTTTGTTTGTTTGTTTTCTGTCAATGGCCTTTCCTGGAAAAAGTCAAAACAGAACCTTTTACACATATGAAGATGTGATAACATGTTAAGATAAATTCAAACTTTTAATTCTGTCCATGAAATACAATTATTATTATTAATAATTTCCAATTCTGTTGTTGTTATAGTTCATTTCCTTGAATATAATTGCAATTCTAATAAGTTTGACTCTGAGTTAATTGACTTTGCAGAGACTTATATAACTAGCACATGATTGAAATGGCTGAACCAATTTAGTATTTGGATCAGGAAAAACAAAACAAAACAGAAAAACAGGGCTCTAGCTTGAATCAAATTTAAAAACAAAAATCCCAAAATAAGGTAATCCCAACTACTCTTATGTCATTGCTAAGCAACCCTCTGGGTATATATTTTTGTGTGTGTGTCCAAAAGAGGCACCAAATTTTATTTTTATTTTTATTTTTTGGGGGGTGTCTTTTAAATTCACCTTGCAGCGGCAGCACCAACCCAGCCAAAACACTTACTCTGCGGCTGAAGGAGCAGCTTCATTCTGTGGCTGAGAATGGAGCTCTGGCCTGCATTTTGCAGTCAGAAGGCCTCTACAGCTGAGAACCGAGCTATGGATTCAATCTGTGAAATGCAGGCCGGAGCTCCATTTTCAGTTGCACAATTAACCTGCTCCTTCAGCTGCAGAAGAAGTGGGCCGGTGAGGCAATGCTCCGTGAGCTGCATTGGTTGCCAGTTGTCTTCCGGGTGAGATTCAAGGTGCTAGTAATGGTGTTTAAAGCCCTACATGGCAGGGGTCCGGAGTACCTTAGGGAACACCTGCTGCCGGCGTCTACTTCCCTCCGCCCTGTGCGTTCCCACAGAGAGGGTCTCCTCAGGGTGCCACCGGTCAGAGAATGTCGACTGGTGGCCTCCAGGGGGAGATCCTTCTCTGTGGGCGCCCCGGAGTTATGGAACCAATTACCGGTTGAGCTCCGGACGGCGCCCGATCTTCGCTCCTTTCGCCGCGATCTGAAAACATACTTGTTCGAGCAAGCCGGCCTGGCCTGAGGGGGGATTGGTGGGGTCTTTTTACTATTTTTATTGGGGTTTTTACCATGTATTACTGTATTTTTAATCGGGCATGTATTTAATTATTTTTTATTTTTTGTAAATCTCTGTGTTTTATTCTTGCCCTGTACACCGCCCTGAGTCCTCCGGGAGAAGGGCGGTATAGAAATATTAATAAATTAAATTAAATTAAATTAAAGTGTCGATCCATAGGAGGCCTGGCTGCAAAGGTAATCTCTAGCCCCCAGCCCCTGCCCTAGCTTGATTTTTAGGCATGCAGCTTGTTGTGTATTCACATGTTAATGTTACGCTCGTTTAAGATTGTTATACAAGTTGAGGTAAAACCGCGGCAGCTTTTGACAGCTGTCAAAAGCTGCCGGGAAGCAACTACGCAGGCGCAAGCTGTTGACAGCTCTCGGCTGTCAAAGTCCGCCGGCTACCGCGCATGTGCAACCAGTTGACAGCTCCGAGCTGTCAAAGTGGCTAGTCACCGATTGGCTCAACCAACGAGCGGGAAACCGGCACAGCCCTGATTGGTTGCCGGTCGGTCAGCTGTAGTATAAATAGAAGCGCTGTCAAACTTGTTGTTTGCCCAGTTCTAAATAAAAGGTTCTTGTTAGCCAGCTGTCTCTCCTGCTTTTTCAAGCTATAGAGCACAGCTTGCCCCCAAACTAGGGCTTATTTTGTGGGTAGGGCTTATACTAGGCCCGCCCCCAAAATTAAGCTAGCGCTTATTTTTGGGGTAGGTCTTACTTTTGGGGAAACATGGTAGTATAGTGTAATCTCCTGTTCGAGCAAGAGATCCTACATAAATACCTATACCAAGCTTGATTTAAGAGAGCCTTAAATAAAAATTAGCAAATGATTTTTGGGTCTGTTTGCTTTACTTGAGTGAATACATAGCAAATCTACCATATGCCTATTGCTCAGATACAAAAGACAAATGTTGCTTATTCTAAGAAGTTGGAGACTGAGTTCTCATCGCACATAATAAACTACCACAATATTTTCAATATGTCATTAAGAGCTTTTTTTTGCACTGATCAACTTTTATGCTGAATGAGTTCTGCAAATCATAATAAAATCACTCTGTGAAAGAGCTATCACATTTGCAAAGCAACTGTTTTTCAGCAGGATTTTAAAAACTTCTCTATAATACACAAATGGATACTATGACTATATATCCTACATTAAAAAGGACAGAACCTTTATTTCAGAAAGCTGTCTTTTAGATTTATTTATTTTTAAACAGTTTTTCTTGGTTTTGAATGTGAATTTTCCTTTATAAAGCAAAGTAAACAGTATTTTTTATCCTTATGAACTTTTTCATATTTGCTTCTTTTTCAGATTTGTCCTTTATATTTTCCAAGAAAATATGGTAACTGTACATACGGGTAGCATGTTACAATCTCTTGAATAGGGACAGTTGAACAAAATAAAATGGTGAGAACTCTAGTAAGGGTTCAAGTTTCCTTTTTTGGAGTGGGGAAACACCAATATTTATTGTTTTATGCCTTCATCAGTTGAGTAAGAACTAAATAGAGAAATGGTTTTCTGCTTTGTTAGGAACATTGAACAATAAAAGAGAAAAGGGTGTAGTAATCTAAACTGACATTTTAATTCTTCACCAGAAAATCCTGTTTAGATAATCTGGCAGTGTTTTAGTTGTGCTATGGAAAGTAAATGGCTGCCATTTCTATTCTGTATGAAACATTACTTCCTTTATTACTAGAAGATCTTATACTCAGGATTTTGCAATTGTGTTAGAATGAAATCCTAGAGTGATTAATTCATTAATTATATATATTTATTAATTAGTTACATAGGGCCACCCATCTCACCAAAGATATCTCTTTGATGCTACATTTAATTCCAGAGCAACTTCAGGAAAGGTCTTTGAGGCAGAAGGCCAGCTCTGCTCAGCAGAATGAGCAGAAAGATTTCAAATTAAATTTAGTGGCTCTGTACTTGTTTTGTCAAGAAACAGGCATTTCTCCCATCATCCTTCCATCAAGATGCTGGACTTAAGGGCTCTCAGAGCACAAATATTTGGATTCCTACTAAACTCCTGCGTCTTTGACCAAAGAAGACTTGGAAAGGCTAGATGCTATTGTTTGGAACGTGGCTCAAGATCCAAAACAAAACAAACTCACTTGGAATTCCAGCAACAAAGTTTTATTTCAAAAGAAGCATTTGCAAAGGCTTGGTGGACTGAAACACACACAGGAGTTCAGCCACACCTTACAGAGCTGTTTGACACATTTTTATATCATATCCCTGATGCGGATTCCCACTCCCCCTATCTCACTCAATGCCCCTTCCCTAATCATCCGATAAACTTTCCAGACCTCCTAAAACCACTGTCCTTCCCATGTTCCAGGAAGCCCCTTTGTCCATATCCTATCTTTCACCATCTAATTTTCTGTTACCACAGTCCGTCTCCTATGTTGTTTCAATATTTCCCCTTACAATTTGTAACTTCTGCTTTTCACATTTGTATCTGTCAATATTTAGATAAAATATTATTTCTGATCTTCAGTTGGCTTCTGCTTCAACCTTTAGACTAATTAGAAATTTCTGAATAATACTTTTATTCCTTTCACTATCAATGTACCTAAGTATCCACAATAAACAATGACAACAAGACCACACTACCTTCTTTATGCTATAGCATCTGTTCTTTCACTCACCTTTACCCTAAATACATATGGAGCAATAAAAAATATTTAAAAATAGCTTGATCCTCATGATTGTTGTTGGAATCATCACGTTAATAACAAATCCATGGCATGCAGTTATTATTTGTTCATATGTCCACCTATTAAGGCTTCTTTATGTTTGTATGTGTACTAAGTAAATTAAAAATTCACAGTAGGAGTATTTTGCAGATGTAATTGCTTATGAATTCATTTTTTCAAAATTGTGCATAAATCCTTCTGTGGCCCAGAGAGACATGCTTATACCATAAAAGTTGTATATAGTCTTTTCCTATTGGCCATAGCAAGTGAAATCTTTAAAACAGGAAGACTTATCAACTTCAGTTTGGTTGAAATCAACTGAATGAGAAATCTTCAGCTAAAAGGATCTTGTTTCTAATATCCCTTTAAGAGTAATTGGTTTTAAAATTTTGCACATAAAAATCAACACCTTTGTTTCTAGTCTTGAGGCAGCATATACAGTATGGCTCATGTGAATGAATCTTTATTGTCAAAGTACAACTATGTATACTGTACATTGAGATTATGTATTGGCCTCAACTGTTGATATCACTTGCTTAATGTGTGACCTTAATTGCTATATTTAAGTGTACGATTGCTTAACCGTTTCTGTTACTGCAATCCAGACTGTCTGTCTCCAAGCTGATAATTATGTTTGGGTGGGAAACTGTTACTTTAAACCTATTGGTTGCCACCTAGAGGCGAACTGTATATATAGCTGTTCAGCAGCCTCTAGGGCTGCTTCTGTTGTTAGTTAATAAACATGCTTACTGTTTCAACATTCTGCCTCGTCAATGCCATAACAGATCATGTCTCATTTATCTTTCAGAAGTTCTATGAAGTTGATTAAATCAGGAAGTATGAGTATCTCAATAGCATTTACAATTGATTTCAAACTTAACTTGATCTTTTCATCTTCACTTGATTCTTTAGACATTACATTATACATGGAAAATAATCTACACAGGGAATTGTATATAATTTTGTATATAATTTTGCTACAGAAATCCCCTTGCACACTATATGAGGCAATCTCTAAATGGATTGATAGGGTTTTTTATGCATATTTCTTTATGTTGTGTCTCAATTAAATTAATGCCCACTTCAAGCCTTAATAACATCAAAGCTGATACAAAGAGGAATATTCAACAACTGAAAGAAGCTGTGCTTGACAAGGTAACATGGAGAACACTTGCCTATGAAGTTGCCAAGAATCAGATATGATTGAATGGTTAAAGCAACAAAGCAAGCCTTAATCACAGATGGATGAAGGCACTGAATAAATATGTTGCTGTGCCTTACCAATCCCTTGAGTTTGTATAGAGAGATTGTAACTGCATCCTAGTAATTGGGATCATTACATCTATGGCAGTGGACATCCTGATTGTGCAGGCTTTGTGTTTCTGTGTGCAAATATTTCCCACACCTACACAAACTTGTTCGCTACCTCCATTAGAAACAGATTCCAAAATAGTACAGAATTATTTGTACTATTAGTACACAATTATCTCTCGGGTGAAATGATAGCTAAATACTATCACTTATTTTGATTTATTTATTAATTTAATTTAACTTATTTTGCTTCACGGTATCCTAAAGGGTTGGAAACCAGAAGCTGTAATCTTAGAAAAGGTCTGATGGAAAACAAAAAGATTGATTCTAATACATAATAATACACAGTGCAAGTGATTAAGTTACTTAGTTTTTTTATTGTTTATTACCACTAGAGGGCAGTCTCTCCTCACAAATATTAGACATTGCTCTTGAAATGGCAGATAGAGCTTATCTGAGTAATGTAAAAAAAAAAATGACAAACTTCTAGATGTATCCAGATCTTATATTCCCCCATGATATGAAAGATTCATATACATTCACTGGTGCATTGAAATACAAGGTTAATGTGATGGTCCATAATGAGGAAAAAATAATGAAAATCTCATAAGGGATAACATGAAGAAAAGCAAAATGTTCAGAACTGGGAAGGGGAAGGAAGTTATTTTTTATTTTTCTTATTCTGACGTCTACAGATTTACAAATGAATCATTACCTTCTACTGCAGCTTCTGTCTTTGTGAATCAGGCATCAAACCTAATTCTTAGATTTGTAATAGTCTGATTTAATATTGAGTAGCATATTTTCCTAATAGTTAAAATAAATCACTGTATCCACTTTTTTTATCTAAGCTCTATAAAACAGATTCTTAAAAGTTATAGCATTAAATATATCAAATTAAATCAGTTTATAAAGTTAGACATAGGAAAATATCAATATAATTGTTTCATATATATATATATATATATATATATATATATATATATATATATATATATATATATATATATATATATATATATATATATATATATATATATATATATATAACAAAAAATAAGTATAAGTTTTAAAATAAAAAATAAGATATTATTAAAAAAGTAATGAATAAATGAGTATCCAGACTTAATTATGGTACGGTATGACAAGATGTATGAATAGTAATACAAAATTGGGCTACTTGGAAGGATATTTTTAAGTCCTTGCCTGAAAAAAATAACAGTAAATAGAAATCATGTTCTTTGCCTGGCAGTTTTTCCCCAAGATAGGATAAATGGTCTATCTAGAGTCTTATGTAAGGACAAGCATAGCAGCATTGAGCCATTACTGAAAGGACATACCGGTAACTAGAAAGACATAGAACTACCTTTAAAGGGTCTAAAAAAGATTGTAGAGGACATCCAGTCTGGCTAATTTGGAAGCATTAAGAAATCTTAGAATCATGATTCTGAACAATAAAAATTAAGAGGAGTGAACCCTTAAAAATATGATAAATAATGGGGGTGTTTGCTCAAATTTATATGGAGGTCTGTATCTCAAATATTGAGGGCAATAGAAGAAGGGGATGACAGAGAATGAGGTGGCTGGATGGAGTCACTGAAGCAGTAGGCATGAGCTTAAATGGACTCCAGAAGATTGTAGAGGACAGAAAGGCCTGGAGGAACGTTGTCCATAGGGTCGCGATGGGTTGGACACGACTTTGCAGCTAACAACAACAATCTCAAATATGTTTTTTGAGTGCAATTCTAACATTATCAAAAACTAATGAGGGCAAACTTTCCATAAAACATAACTCATTCTTTGAATAGTCTACTGCAGTTTCTTTCAGTGTACTATCAGGCTATATTTCCAACTGATTAAACGTTTTAAATTTGGAAGCATCACTGCTTCACACAGGAAAGCGGTGTAGAGAGTGTGAGGATGGCTGAAAAGATTATTGGCAGTTCCCTCCCTTCCATCCAGGACATAGCATATAAGCCTTGCTTGGACAGGGTCTGCAAAATTGTCTGGGATACTACACATCCTCTTCCTGTCCTTTTTTCCTTGTTGCCTTCTGGGAGGAGGCTTCATGATATCTGAAGCAGAACATCCAGATTCAGTCACAGTTTTGTTCCATATAGCAGGGGTACCCAACTCCCTGTCCGTGGACCGGTACCAATCTGTGGCATGCCAGAAACCGATCTGCACAAACAAGCAAAGCCCCATCCATGGGATGCATGCAGCACACAAAACCATACACTCTCCGGTCCATGAAAAACCTTTCTCCATGGAACCGGTCCCTGGTGCCCAAAAGGTTGGGGATCTCTGCCATACAGTATTAATCTTGTGAATTCTAAAGCTTCCTCCTTCCATTATGTATTCAAGGTGGACAATGCTTAATATTTATAAGTCACTTATATGTAAGGGTGTAGGTTTATACATGTTGTTTATAGTATGTTTAAATGTGTGTTATGTATGTGTACACTTTGAGAGCAAGTACCTAAATTTTATTTTTATTGTGTGCCATTGTGTCCACAGTTAAAAAATGTCAATAAAGGTTATCTATCTATCTATCTATCTATCTATCTATCTATCTATCTATCTATCTATCTATCTATCTATCTATCTATCATCTATCTATCATCTATCCAGTGCTTTTTTTGAAAGAAAAATGGTGCCAGAATTCAAATCTTAATCTTTTATTAAAAAAAAATTATATATTCAGTTCTTAGTAGGACTGGTGGTTGAGAAATATTTTTTTTTTCATTTTTAAATTTGGGGTCACACTTTTACACTAAAAATTTTAAAAAGATTTTCAATTCACCATTTTTCTTCTTATGTTTTACTTTTAGAGTTAGAAATAGATGATACTGGGAGGGAGGGAGGAGGAATGTGTATGGGGGTTAGTTAGACATAACAATATTGCAGTAGTATGAGAGTTAAGATTTTTTGAAATAAGAGATGATAAGAAATGGCAGGTTGGAGAACTGGAGGGAAAGTCTGCCTTTCAAATTAATTGGAGAATGTGATTTATGACTGTTAATTAGTGGAGTGATTTGCGCTAGATACTATGTGTTCAGGGGAGGGGAATTCAGATTTTGGCTTCACCTATGTTCGTGCTGATGCTGTGTTATTTGAATAAAGATTCTTTAAGGAAAACAATGCTTCGTAGTTCTTTGAAGAGTTTCATCTTTCGGAACCATGACACCAACGATTTTTTAAAATAAGAAATTATTTACCTTTTGCACATAGTCAATCACTGTACACTCCCCCACACATGTCAGTTGTGTAACAAAACATAACGGTCACCGCCTGCAACCACATGACCAATCACAAGCCGAGCAGTGCCACAAGGCGAGCAGTAGCATCACAACCAGCGCAGATGAAATACGCATGCATTGAACTCAACACACAAGCAGCCCACAGGCACTGTTTAATGATTTTGCCACTGACCTGGTATGCTTGACAGGGAGATTCAAGTCCACGTGGACAAAACATCAAATTTTCAAAAGTTACTTTTAAAACTTGGAAAAATCCATTGAAAAAAGGTGCCGGAACTCCGTTCTGGTGTGTTTTATGACAAAAAAAGCACTGTATCTATCCATGTACCAAATTATCTCAGAGTTTACAGTGAAGTCTGGTATCCTGGACTTTTGATTAAGTGTCCATTTTTTAGCATAAAAAACCTATTTCAAAAACCTTTTTAAATCAACCTCTGTCTTTGTCTCCGTGCTCATTGAAAAAAGAAGATACATCTTCAGCCAAAAATGGTACATTGCTTTCTTTTCATTCCCTCACATGAGAAAAAGTTGTATTTTATCTCTTGACATCGTGTGCTCTAGATGGCTATTTCAGTAGAACCTCTATATAATATATATAATGTATGTTCTTATTTGTGGTTTTTACTTGTTTATAGTGTGCACTATGAACAGCACTTAATTTCGTTGTGAGTTACATAATGACAATAAAGATATTCTATTCTATAATTTACTGCAGAAAAAAACAACTACATGTTCTGAATGAAAATGATTAAACTTGATCAGAGATTATCTGCTTCATAATTCCATTTCATTTATACTTCTAATTTTTATTATCTTTGCATATTAAAAACAATGTTATTCTATTCATATAATATTAATTCCATTAAAATTGGTCAGATTTATTATATTTATAAATTTCAGTTGTATTTATTAGTATAATAAAGGTAAAGGTAAAGGTTCCCCCGCACATGTGTGCTAGTCGTTTCCGACTCTAGGGGCCGGTGCTCATCTCCGTTTCATAGCCGAAGAGCCAGCGTTTGTCCGAGGACGTCTCCGTGGTCATGTGGCTGGCATGACTAGACGCCAAAGGCGCACGGAACGCTGTTACCTTCCCACCGGAGTGGTCCCTATTTTTCTACTTGCATTTTTACGTGCTTTCGAACTGCTAGGTGGGCAGAAGCTGGGACGAGTAACAGGCGCTCACTCTGTTACGCGGCACTCGGGATTCGACCCGCCAAACTGCCGACCTTCTGATCGACAAGCTCAGCGTCCTAACCCACTGAGCCACCGCGTCCCTTTATTAGTATAATACAATGCTTCTATTCACTTTGTTCTATGAAAGTGAGGCGTGGGTATATAAGAGAAAAATATTTGAATTGATTTGAATTCAGAGGGACTATATTAGTTAAGAAATATGGCAAAACAACAATCAAGAATGAATTGGTAATGAATGAATGTGAATGAAATATGAAAGTGAGTGACCAGTATGAAATTAGTACATTGAAATAGTTTCACTATTAAGACAGAATGTGTGAAGATAGGATTTTACCAATAATTACGAAAAAAGAATGAATCAGTCAATAGGAAGGAGGAACTGAGAACAGTTTTATTGAAGTTTTATGATTTTCAGAAATAGAGAAGTAAGAAATTTTAATATGAAAAGGCAATACTAACTTTGGAAGTTCTCAACAGAAATATCAAACAAGATCCAGAAATTAAAGGAATGGAAATAAAAGATGAAAGCTATAAACTACAAGCGTTTGCGGATGACCTCGTATTTATTTTAGAAGAACTGCTGGAGACAACTTTTAAACTATTGAAAAGGATAGAAGAATTTGATAAATAGCAGGATTGAAAATAAACAGAGAAAAAACCCAAAGTTATAGTTAAAAACATCACAGATAAGCAAAAAACCCCCAACTGTCAGAAAAAATAGACTTCCAAATAGTTAAGAAAGTTAAATATTTGGGAATATACTTAACAGCAAGATGTGTAACAATAAAAGAAGATAATTATATAAAATTACTAAATAAAAAAATAGATTTGGAAAAATGGAAAAACTTACAACTATCAGTGTTAGGAAAAATAACTACTGTGAAAATGAATATTTTACCAAAATTCCTTTTTAAATTCCAAACAGTATCTATAAAAATAGAGAAAAAGTTTTTTGATGATCTGAATACACTGATCTCAAAAGGAATTTATTTTATTTATTCCTTGATAAATTTATATGTCCTCCATCTCGTTTGCAAATTAAAAAAGCATGAAAAATAATACTGAATGGTGTGACAGACTGCCTTTTGTCTTTTAAGTTCTTTTGCTTGGTATTTCTCTTTTTCTGTGTTTTATGAATTGTAAAGGGAATAACATGTATGCAGGTCAGCTATTTCAAGACCATTTATTTTTCTTATTCTAAGAACTGCATTTGAGTGGCTGCCACAAAGAAGAGGGGGTCAAATTATTCTCCAAAGCACCAGAGGGCAGGACAAGAAACAATGGTTGGAAACTGACCAAAGAGAGAAGCAACCTGAAATTAAGGAGAAACTTCCTAATAGTGAGGACAATTAAACAGTGGAACAGCTTGCCTTCAGAAATTGTGGGCGCTCCATCACTGGAGATCTTTAAGAAGAGGCCAGACAGTCACTTGTCTGAGATGGTATAGATAAGATAAGATAAGATAACCGTTATTGTCATTTATTTACTGTGGGCGCAACGGCACACATCAAAAATGAAATTTAGTTGCCCGCTCTTAAAGTGGAACACATACATGACAAGCACCTAACCATATTATATACACATATGTATAGACCTACACCCCTACATATACGTAACAAATAAATATTAAATATTAAATACTGTTCTCCTGCTTGAGAAGGGGGCTGGACTAGAAGACCTCTAAGGTCCCATTCTATTCTATTCTATTCTATTCTATTCTATTCTATTCTATTCTATTCTATTCTATTCTATTCTATTCTATTCTATTCTATTCTATTCCCAATTATTCTAGTGGTGTCAAACTTGCAACGTCATGTGCTGTGTTGCGACATATCATGACCTTTTTTCCATTTCCAGCAATGGAGTGGGCACGGTTTTGGCATGATGTATCTGCCCTGTGGGCCTTCAGTTTGACACCCCTGTTCTAGATAGTTAATAGATGAGAGTAAGTAGATCCAGATGTTGAGTTGTTGCTTTTTCTGAATGTGGTTGTATGTGCCACTTCACTGATATTTTCACTGCATTCTTTTCTTTAAATTCTCTATTAGACCTAAGATACCCTGAGCCAGAGTAGCTTGGGGTAGTATAATTAAGAGCCTATTGAGAAAAAGTAAGGATTAAGAGATTCAGTGCAAGCAAGATTGCTTCTAAACATCTCCTGCAAAGCCCTGATTAGTTCTTTACCGTTGGCAAGCAGACTGTTGGTGGTGATGCTTGGCATTTATAATTCTTTGGCTTTTTCTCATATTAGCAATATTCAAAAGTAACTCACACTGTCATGTAATATATAAAGATAGTCCTCTAATTCTATTTAACTCATTTTAAATTCTTTTATTAGATACATATTAAATTTGATAAAATTAAATAGTACTTCAACTTTTTTACAAGTCATTATTTATTTCTGTTTTTCAGGTAGACCTCAACTTACAAGTTCTTTTAGTAACCATTCAAAGTAATAACAGCACTGAAAAAAGTGATTTATGACCATTTTTCACACTTATGACCGTCAAAGCACATCCATGGCCACACAATTTACATTTGGATGCTTGACAACTGCATGTTGTCTGCATATTTATGACAGTTACAGTGTCCCGGGGTCATGTGATCATCTTTTGCAACTTTTTGACAAGCAAAGTCAATGGCAAAGTTAAGATTCACTTAACAACCATGTTACTAATTTAACAACTGCAGTGTTTCTCTTAACAAATGTGGCAAGAAAAATCGTAAAATGGGGCAAAACTCACTTAACAAATTTCTCACTTAGCATCATAAATTCTGGGCTCAATTGTGATTGTAAATTGAGGACTACCTGTATTTTGTTTTCTGATTCCTCCTCTGTTAAACTAATTCAAGATATTTCAAATTCCTTAAAAAATCTTTCTATATTCTTTTTATTACAGTACTTCTTTTTTGGTTTTGTACTCATTCTCTGTCACAGAGGGCACAAGCGTGTTTGAACTGGAAAAGTGAACTGAAGAAACTTCTTGGATGAGAAGTGAAATGTTTTCAAAGAAAAAAACAACCCAAGAAAATCCAGTTGCCTTTTGTAAACACACTTTTGGGATTCCCAGTCTAGCCTACAGTCTTGAAACAAAATAGAATACAGCCTATTTCTTGGTAAGATAGAACAATGTGGGATAGATAGAGCTCCCACCAGATGAATTCGTAATTGGGTGACCAACTACACTCAGACTGTACAGTAGTCCTCAATGGAACCATAGCTATATGGAGGGAAGCATGCAGTGAGGTACCTTGAGGTTCTGTCTTAGGCCCAGTACTCTTCACATGTTCATCAATGATTTAGAGAAGGGGATAAAAGAGGAACCCATCAGATTTGCAGATGACACCAAGCTGGAGGGAATAACTAACACTTTAGAAGATAGAGTCAAGATTCAGAAGGATGCAATTCACTGGTCCCATACATAGGCAAGAAAACCCAAGTGCACAGGTATAAATAGGTGCTAGTTTGGTGCTAGGTGCTTCCAGATACTGATGATACTCTGTCACTTCAAGAATTCAATTCAGTTTTGGATATGCTCTCTTATTTAGTTTGGGAATGAGCAGGTGATTTATTTCTTGCTTACTTAGTTGATTTTTGTACTATGTTTCTATACCAGATGAGCCCATAAAGTAGAATTCAAAGCTTATTCTTTAAAATAAAAGATAGTAGTTTTCTACCAAGTGAGCCCATAAAGTGGAATTCAAAGCTTATTCTTTAAAACAATAGACAGTAGTTTTCTATCAAACTTCATTATTAAGATGACAAGAGGTGTGGAATGTAAACAAGTGCTTGACATGCATAGTTTTTGCTCTTTAAGTAGCAGCACTAAGGTCCCATAATAACGAAGTGAAGTCAGTCTTTCTCTGTGTGCTGCGGTCTTGCCAAATTCTAGTTCCTGAAATCATCCTCAAGACATTAAAAACTCTATGAGGAAAGTTCGATTGAGAGGACAGGCAGCTTCCCTCTTGAGAATGTTAGATGCTTGGGAATTGGGGAAAAGGGAGATTTCTGGTGGAAATCCCTTTCAGTGCAAGGGGAAAAGATTAAATGTCTCTCCACACATGATACACTTTTAATGATGTTTCCCTAATTATAGCTGGTCTGTAAGGAAACAAAATACTGCATTTATCATGTACATTTTTTTTCCTATGGGATAATGCTTTCTATAATTGATGGTATGTTCTTCTCTCTACTGAAAACTGCAGATAGTTTTTTGTTTGCTCATAACATCATACATAAATAACAAAGCTTTTAACCACATTCAGATTTTTTTCCTTCACCTTTGCTCTGGCATTCTGAAAATGAAGCAAAACGATTTTGCTGTTCATGCATTTTCAACAGTAATGATCTCATTAAGATTTGACAATGTGTTTTTTTTAATATGGGGAGTCTTGAATTTCCATAAATTGAATGTTAGCCTTTGAGTAAGTACAAATTTGTAGATAATTAAAATCACCATTAGCCAAAAATAATAATGTGAAAAAATAATGTCAGACACAAACTATTTTGAGTCATATACCTTTGCCCTTGTGCTTCTGCTGGACAAACATCTAGCTAGTTTAGCATGTTGGTCTGATAAATAAAAGCAGGGGTGACAGTTTGCGTCCTGTCATCAAAAAGTACTCAGTAACTTAGAAGCAGGAAGCAGGGAAGATCAAGGATCTCTTTCCTGATTGCATCTCCAAGTGTGAGGTGTTGACACTGACTACAAATAAGCAAGAATCCCAATATTTTCTAGGATTTCCAAGGAGTTAATAGTTTTCAAAGTACACCCAGAGAAGATAAATTCTGAAATACTTTGTTACAAGCTAACAATTAGTGCAGAAAATTAAATCCATATTTCCTAACGGGCAGTTGCAATGTGAGTAGTGAAACTCTTGTCAAAAACAATTATTTAAGAACATATACATTGTCTGAAATAATGTGGAGCAGGGAAAGTAAAAAGATCTCTTAAAAATAAGTCAACCTCATAGTTACATTCATTTTAGTCACATGGAATGTGATTGTAGATACCAGTGAGATACTGTCAAATTAGAACCATAAAGATAGATGGCCTTTTATGACAAAACAGAGGATAAGTTAACATTTTGCATTTGAGATAACTCCCTAAGAATAATAAATAAAAGAATTAGAATATAACCTAAAATCAAAATGTCACAGTTAATATTAAGATCCAATATATATTGAACAGAATATATTTCTTTACAGAAACCTTAAAGCAAATTTGAGAAACATTGAAAGATAAAATGCCTTTTCAGCATTCAGAAATAATGGCTGCTTGATTTTGTCCATTTTGAATTAAGGCATTACTTCAACTAAAATCTAGTGTAGTATCAGAACATTTATTGCTCTGTATAAATAGAAGTTCAGCTGGATGCATAAACATCAGAAAAATAGACTGTAATCTATGGATCCATTAGTTCAGGGGTGTCAAACTGCTGGCCCAGGGACCAGACGCGTTATCGGGAAACCACACCCACCCCATTTCAAGCAATGGGGAAAAAACTCGGATATGTTGCATGATGTCATGTGATGTCATGAGTTTGACATGTCTGCATTAATTCATACATGAGATCAGTTCATTTAAGCATACACATTTATCAAGCAAATAGGCCTGTAAGTGGAACACATAGTGGTATCTTTGCTTGACTTTGGGAGAACTAAAAACTTCAACTCATTAAAATGGGAATATTAGACATTTATTTTTGGGGGGTAATCCAATAGTAGAAAAATTGTGGAAGGATGTGAGAACAGAAAGATGGATGTGTTCATTAACATGGATCCAAAAGAGTCCCATAAAAAGCAAAAGCCCAAAAGAAGTACATTTATTAAAAATAAACACAAAGTATCTAAAAATATAAACCAAGAGTGAAAATTCAAATCTAAAAGAATCATAAGAAGCTATAAAATATAAGCAATATATAAATTAAATTAAAATATAAACTTTGTTTAGTGAAGGAAAACTCTGTATCTGTTAACATTTTAATATCTAAAATCTCTGGGAGGAGAGATTTGAAACATTCAGCTCTCTACTCTCTGGGCTTAGCTATTATGGTATATCAACTTACATATTTAAAAATTTAGTTGCTCATAATTTCTATTTTCCCCCCAAAATGTTACATTTATAGTAAAACACTTTTTTAAAAAAGACGTGAACTCTTCATATAATATCAAGATTTCAGTCGAGGGGAGTAGTAGGCAGTAAATTCAGTAAGATTGCATCTAACCTGAAGAGGCATAAGATGTAAATCATTTAGTTTCCTGAGAATACCTCCAAGTAAATTTGCTTATAATTGGGATCTGGATCTATGGAATTACTGATTCTATAATCATAAGGGAAGGGGCTAAGGATTCTTTGTTATTAATATTTCAGCTTTCACATTTCATGTTTTCTGCCCAAACAGATCTGTATTATGAAATAGGAGCTTGTAATTTGTCAATATTCTTAGTAGCAGACTGCTTCTAGTCCCTTCACTTCTACACATTTTTTATGGACAGCTTTGTAAAAGTACCAGCTGTGCCATCTGCCACCAGTATTATTTTGGTTCTTTCTATTTTGGGGATAAATTTCATAAACTGTATCGCTTATACATAGACTTAATGGAACACATGTGAAACCTCTCTATTAAAAAGAAAAAAGCTTTCCAACTGACAAGCAGTGTCCAATTTCCATTCAGATAGTTACTATGGGCTTTAAAAATATGTGTGAATTCATCAAAGTCAAGGCAGATAGTATATCCGAACCAGATGGTGTATTTTTGCAAAGGAAAAGAAAAGTTAAGTGGTTTTTGCTATCAATTTTACTTTCCTGTTTCTCCCAAAGGGCTAACATAATAAAGATGTGTGCACCACCAATATGCTCTTCAATATGGTGAATGAAGTAGGAAAATCGATCTAAAGGGTTTAAATATAGGAAGCCATTCAGAAATTTTGTGACTAACTGTTGTGAAATTATCCTCACTTCATTGATAAACTTTTTAAACCTTTAGGATAAATTATGGTATATTGGGATTTTATAATGATAGGTTTCAGAATCACATGTGCATTTGGTTCAGACCACTCTATGGAAGTCAATCATTCACAAATGCTATATGTCCATTTTTCTTCATACCACATACTCCTTGTGTTTTTCTTTACCACAAAAAGAGAAAAAAATAAGGAGCAAGATTAGATTCAAAATTTTAAGTAAGTAAATCAAATTTCAAATCGAATCCAATTTTCAAATTGGATTATTGGTTTGGATCAAAGTGTCTAGTATATTTAATATATTTATTAATATATTTATGCAGGGTATTATACAGTACAGTGCTTACTTTTTAGAACTCAAGATCATTTACTGTATAATGGCAAGGAAATAAATCACAAACGAATCCTTTAAAAATCTAAACATAAAGGAAGCCCTTTCATCATCAGTGCCTGTGTATCCTGAGAATAATATTATCTTGGTGCCTTTCTCCCCCCCATCTTTATTTAGTAAATCAAAACAAAAAGAAGAAGCCACACAAGCAACTCAGTGATCCTTGAAGATTACAGAGCTCAGGACTAAATTTTACTAGGAACTGTATTAGGTGTGATGCATCATTTGCCTGCTATCATGCAATGTTGATAATCCAGCACATATATTGGACTCCGAAGGAAAGCAGTTGCTAATGCAGCAACCATAACTTTGGTGTCACATTCCTAAATTTGCCACCTTCATTTAGTAGATGGATTGCTATATGTTGTAGCTTCTGAGTTACTTTCAAAAGCAGCCCCACATACAGTGCACCTAAGACAAGGTAATAAAGATATGAGTCATTGTCATTTCCTGGTCCAAAATGGACTGCAATTGATACATTGGTCAATCCTGGCCAACGGTCCTCCATGGTCCTGGCCCCTACATACTGTTACAGCAGATTTTGTGAGTTCAGGAGGACTTACAATCACAGGTCTATTCTTTTAGGAAAATGGCAATCCTGCTCAGAATCAAAGTTGGATCCAAAATTGAATCAACTAATTCACAACATAGAAGAACTTGGTAGTATTTAATCTGAGTGTATTTAAATCCCTCAGAGTTCTTATATCCTCCAGCACTGGGTCAAGACTTTGATGCCTTCTTTGGACCAATCTACAGTATAATGCTAGTGTACCACTGACAATCATCAATATAGTCATGATATCTCATCCAGCAGCTTAACGTAGATAGCATGGGAAGACAGCTTAAACCTTTGCCACTCAGGCATCCCTATAATCATGAATATTCCTCCTTTATCCACACCAGGCGAAACCTCCACTCAGGATGGAACAGAACCACTGTAAAACAATGTAACCAATTCCCATACAGTAGGTGTTCAGAAGGATATTGTAATCAGTTGTACATTGAAATCATGATAAAAATCATCCACTACCACAATCAGATTTATGCAATCAATATGTTAGTGTTTTTTTATTGAAAAGTTTTATAAAAATTACAATATTATCCCCCCCAACCCACCCTTAACCCTCCCTCCCCCCACTTCCCAGAGCTGATTACAGGGTTACAGATATATAATAATCATAATCTAACTAACATTAACCAACTATATAAATAACCAAATACATAATACGCTTTAACTCCCTATAACATAAATACAAAAAACAATACTAATACTAAATATAATAATAATATCATATAATTAAAATTAATAATTAAAATAATAGAAAAAAAGAAATAAACTATAACAATCTAAAATTTACTCATAAGCTAAATGGAACATTTTAGTCCCATATGTTAACATAATAGCAAATCTTTCAGAGTTCAGTGGTATCAAGCTAATTGCATATCAAATTACATATCTATTTCTATCTAGCCTTCCCATTTTCCCTTTTAAATAAATAAGCAAAGCTACACTTACTGTATTTCTAATGTAATTAATAGCCAATGTTTTCTGGATAAATTACAAAATTTCTTCAAATGATAAAGGACTACAACAGAACAGAACAGAACAGAACAGAACAGAACAGAATAGAATAGAATAGAGCTGGAAGGGACTTTGGAGGTCTTCTAGTCCAGCTCCCTGCTCGAGCAGGAGAACTGATATTATTTCATACAAATGACTGCCTATTCTAGTCTCTTAAAAACCTCCAGTGATGGAGCACCCACAATTTCTGAAGGCAAGCTGTTCCACTGGTTAATTGTCCTCACTCTTAGGAAGTTAATTTCAAGTTGCTTCTCTCTTTGGTCAGTTTCCAACCAATGTTTCTTGTCCTGCCCTCTGGTGCTTTGGAGAATAATTTGACCCACTCTTCTTTGTGGCAGCCCCTCAAATACAGGAATACTGCTATCATGTAGGCCCTGTTTCTTCTTTTCTTTAGACTAGCCAAACCCATGTCCTTTGGCCGTTCATCATATGTTTTAGTCTATGATCATTTTAGTTGCTCTTCTCTGAACTTTTTTCAAGGTCTCAACATCTTTTTTGTAGTATGGTGACCAAAATTGGTTGCAGTATTCCAGGTGTGGTCTTACTAGGGTTTTATAAAGTACTAATACTTTGCGCGATCTTGATTCTATGCCTCTGTTTATACAACCCAAGATTGTATTAGCTTTTTTTGGCTGCTGCTGCACACTGCTGGCTAAAATCCATAATATGTAATGGAAACCATACAAAGGGTCATTTTATTTTAATGAGATACATATGACAATAAGAAAAGAAGTATAAAAATGTCTGTTAAAAGAAGAATGCCATAATTTTGTACCATAAAGAATCAACATGGTATTCCATATGCAAATACACATAATTGAAAAGACACTCCCATCTTTGTAACTAATTGCCCAGCTTTAGAAGGTATCTAAATGAAATCGTTTAAGTAAGGCGTTATTCCTACAAACACATGTGCACTTACACAGCCACACACAAATTCTAATAACAATACCTGATTGTTCTAATTAAGCTCCAAATACTCATATTGATCTTTAAGATTCCCTTACTTTTCTGAAATAGAATTTTTGGGTACTAGAAGCCAATTTATGTGGGAAAATATTTAGAATAGTTAATCCAATACACAGGGTTATGATCTATAGTCATCATGCCATTAATGTTTTTAGCTGTGGGTTACAAGCCATTCATTTAATGGTAAAAGCAAAAACAAATTTCATAAAAAGTGTTTGAGATAAATGGATGTTGTAGACTAAAGTACTGAGCTTTTAGAAACCATTTGGCTTGCTTTCAGTAGATCATGTATATGTGTTATATTATCATTATGTTATAAAAGAAAAAGAACTATATACTGTGCAATAATGTTTTGACAAGAAAGGTAAGTGTTTCTAAGTGCACTTAACATTGCTGAATTGTTTTAAGAATGTGGATTTTCATGACTATCACTGTGAAGGCTGGCAGTGAAGGAAAACAGTGATACATTTTCACCAGCTGGAATAGTGAATGTGTATTCCCCTTTTGCATGGAAATACACATTACATAACTTGTTTTTCATTCTGCATGAGAATTTCAGATTCAAGGAGTATGTTTTTAATAATGCCAACCAATAAATGAGTTAAATAACCATCAATGTCTACTATGTATTACTTTTAGGATCCTACCCTGTTAATATTCTAAATAGGCATTAACGTTGGGATAGGATGGATTGGGCCCCTTGTGGGAAGTTTTTGCATGCTTTTATCTAGACTCCCATCTTGTTTTTATTCATTATTTTTTAAAAAATCATTTTGTATTTTATTACCGTATTTTCCAGCGTATAAGACGACCCGGCGTATAAGACGACCCCCTAATTTTCGTGTTAAATTATAGAGTTTGGGCTAATAACTCAATATTTCACTTCCTGGCACACAATCTGCATATTAACAACTCGTTTAGCGTTAGTACCCTTTTTTATAAGTGCCACGATGTTGCTAAAATAAAAGAGGTAAACTTCGTGACCCTCCTAGCCCATGCATAAAACAGAAATGAAAAGGCTTAAGCCTTTCCGTTCCCAAATACCAAGGTTTCCCCCGAGTTTTGCGTGGTTAAACAAACGGCATTTGTGTATTAATGTTTCTCCATGGAGCACAAAATTCGCCCGAATTAAGGAAAGTGGGGAGCTAAAGAATCTGGGGCTACAGGGAATACCTCTGGCACGACAGGCAACCCTGGGAAACACGAGGACTGTAGCGGCATGCTCGGTTTGCACAATCCGATCCAGAAAGCGCCCGGAGGCTCCTTTGTTACTTCTAACTGCAGAACGTCTCCATGTCCCGCCCGCCTTGCCTTTTAAACCCCGCCCCCTTTTCCCCTGTAACGTTTCTCTGCTCCGCCTGCTCTGTGATTTGCCCAGCTTTGCTCCTTCCCCGCCAAATGGGCGCCTCGCCTTCTTTTCTCTGAGCTCTCTCACCTGGTGCGCTGCTGCTCTCAGTTCTGCACTCCGTGACTGGGCAAGCAATTCTTCTGGTCAGCGCGAGTCAGGCAGTGCCTCGGCGGGAGCAAAGGTGCTCCCTTCCTATGGTCGAGCGGGGCGCCTCTGGGGACTGCCTGCCCCTCCTCTCATCGGGGACCTGACAGCCAGCATTGGAGGCACTAGCATGGCCAGTCCTAGAGAGAGCAACGGCGGCAGCTGCAGTAGCTGCCCCAGAAGCTGATGAGAGTTTGCCCTCCATCACCCGTTCGCCGTTCGCCGTCAGCCGCTTTACCACGGGTCGCCATGCCTACCTCCATTCACCCAGCGACCCCGCCGCCCAGCAGAAAAGAGAAAAGATCCGAGAGGTATTTTTCCGGCGTATAAGACGACTCAGCGTATAAGATGACCCCCCCAACTTTTGAGGTGATTTTCATGGGTTAAAAAGTCGTCTTATATGCCGGAAAATATGGTATATTAAGAAGAGTCCAGGGCTGTCCAGAGTGAGGCAGACCCTAAACTAAGTAAATTAAATTAAAATTACTATAGGACATATGGATAACACACCGTAATAAGCCTATTTGACAAAATGACCATGCAGCCAACAATAACACAGCAAAATTAAATAAATTGTGGCTGGGTGGAATGTGTGAACCAGTTATCATAATCTGAGAAAACCAGCTACTGGTAGCTGGCTGGCTGGCTGGCTATTTATTTAAACTATATTCCACCCATTTTGTTGGAGATGAATCTAGATGGTTTACAGACATACAATTAAAATAGTGTAAAACATTAAACCAATAAATAGGGATGTTACATTTAAAATTCAGTTCAAATAAAACTGACCCAGATGTAGAGGGAAGAAGCAAAGTGCGTACAGGAAGAAGGTGGGGTGTTAGCTACTTCATTAGCCACCTTCAAAATGCCATACCCCCATTGTAATCATGTTTCAGTTTAATCTATACTGAAATATTTTCAAGTAATAAAAAGACCAGGGGAAACAACAACCATATAGCATATGGTGGTGATATTTGAATGGGCACGCAACATTGGTTTCTATGCAAAAGGCTTATTCTACCATCCTGTTCTGCCCACAAGAAAAGTTTTCCAATATTTAATAAACACCACTGTCTATAACAATCTTTCTTATTCAAATTATCTCCAGCTCCCAGAATTCCCAGTGAAGTGGGGGGTTCTAATACCTATTTCTCATGACATTTGGTAGTAAAGAACTAAGACGGGGAACTTTGGCCTAGATTTCACAAAAGGCTTAAATAATTTTTGGTTCAACAACAGAACATAAAAATACTAGAGAAATACAGAAGGAAAGCAGAACCTTAATAGTAGATTTTGAGTCTACATACAACATAACCTTGATATCCAATTGACATGAAAGACAATATCATTTAGAAATCTCCTTGTGAGAGCTACCTCTCTTACACCCTAATTACTTTCTGTACCTCCTTAAGCTGCTAAGCATTCTCCCCCCTGGAGTGAGGGAAGGGAGATTTCACCCCTCCCTCCAGAAAGAGCAGTGACTAAATACCCAGGGGCTTTTTAAATGTTGAAAAAGTAACTGAATACCAGTTGGAACTTTACTTCTCAAAGCATGTGGACTGAAAGATTTTTTATTTTTTATTTCTCATTATTTACTTCTGTTGGAAATCTGGGTTTTTTCTTATAAAAAAAAAGAAAAAGAAAAACTGAAAAGATTGAAATAACTTTGGGACTCAAAGGGAAACTTTAAAAGGGGCCTGGCCAGGGAAATAGATAAGATACATAACCTTGAGAACTTTGAAACAACAGCCGTGAAATATCTCTGTTTTGGGTTTTCTAAGTGTAAATACTTTAGTTTAAAATACCAATATGGAAGAAGACCAGGAATAAAATTTCCTTATAGTTGAAGATCAACAAACTCTCTACATGTTGAAAACACTAATTCAAACTCTTACAACTACCAATGAAATATTTAGAGGCTATGTGAAGGAACAAGAAGATAGCCCATATATGAAAGCCCAAACTTTGACCACAAGTAAAGAATTATAAAGGGACGCGGTGGCTCAGTGGGTTAGGATGCTGAGCTTGTCGATCAGAATGTCGGCAGTTTGGCGGGTCGAATCCCGAGTGCCACGTAACAGAGTGAGAGCCTGTTACTCGTCCCAGCTTCTGCCAACCTAGCAGTTTGAAAGCACATAAAAATGCAAGTAGAAAAATAGGGACCACTGCGGTGGGAAGGTAACAGCGTTCCGTGTGCCTTTGGCGTCTAGTCATGCCGGCCACATGACCAAGGAAGACGTCCTCGGACAAACGCTGACTCTTTGGCTTTGAAACGGAGATGAGCACCGGCCCCTAGAGTCGGAAACGACTAGCACACATGTGCGGGGGAACCTTTACCTTTACCTTTACCTTTAAAGAATTATCAGGGATGCAGTGGCTCAGTGGGTTAGGATGCTGAGCTTGTCGATCAGAAGGTCGGCAATTTGGCGGGTTGAATCCCGACTGCCGTGTAGCAGAGTGAGCGCCTGTTACTCATCCCAGCTTCTGCCAACCTAGCAGTTCGAAAGCATGTAAAAATGCAAAGAGAAAAATAGGTGGGAAGGTAACAGCATTCCATGCGCCTTTGGCATCTAGTCATGCCGGCCACATGATCACGGAGATGTCCTCGGACAAGCGCTAGCTCTTTGGCTTTGAAACGGAGATGAGCACCGGCCCCTAGAGTCGGAAATGACTAGCATGCATGTGCAGGGGAACCTTTACCTTTACCTAAAGAATTATCTATACAAAATACAATAGAAAAAATTAAACATTCAAATACTACGACAGAAGAATCTACTATTCAACAAATATTGATATTTGAAAATCCAGAAAAGACATTGACAACTTGGAAAAAGGAAAAGGTTTCTTATACAACTCAGAAGGAACTAGAGGATCAAGAAAAAGAACAGTTGGATGAGAAGATAAACAATTCAGAACAACCACATTGATATGGAAGAATAAAGAGACGACCCACTAGACCTACAAGTCCTCTAAAAATGGCAACTGGATGGTTCTGCCAATATCAATTAATATACATAATATTACAAGGAGATTGGTTCGATGACCCAAAAACAAGGACATGGAAGATGATTTGGCAAAGGAAAAAAGCCAGAATAAGATTCAAGAAGAATGGAGTTTTGACCATTTTATTGAAATCTAAAACAGAATGTATTTAAATAGATAAGATGTGTATGTTGAACACAAGACATTGTTATGAACTGAGATAAAGGAAAATTTTTGGTCATTAAAATTTAGCAGTATAAATACTAATACCTAATTTGAATATTGATTTGTGCATAAAGGTCATGTAAAGGTGAATAATGTAAATAAGTTAAAATTTATTGTTGAAAGTAATAAATAGGTCTATATGGAACATTAAAAACAAAAATTATTAGTTTAAGCAAGAGATAACAGATACAAAGAGGAAGAGAGAGGAAGTATTAAATACTGAAATAAAAAGAAATTTTGATTACTAAAACCCCTGAAAAGGAAGGATATCATATTGTATCTTTAATTTGTTGACATAGAGGGTGAGAAGTTAAGTAGACGGGATATGTATTTTGAATATTAGATTTTGTGAGGAATGGTGATAGATGAATTGGGAGTATATTAAAAATCTTGGGAATGATAAATATCAAACGTTAAATCTAAATGTTAGTGGAAATTGAAACTGAAACATCTATTAGGTCATTGATTGTCTAAAAGATTGTATGTTAAAACAATTAGAATATGTGTAAACTAAAAACTATGGATATATGTAAGAAAGTTATTTTCTTTGTGACTGATAGGATAAAACTTGCCTTTTAATTTACAAACAGATAGTATGTACGAAGGGAAAAAGAGAGGAAATATTTATGGTAGCAATCTGAAATCTGTACTAATGGTATCTGTATGCTATTGAATTACTACTACCCAGCCACCATGTTGCTTTTCAAATATGTGAATGTAATATTAGAAAATCAATAAAATTTGTAAAAAAAAGAAAAGAAATCTCCTTGTTACTATAGGTTTCATATCAGTGCCTCCCCACTCCCATAGACCTTTCCCACCTATTTTTGCTTGATTGCACAGAAGTATAATACCTTATGCTTCAGAGGCCGTGTTGATATGAAAACCCTAGTAAGAATGTCTAATCCATAAATACAAGTGACACATGTTACAATAGGCTGCATTTCTTTTCAGGTAAATAATTGACACAACCAAGCAGTCTACCGTATGACTACATTTGCTTATATTTTTTGACAGAGGAAGCCTTAATTGTGTAAATCTGTTGAATACAGATGGGAATGTGAATACAGCATTTACAAAAGGAGAGTCTGAATACCAATTTGGGAGGGATAGAAAGTGTTTAATATCTTTTATTGTTTCCATCATAATTTCAAATCTCATTCAAGCGGATGACTCTGATCTTTATAGCCATATACAAAAGGAACAGAAGAATGATACAGAAAAGCTCTTTGACTGAAAAACTGATTTTGTTATCATATTACAAGTAAAAGTCCATTTGGAAACCTATTCAGAAAAATGATCAGTAGCTTCTTTATTTTGTAAAATACTTTACATGGTTGGAATAGATGTGCTTTTGTTGCGTGTATGTCTCTGTGTAGATGTGTGCATGTTTAAATTTAATCCTTTGGAGTAAAGAAATATGTGGAAATTAAATCAGAAGATAAGCAAGTTCAAAAGAAGTTAGCCAGCACTTTTCTAAGTTTTCATATTTAACCTAGCTGTTTTTCCAAAGTCTGGTTTTGCTTATGAAACAAACTGGCAATTGACTACTTTTATAGAAGTCGCTTTATTTTCAGTAAAAGCACTCCCCTTGATTAATCTTGATACTGAATTTTGTACTAGGAACTTGAATAAATTGAGTTCCTAGGTAATTTTCAATACATAATCAGTTGCATGAGGCTAATTGTAATACTACTTCATCATACAGTATATAACTGGCATAAATAGTTAAATAAATAAATAAATAGTTAAATCACCTAAATATAGATATTTGATTTCTTAATGTTTTCCAATGTCCTTTGTGCAGAATTTCTAGTGAATGGCTATTTAGAATTAGTTTTATAGCAATGTATAATTAAAGTTAATACAACCATGGGCCTATTGTTGAATACTGAAGTAAATTATAAAAAATGGACAGCATATTTTAATGCATTAATTGGGACTATTTTCTTTTTTAGATATTGTAAGTATCATTGCCTTATTATATGCTCAAGGCAGATAGAGACAAATCTTCTTTAACAAAGATATTGGTGCACTGTCTTTGTTCATTCTTTTCAGATTGATCAAAACTTTAATGCAGATTGAAGGATGAAAATACATGATCTATATCATATACAACTTTAATTCCATTCAAAATACAACCAGAAACATAACATGGAGGAGCAAATGGCCCATAAGTCACACTTTTTTGTACTGGGCTGTTGTGGCATCAGTTGATGTGTAGGCCCACAGTTATATATACAGTTGCACCTCCAGCCATCTTTCCCCCCCCCCTTGAAGTATAGTACATTGGCAAGTTTAGTTCTAGCTGATTTAGAGATAAAAAAAGTTGATTGCTCTCTCCCCACCCCATGCTAATGGTATAGTAAATAGATGTATCTATAATTATGGCTTTTAAATATATATATATATATGATGTTTCAGAACTTACAGCACATTGTACTTGAAAAATAAAGATGATGACAATGGCAGATGCTTTGAAGATTGCTTTAGTATGTGGTGTCTGAGTTATTATCTCTTGTAGTTGTATGCTTTTTGCTGATTTATAGGTTTGTTATAACATCTGTAAATTGCCCAGGATTTCTTGGCAAGTGGGGAATCATATAAATTGATGAGAGAGAAAGAAGGAAAGAGATAGATGACTGGACAGATAGGTAGGTAGATAGATATATAGATATGTAGATAGATAGATAAATAGATAAATAGATGATAGATAGATAGATGATAGATAGATAACTTCTTTGCACTTCATTTCAAGAATGTTTTCAATTGCTTGTTCTTATAATCCTGTCTCAGCTAAATTACGTATTTCATAATTCGTATTTCAACACTAAAAAGCAGTACTGATCTTTCTAAGAAAGAACACTTTCTAAATATATTGTCTAGGCGACATCATTCTGAATCAAGAGAAGAGCAATTTGAAACAAGAGAAAGTGCTAACGTTATGTCTTCCTCATTCATCATAAATGTCAAAAAGTAGGAATATGCCCATATCAACTGATTTTTTCCCCATGGAATATTTTAAGTTTTCTTTCTCAAAGCTTAAATACCAATCTCCTCTATATAGGCATAAATAAGTGTATTGTCATTGTAAGGCACTGCAAGGAAAACCACCCTAATCTTAGATTGTTAGTATATGTTTCCATCAATACTTAATGCATCTGAAGTGAGCACTTTAGCTTAGGTCATCAGTTTTAACAGTCAGGGGGAAATTGTTGTCTGTCTAAGTTCCTCATTAATAATGCAGAATTTGTAGGAAAACGTCCTACAGCCACACAAGAGGTTTTTTTTTCTCTTGAAATGACACATAGTATCTCAGAAAAATGACATAGCAAATAATATTTTGTATTTACAGTATCTTAAAGGAAAAAGCATCTAAATGACTTCTAGAGTAAAAACAAAAAAAGGTCATGTGTTTATCACAAATCAAGTTCCTCTCTTATTCTTAATATCAACTAGCTAGAGAAAATATCTACTCCTCCTTTCAGGTAAACGTGTCTTAAAGTTATACATAGCATCTGCCATTCATTTGCTCATTTTTCATTGCAATAAAAAAAACTTATTTTCCTTCTCCATATTTCTAGGTTTCAATCTCGTGCTTTCCAATGGCTTGTATTGTATTGTATTGTATTCAATTTGGTAATCTTAATAATGCTGACTTGAGTTTCTTCCCATTTAAAGTCTTTTTTTTAATGGCCAGAAAAAGGAATACAAAAATTAGTTCTATGTCTTTCTACCTGGTATTCTGCTAGTATGAGCACAGCTGAGGATTGTACAAGGAGGAAAGAATGAATATTAATGTTAATTAATACAGGAAATAGGTAAAGGTAAAGGTAAAGGTTCCCCCGCACATCCGTGCTAGTCGTTTCCAACTCTAGGGGCCGGTGCTCATCTCCGTTTCAAAGCCGAAGAGCCAGCACTTGTCCGAGGACGTCTCCGTGGTCATGTGGCCGGCATGACTAGACGCCAAAGGCGCACGGAACGCTGTTACCTTCCCACCGTAGTGGTCCCTATTTTTCTACTTGCATTTTTACGTGCTTTCGAACTGCTAGGTTGGCAGAATACAGGAAATAACTTAGATATAAATTCATACACAGACACAATGCATACTTATCTTTCAGGGATAAAAACTTGCTGCACAGTTAAATTGTTAAAAGAATGCAGTGTTAAATCTAATCAAATAATATACTGCATCTAGTTGGAAGCCACAAATGTTCTTAAAGATCCCACCAAAGGAATGCCTTGCCCCAGAAGTCGCAAGTACTCCATCAGTGGAGGTTTTCAAGCAGAGTTTGGACAGCCATTTGTTTGGAATTATATAGGGTCTTCTGTATAAACAGGGCTTGGACTTGAAGATCCTTTCTAACTCTGTTATTCTGTAATTCTGATCTCTTCAGGAATGAATAATACAGCCAGAAGAGATCTTAACAGATTATGATCCTGTGACAGCAAAGTGAAAGAAGTGGAAGTACAGATAGATAACTCTTTCTAGTTGAGGTCATGGAGAAAGAATGGAAAACAGGATCTTGGAAGTCAACAACTGACTACGCAAATAATGTTTCTCAAAAGAGGGCATATTCTGTGATAATACTTTTTAGAGGAAGTGAACAAAATTCTAAGTATTATGAGTTTTTAAACTAGTTTTTGTCTATAACGTTAACACAAATAGAGAAAAATGGTGGCTATTGTATGTTCAGCTCACTTCATGCTAAATCAGACCAGAAAGTATTTGTGATCCATCTAATTTATAGGGATTCTTTGAACTCTTTTATGTTTCTTATGGGACAGGTATTAAAAATATTTTAAAGCTAAAAGAAGATTCAGAAGCAATGGATCAACAGAAGGCTCCAGATAAGTTACACATGAAAGAAAACTTAGTTGAAAGCTGAAGAAGGTGCAAGCAAAGGGTTGAATTATATGTATTCTGTGGCTAATAGAGTTGATAAAAAGAATGAATAATTACATGCATATTTGTGTTTATGGGAGCAGAGACAACAACATTTAATAGCCTTCATTTTGAGAAAGAAACTGATAAGAGAAACTATTTTATAAACTTGAAAGTATTCTGGACTTAGTAAAGAGTATTTTGTACAGTTTAATTAAAGACTGCTGCAATAAATCAGGGAGAGTAAGAGCAAGAATAAAGATAGAAAAAGAATTCAACCAATTGAATTGAGACTTAGAATAAAATTTACTGAATGAGAAAAACCAGGAACAAGAAAGATTAATATTTGTCTAGATCCCAGGAATTGAAATAGCCTCATTTTCAGAAGACAAATTTCAATTAACAGTTTATGAAATTACAAATAATTCAGTTCCAATAATTTTAATTATTAATTGCTTCTGGCAAATCCAATTCAAGCTATGTACTTTTAATAATCTACTTATGAACTTTCAAGTTACAAACTTTCATCAATACAAACAAACCTGTCAAGAATTCTAACCTAGAAGGTCCCAGAAGCTGGGAAAAGGCATGCAGTAAGCTAACCTTTTCTTGCCTTCTCTCATTTTCTGCTTGCATACCATTCACAGATTTGCATGTCTACTGTTTGCCATTTAGTTGTATAGTCACCATGTGTGGTGTATACTGTAGTGACTATGAATGTCTGGAATTGAACACAAGAGTGAATTTTTATGCTTATTTGGATTTAAACAATTCCCTTTTAGTATTTCATTTGCTCTAAAGTTTACAAAAATAGTGAAGGTTTCAAATATTTTTTATATTTTTTATATTTTTTATATGATAATCCAACAAAGAAGAAGAAGTGAAGCATGAAAGCATTTCATTGGGTTGATATGAAACTTAAATGGAGACAGGGTGGAGAAGAATACATCTTATTGCTTTGAACTGTTTGGAGAAAGGTTCTATGATAAACAGTCAGATAGAGAAGTAGTTTGTTACCACTGCTGAGAGTTTTTCTATTGGGCATTTACTTCATGTCACACAATTGTTCCAGAAACAAGATATCAAAGTGTAAGGATAACTGAATTAGGTTCATTCTAAGAACAATCTGCCTAAGAGCCCTGGTAGAGCAGTGGTTATAATGCAGTATTGCAGGCTAATTCTGCTGATTGATGACTGCCAGCAGTTTGGTAGTTCGAATCTCACCGGCTCAAGGTTGACTCAGCCTTCCATTCTTCTGACGTCAATAAAATGAGGACCAAGTTGTTGGGTGTCAATGTGCTGACACTGTAAACCATTTACAGGGTTATAAAGCACTGTGAAGTGGTATATAAGTCTAAGTGCTGTAGTTACTGCTATCCTTGTAAGTATAATTTTAGAAACATATTTCATATAGCATGAAGACAAAGAAATAGAGTGGAAGGTTTTTTAATGCGGTAAATGAGTCATAAGAGAGAAAAAAGAGGTATCATTTGTTGCTCAGCTCATACTATGGCAGAAGTGATCTTGCCAGACATAGCCTGTAGAACATTCCTATGGCCATGTAAATTGTTTTTCAACCCCAGCAATTTTTATTACTTGAATGGCTGGCTTTGCTTCCTAAGAAATTGAAGAAAACAGGAGGAGAGGGAATCCTGCATTACAATTCATTTGTATGGTTATGTATCACAAATTTTAACATGCTGGAAAAAGCTCTGATGTTGCTGGTTAGCTCTTTGATGTGCATCTAAGCATGGGATACTATGTATGAAAATCTAAAAAATCTTATGTATCACAGTAATGACACTTTCTGGTAGTAGGAGAGATAACAGGAGAATTCCAATGAAGAGTGTGTTAGAAGAGACTGATCATGCTATCCATGTAGAGTGGATTGCAAATATAGTTGATTGACTGAAATGTGGTTGCAGCCCAATCTTGGCAAGCAGTTTGGATAACTATTGAGAATTCCTATCTTTTTCTAGTAGAATGAGAGATTATTTCTCATCTAATGTATAGATAAAATTTCCATGACTAGAAGGAAACAGTATTTGGAAGATGAATATTATTAATATTTATCAATTCCGAAATACTTTATGTTGAAAGATAATATGAAATATCCCAAAGGTACTTTTTTCAAAAGGCAACTGGACTTTCTTTGTTTTACTCGAAGATGTCTCGCTTATGTTTGCTCCATAGACAAAATGAAATAATAACCCAAACTATCTACAGAAGCTTTGAGATCATAAATTACAAAGGCAATTGTTTTCCAACTTGAAATAACATTGATAGTAGCACAATGCTGTTAGTAGTTAAATATTACATGATGAGTTGTTGGGATTCAGGTCCCCTATAAATTGTAAAGGTAAAGGTAAAGGTTCCCCCGCACATGCGTGCTAGTCGTTTCCGACTCTAGGGGCCGGTGCTCATCTCCGTTTCAAAGCCGAAGAGCCAGCGCTTGTCCGAGGATGTCTCCGTGGTCATGTGGCCGGCATGACTAGACACCAAAGGCGCACGGAACGCTGTTACCTTCCCACCGTGGTGGTCCCTATTTTTCTACTTGCATTTTTACGTGCTTTTGAACTGCTAGGTTGGCAGAAGCTGGGACGAGTAACAGGCGCTCACTCTGCTACGCAGCACTCGGGATTCGACCCACCAAACTGCCGACCTTCTGATCGACAAGCTCAGCGTCCTAACCCACTGAGCCACCGCGTCCCTCTATAAATTGTATATTTATACAAATAAATTTTCACACAACTTTTGTTTCTTAAGCAACTCAGCTGTTTCCAATTGCCACTGCTAAAAATTTTCCAGTGAGTTTTCCTGAGACCGAAAGTGTGTATATCATTGATACCACTGTAAAAAAATGCTGATACACTTACACCAGACATGTCAAACTCGTGACACCATGTGACATTGCACAATGTATCAGGACAATTTTGCCATTGCCGGCAATGGGGTGGGCGCAGCAATGATGCATCCGGCCTGTAGACCTGCAGTTTGACACCCCTGCACTATACTAATCTCCTCTGAATCTTTCTTTTACTGTGTGCCTTAACATAATTTGCATACTTATTTTAACTTCATCATTTGTTTATACACATTTAATAACATATTTGCAATTATTTTCTAATTATAAGTCACTAAAAAAACAGAGATCATTTTCAGATATAACGATTGATGATTTAAGTGTGAATCTAAACCAGTATTCTGTCCTTACTACACATTACTGTGTGTGCAGCTTGACATGCAGCCCACCTGTCCTCCAATAAAACAGACAGTGTACGTAGATCTGAATGCTTTATTAAAGGATGGGTGAAACTGGGGAAAAAAATAGAAATACATATAATAAAAATCCGAATACAAAATAAGCAGTATTGAGTTACTGGTGGACACAACAATTAACAAATATAGATGCCATGTATATGGGATATGGGTTTTGTCTTCATATGGCCATGTGCCATAGATTAGGCTGGATTTTTCCTGGCTTCCCAACATGTACTTGTTCTAGGAGTGAGGTTATATGCTGGGACATGACACAGCATTTCACTGAAGCATTTTTACCATATGAGAAAAAAAATGAATTAGAAATTGTAGTGTTTTATAAATGAGGGATTGACTTCCCACATTTTTGGATTGATTCATTTTTGGGGGTGATTCAATCTGCAGAAATTTGCATGTGACTAACAATAGTTTTGATGAAGCTTGCTGTATATTTACATTATAACCACATAGTTTATATTGTGCCCAATTCAGAAAAGAGTTTTCCCTTCACTTAGGAAAGAGAAGAAATAATATTCTCAGGGTCTGATTTTCTGATCACAGTAGATTCCAAATATCTACAGGCACATACATACTTTAGTACATGCATACAGACACATTAATAACTTAATTTGTATGTTTTTTAAAAAAACATTTTAATATTTTAAACAACAAATTGAATATATTAATTATTGAACAGTAGCCTTATTAAAATAATGAATATATTAATTGTGCTATTAATGCATTTTTATGAGGAAAATACTGCCTAATCTTTTGTGCATTCTGCTTTAGACATTTAGAACTAGGCAACAAATGGAATATCTTGTAATCTGGACTTCACTGCAGTCATTGTAGTCTTTATAAGTACTATTCAGAAATAAAACAAAGCTATAATTCAAGAAATGGGAAAATAGTCTCTAGAAATATTGGTCCCAAAACTCTTGGGATAATATGTAGGTTAAATCATAGATTCTGCTTTTCTGACATGAAAAGAGCTATAGCGTTATGCATTTCAGTAAAGGCAGAAGCTGTTAAAATAGGGGCCTGTATTTCTCAGGCTAGACAAAACTGTTATGTAAACTTGAGTGTGTATTTCCAATCTCTCTTTCTCCTTCCTTGTTTTTTAAGATGCCACTGCATGAGGGCATTTCCACAAGAATTTATGTGGCAAGTGTGGATCATGATGTTAATGAAAATGAGTAAATGAAAAAAAAATCTTGGTTTTGGACAGAAATTTATTACAGTTTTGAAAAGAGTCTCTTAAGAGACTGGGTCATGCAAGCACAGATGAGACAAATTCATGCTTCACAGAACAGTGTCCTGGATAGATACAGGTACTTTGGTGGATGGAGAAAGAAGAAATAGACTGTAAATTTTATTAATAGCATTCATTGGGATGGAATGTGGTCTGAAATGAGGAAGATTGGTTTACATCAAAGTGAATCTGCCTGGGTGGTAAGACTGGTCACCAATGGACAACAGCTGACAAAGACATATTGATTAATTAAGCAGCAGCCACAATCTCTGGGAGTCTTCTGGAAAACATGGTTACCAGCATTGCCAATCACTACTGTTTTTCTTTTTTATTACATATTACCTATAGCAGATGTGTATAATGTCTATGGTTCTGTTCCTGCTTGACAAAAATCAGCTATGGATTAAATAGTAGATAAAATGTGATGTGGTGCAAAAAGGCAGAAAGAGTCAGACAATATTTTGCTGCATGCATTAAATCAGAGGGTGTCTACCCTTCTTGGGCAGATATTTTACTTTGATAAATAAATTAGATAGATAGATAGATAGATAGATAGATAGATAGATAGATAGACAGACAGACAGACAGACTGACAAACAAACAAACAAACACATACATACATTGTGTTGTGGTATTGAACAAGGATTTGGACTTAGTGATCTAACAAACCAGTTACAATTATGTAAGTCTATGAAATTTAATTCAGATAAACCAGAAATGCATATTGAAATTGGGTTGACTGATTACTGTGTGTAGCAGTATTGCAATATTTCTTCTGAGGTCATTGTGGCCATCAAAGTAGATTCAGACCTTGGGAAAACCCTTGAATGTCTCCTTACCAGATATCCATGTGACAACTCTAAGAAAAAGTGTGTTTTTTAGTTTGGCTATCCTGTTGGAAGACAATTGTACAACTCTAACTACTTTCCATGTAGTTAGGAAAACAACTGTCCATACTTCTTGAACACATGAAAATAGTAGCAGAATTAAAATTATATATTTGAAATAACAATTGCACATTAAATATTGCTGGCCTTTTGAAATTAATATACTTCTGTAACTAGTTCAATAAAAATAATTGAAGAAATAAAGCATTAATTGCTATGTAACAATAATGTGTTTACATACTTATTTACTGAGAGGAGAAAACAATTTACTTTAGAGGATTTCTCCAAATTTATTCTTAATCAGCAGTTTTGCTCATACATTTTAATTGTGTATTAGGTATGATAAGTGTATGTAATGAATTTTCTCCAATCCTTGTATTATTATTTGCACTGGCATGTTGCATCAATAATGCATCATTATACATAAGTCATAGTTGTTTTTGAACTTCTGACAACTAATAAAGTCTACACATTCTTTTAAAGTTTCTGTTCTCTCCAAGTTCTTCTCTCATTTGCAATAAGCAACTTCCTTTCTTTCTTATCTTCCTTATTTTTTCAAGATTTGCTTTTCCTCTATGGATTGTTTGAATGTTACCTTATTTTGGTAGGAATGTTGACAGAACATAAAGAATTTTTAAAGCTGATAGCTCATAGAAGAGAAGGGTTGTTCCTACCATTGCACATAATGACTAATTGGAGTGGAGTGTTTGCCTGTGGTGAAATGAATTCAGTGCTCAAATGAGATAGTACTACTAGTCCCAATGAAAATCAGAAAACACAATATTCTGGATGTGTAGCAGGAAAGGGTAGTTTCCTTCAGTTGGTATAGAACAGGGCTTTTCAACCTTTTCACCCATTGTACCACTTTTAGGATATGGCAACATCCGAGTACCACCAATCGCCTAGCTCCAGCCATCTCTTGCTTAGGCTTGTGTGGTGCTGCCACCGGTTCAGCTCATTTCCCTCCCCCACTACCATTTTTCTAGGATGGTCACGTACCACCTACCAGGAGCCAATGTACCACAGGTGGTACCTGTACCACTGGCTGAAAAGCCCTGGTATAGAACAATGTCATGTGTTGCTGCCTTTTATACATAATTGGGCTAAGGCCTACATTTATGTTGGGTAAGTTGGGCATACAATTCAGTCTTTAATTCATTGAGTGAGCCCAGCACTGGATGAATCTACTCAACTTCATTTCACTTTAATTTAAAAGAGGGAAAAATGATAGGCTCTCCTCCTTGTTATTTCTACTATCTTATATGCCTTATTTTAAACTGCAATTTTCATATCTTTGCCAACGTAGTTGGCACAAAATATATTAAATATAATCATTTCCTTCTTCCAAATACTTGTTTATCCTGTACCTGCTGTCTGTTAAGAAGAAATATGTCTTTTTATTATCTGTTTCATGCTCAGCTTTACAATTCAGATTGTGGCTGCTTCAGAACGTGAGTGTAATTGTATAGAAATGTTGCACTGCCAGAAAGCTTCCAAGAGTTGATTTCTCCTACCTGATGAAATTGAACCATCTCAGGGTGATGTTAAATCAGTTTCTGCCTGAAATTACTTTATCTCATGCCTCATAACAATTCCCTTCAGCGATGCAATTTTTATTTGCTTTTGGAGGAGATTAGATTGCAGGCAGAAAGCTCAGCAGGTGTCAAAGAATTTGCCAAGGTCAGAAGACTCTTGGACCCATTTGTAGAGTCTCAACTTTTCATTCACTACCCCACTCACTGTGGCATATGTTGAACAATGGACAAGGGCATATATTATTTCATGTACCCTTGAAAGAGATGAGAGATGAAAATTGACCAAAAAAATCTGAATTCTGAATGGATTGCAGACCTAATTTATAGCAAGATTAGTGACAGAAATACCCACAAGCAATCCTTAGCAGCAAATCTAGTCTTTGTATGACTGAGAACCAGGTTGCTGAAAAGCAAAGGGATCATGTGTAGTTCGCTGAAGTATTTCTTTATGCCAATGATTTTCTGCTGTTTTCAGCAGATAAGAATTCTTCCTGTGGAGATTTGCTGAAGCAGATGTATAGACAAGAAGATTGCTATGCTAATTATTGATCATTTAGATGGAATACATAGCATTTTTAAAATCCTGTGCCAAGGAAGCCTGTCTTCTTGACTGGGCTTCTGCTGAATAAAGAGCAACAAATAGAATCTAAAACTCTACAATAAAGTACAGTAGGTGAGATTTCTGGCAGAAAGCAGCAAGTAATCTTAGCCACCTAGTTGTCCAGGCCAGAAAATCAAGTCTGGTGCAACTTAGAGTAGTGGTGGTGAACCTTTTCGAGACCGAGTACTCAAAATGCAACCCAAAACCCACTTATGTATCCCCGGGTGCTGGGTGGGTGTGGCCCACTGGGTGAGCATGGCTATGGTGGTCATGGCAGACTGGGTGAGCATGGCCAAGATGGGCATGGCCACCTTGATGTTGCTCCTGGGAAGGGATGCCTGTGGGGGCTGGGCAGGGTTGGGGGAGATCCCGGGGGTCTCTGGTGAGTGGGGCAGTGGGTAGGAGGGCATCTTGCTCAGCTGATGCCTTGGGAGGGAAGGGGGCAGCTGCACCCTCTCCCAAACGCTGCCATCTCACTAAAGCAGGATGAAAACTCCAAAAAGCGACTGTCATGGTTCCGATTAATGAGACAGATAAAAAAAACATTCAGGCATTGTTTTTCTTAAAAGTCTATAATAATGAGAACGAAGCATTGGCACTCATGGATGGATGCCAGAATCTGAATTCTCCTTCCCTGAACACATTGTATCATACACAATTCCCTCCCTTAATTACACATCATGAATCACATTCTCCAATTAGTTTAACATGCAAAGTTTCACTTCCTTTCTGTAGCGCGCTATTTCTTATCTTATCAAAACAACTGGGTCAACCTTCTCCTCCTCCTCCCCAGCTTCACTGATTCAAAGCAAAACAGTTTCAGGGAAAAGGCTGCCTCTTATATTGTCAGAGCAAAAACATCCAATGTTTGCAGTGTTGACAGTGTCAAGGAAAAAAAGTTAAAACAGAAGAGTGTCTCACAATGGTTTTCTTCCTTGGGGGCATGGGGGGCATGGGGGGAGGCTCCTTACCCCTGCAGCTCTTCTGAGGGGGGAAAAGAGGAGAGTGGGAAGGGGGTGTGTTGGGATTGGGGCTCCTCATGCCTTCCGCTGCCCACCTGCGCTCTTCTGCCGCAGATGCCATGGCTCCGCTTCCCTGGCAGGGCAGGGGCACACTCATGCTTGGGGATGCACATGGGGCTGCTGCCTTGCTTGCCGTGCCGGCATTGGGCTGGACTGAGCTGGGCACGGAGCCTCTTTGCTGCTTCTTCCCCCGCGGACATCTGGAGCACCCACCCCACCTACTGCTTGTCCTGGTGCAGCTGCCGCTGTCCGGCGCTCATTAGCCCATCACCAGCCAGCTGGATGCACCAGGATGCCTCCCTTCGGGCTACCTTGGCCTCTCCCCCCTCCAGGCTGGAGCTGGTCAGATTCCCCCCATGGGCAGCACTGCGCCAGTCCCCAGCCAGCCCTCTCTCTCTCCCCCTTTCTCCAAAGTCCAAACCTACGTGTCCTCTTTCCTCCGTTAGCCTTCTGCAAAGTGCAGACACCGCTACTTTATAAAAGAGAGCATTGCATTCAGTTCATCTAAACAATGAGAATAATATACCTCAGAAAATGTGAGTAGTGCAGTTTAAGTAGTAAGACTAGCTATCACTTTGACATAAAAATTACAAAGATTTACTTATGCAGAATCAGTGCCCCAAGATATCTTATATGAAATGTAATTTTTAAGGATTTTTCTTGAATAAAGTTGTTAATAAATAATATAGCAAGTGGTGGGAGAGAAATTAAATGGCATAATAATGATTCTTGAAGTGCCGCCTTCCCCTTTTTTGATTGTAAAGATATTCAAACAAGATACAGTACTATAATCATTCTGGCTTATAATGTTTTCATTTTGCATAATAGCATTTAGTTTTTATTATTACACTTAGCAAGCTAATATCTCTTACATTATCTGCATTATAAAAAGAAAAAAGAACCCTAGCCAGCCCTGCTCCTTCTCCGGGCAGACCATGGCTTACTAAGGCCGGAGGGGAGCAAGAGCCGCGGCTGCCCAGTTCCTCCACCGGAGGGCACCTGTGGGGAGAGGCACTGTCTGGCTCAGTGAGCCGTGGTCCACCTGCAGAAGGAGGAGGAAGATGGTGGAAAAGGGCTGGCCGAGGACAGGCGCAGTGCTGCCCATGGGGAGAATCTGATCAGCCCCAGCCCGGAGGGAGGGAGAGGCTGAGGGAGCCTGAAGGGAGGCAGGCATATTGCTTGGGAGTAGCCATTCTCCCCTCCACACTTCCGCAGAAGGGCTGGCTAGCTTTGGTGTCACCTGGGCTGGCCTGGCCATGTATGTGCCCAGTGGCGCTGGTGGGCACTTCCTTCCTTCCTTCCTTCCTTCCTTCCTTCCTTCCTTCCTTCCTTCCTTCCTTCCTTCCTTCCTCCCTCCCTTCCTTCCTCTCTCTCTTTCCCTTTCTCCAAAGTCCAAACCTACATGTCCTCCTTCCCCCACTAGCCTTCTGCAAAGCGCAAACAGACACCACGTTGCTTGTAAGCCGCCCTGAGTCTTCGGAGAAGGGCGAGATATAAATGGAATTAAAATAAAATAAATAAATAAATTTGTCTTCTCCAAACTCTCACCCACCATTGCTTCCAAAGGCCATCTGCTCGCTCACTCACTCTCTCGCTGCACTCCTGCCAAAACCTGCTTTTATAGGTTCTCCTATCTCTGCCCAGGTCTCGCAGCTGTTCCCACAAGAGCACTGCTGGATTTGGTTTCCTTGCCTCTCCAGTTCCCGCTAGTCAGGACACATGGAGAGGGGGAGGAGATCATCTGTCTGGTGCGCGTGCTGACAGAAAGGGCTCTGTGTGCCCAGTCTGGCACACGTGCCATAGGTTCGCTACCATGGACTTTATAACTTTATAAAACTAGTTTTTAAAACATTACAAACTGCTGTTTGAAAGGTTGATTGTGAAGGAGAGGGAGGAAGACATGAAGTTTTTTACTTAAGGTAGTCAGGATTCAGATAGATAGGAGGAGGAAAGGCAGACAATTTTAATCCATCTCTATCTGGTGCTGGAATAGTTAAGGTTTCATTCAAGACTGTATACTACTGAGATACAGAATCAAAGAAGTATTGTTCTCTGTGTTTCTGCTTTCTCTCTTCCAAGGAACATGTACTGTATACTCATGTAACAAAGAAGCTGGATTCAAGTTCTATTAGATATTATATATACATATTAAAATAAAGCTTTCTGTAGTAAGAGATTCACCAAAATCTCAGCTACTCTAAAAATTATCTACTAAAGAAAACTTAATATTTTTTTTTATTTTATTTTAATTCCATTTATATCCCGCCCTTCTCCGAAGACTCAGGGCGGCTTACAAGCTTAGCAGTAGCCTTCATTTTATGTATATGCCTGCTTGTTAGGGCTTTCACACACACCCCAAGCGGCATTATTAAAAAGTCAGCTTATTGCCCCCAACAATCTGGGTCCTCATTTTACCTACCTCGGAAGGATGGAAGGCTGAGTCAACCTTGAGCCTGGTGGGATGCGAACCTGCACTAATTGCAGGCAGCTGGTGTTACTTAAAGAGGCATTAGCCCACTGCTCCACCAAGGCTCTAATATCAGAGGCCTGCATATTATATAAAGGCTTTTATATTATTAATTTGCTGATACATGTGATGCACATTTGCTAGATACAGTATAAATAGTTAAGACAATCTTGAAAGTAAGTGATTGTTGAATTAATAAATTTCATGCCTTTATCAATTTTAGATGTATTCAATGTTGCCCATTCCACCTAATTTCTGCATCAGTCTGTATTTCTTCTTTTAAAAATAGTCCTTAGTTCACATTGCTTATCCACAGTAGATAAATTTTTGTATATAGTTTTCTTTAGCATGAATATTTTGAATATTGCTTTCCACATTTGGAAACATATTTGGATAGTTGTTTGAATACAGAACATCATCACAAAATTTGAAGTAATGCATAAGCCAAAGAGGATTGCATGCTATTTTACGTCTGTGTGCAGAAGGTAGTCAAAAGAGTAGATTGATTAAGTTTGGTTCCAGCCATGTCTATGAATACCATGGTAAGCCTGGTCTTATATTTCAGATGCTACCAAAAGCAGGACAAAAAGCTTATTTGCCTCAACCAAGTGATTGAAGGTGCTATCTTGACCTTTCTGATATGCCCTTGGATGTTCATGACTCCAAGATTTCACGTAAAGTTCATGAGCAGCTGCAGTTCTAGAGATGGTGCAGGTAATTCTTCCTCAAAAGCTCTATCACTGATCCTTTTATTTTGACATGTTATTCTTTATGGTAAATATACAGTAGTTCTTTAATTCTTAATTAGTCTAGAATAGTGGAAAGAAACACTTATAGCTGTTCTAAGTAAATTTAGGAAAGTTGAAGTGGCCTTACTCCATGCTACTTTATAAAAGAGAGCATTGCATTCAGTTCATCTAAACAATGAGAATAATATACCTCAGAAAATGTGAGTAGTGCAGTTTAAGTAGTAAGATTAGCTATCACTTTGACATAAAAATTACAAAGATTTACTTATGCAGAATCAGTGCCCCAAGATATCTTATATGAAATGTAATTTTTAAGGATTTTTCTTGAATAAAGTTGTTAATAAATAATATAGCAAGTGATGGGAGAGAAATTAAATGGCATAATAATGATTCTTGAAGTGCCCCCTTCCTCCTTTTTGATTGTAAAGATGTTCAAACAAGATACAGTACTATGATCATTCTGGCTTATAATGTTTTCATTTTGCATAATAGCATTTAGTTTTTATTGTTACACTTAGCAAGCTAATATCTCTTACATTATCTGCATTATAAAAAGAAAAAAGAACCCTAGGCATATTCTCTTTTTTGCTTTTGTGCACTATATTCATAAATCATCATATGAACTTTTAATAATTAATTGTACTGTTATTTTCCTCTGATATGCAAAAGGACAGAATTTTGCATATAGGTTTATACTGGCATTATAATGGCCCTTAAAGCAATATTCTTAATAATGACAATGTCATAGGCAAATTCTCTCATCATCAACAAATATATCTGTGGTCTGTCTAACTGTCTGTCTTTCTTTTGTACCATTGCTCACTATTTTTTATTTATTTGGAACAGTAAGAGTATTTGTATGAAATGAAAATGAAATTCGCATGTCAAAATAAGACTAAAGCAAGATTAGTATCTTCTCAATACATGGGACTTTTTTTATTGCCACAATAAAGCCCAGCCAGCCAGCCAGCCAATGGATTTTGTTTATCCTATTTTCCGGACAGGAAATGACATTTGTTTGTTATAGCAAGAAAAAAAAAGCCCAAGAGTTTTCAAGCACCATAAAGGTTAAAAAATTAAGGGATGATGGATTAATTCTCTTAGAGCCTTGGTGGAGCAGTGGGCTAATGCCTCCTTAAGTAACACCAGCTGCCTGCAATTAGTGCAAGTTCGAGTCCCACCAGGCTCAAGGTTGACTCAGCCTTCCATCCTTCCGAGGTAGGTAAAATGAGGACCCAGATTGTTGGGGGCAATTAAGCTGACTTTGTAATAATGCCGCTTGGGGTGTGTGTGAAAGCCCTAATAAGCAGGCATATACATAGAATGAAGGCTACTGCTAAGCTTGTAAACTGCCCTGAGTCTTCGGAGAAGGGCGGGATATAAATGGAATTTAAAAAATAAAATAAAAACCTTACTGTAGTATATTTATTAGTCTCTGAAATGTAATAAATGACACTTGTCATCTACAAAACTAAGTCAAGAAAATTCTTTGGGTTGATTGAGAGGTTGCTCTGTACTCCTTGGATAGTGTCTGAAAAATATTGGAATGGAACATTGCATATAACATGTACATTTGTCATCTGTTGTTTGATTGGATCCTTAGAATTCTGAATAAAGATTATATGGAACCCTTTTAGTTGGGTTTCATTTACTATATCTCATTTCATTATACAGAGATGACATTCATCATGGTTGAGAATTATTTGTAGAAATTGTGAATAGTGGTAGGGCGGTTGTCCCTTTTCTGCTCGACTTCTCAGTGGCTTTCAATGTTATTGATTACATTATCCTGGACTGGGATTGGAAAGATTAAGAATGGTCTGAATGGTGTTGTAGTGGTTTCCTTCTTTTTGGTTCTTTTGGTTTCTTGTTGAGGGAGGAAAGAATTTGAGCCTGAAGGCTTTGATGTTAGGATGTCACAGGATTCAACACAGCAATTTTTCCTATTTAACATCTACGTGAAGCCAGGGGCTGATGGCATGGAGTCAAATATCTTTAATATGATGGGAATATCCAGTTTTCCATCTCAACTCTGGACCAGCAAGCCATTAAGATTTTGTCAAAGTATCTTAAGGCTGTTGAGATCTGGATTGGAACAAATTTAAGCTCAAACCTGATAAAATTGAGTAGCTCTGTGTTTTGGGTCCTTTCAGTATAAAAAACTTTCTATCTTCAATCCTGAATGGAGTAATACTTCACTAACTAATAGGCAATGTGTGAATATACCTGGACTCACAACTACTCTGACCAGGAGAAACTTTGCCTGGTTCATTTGTGCATGAATTATGAATGAATTATGAATCTTTCTCATGTTTAGCCATGCCTTAGACACATTGTGACTTATTGAGTAAGGAAATTACCTTGATGAAGATTGCTAAGATAATAAGAGATAAACCATTTTTTAAGTCCAGGATGTTGAGATATCATTTGGGACTGCCTGAGACAGACACTTCCTTAATTCATCGAATTGTAAGAAGGAGAAGGAGGTACAACACAATCAGACTTCAAGATGCTGCTTGTGACCTATATATTATTTAGTACAAGCTATCTGAAGGACTGCCTTTTTCCTAAGATCTAAACAGAGTGCCTTCTTGGTGGAAAAGCCTGCCTTATGGAATAGTTTCCACCTGGAGATTTGAGTAGTCCTCGACACAGCTATTATTTAAATGGGCTTTGAAGTCCTACCCCCCCATATGCTATGATAGGAAATGTGACTATTGTGAGAATGTTACCAATGTCTTGGTATATCCATCTCTACGTTATAATCTCTTCCATTTGTATTTCACTGCATTGTATTGCATTGCGTTGCATTGTATTTTGTATAGCTATGAACTGAGCAGCCTCTGAATTTGATTTATAAAAAGATAAGTAAAGAAACATACTTTTTGGACAACATATGAAAATGTAAATTATAGGTTATACATATGATCACTTTTAAATTTATTTATTTATTTATTTATTTATTTATTTATTTTATTATATTTGTATACCGCCCTTCTCCCGAAGGACTCATGTTATGTTTATGAATGGAATAGAATGCCAAAACTTCCAAGGACAGAGTGGATTCTTTGGGTCAATTGTCTGAAAAAGGCAAATCTATTTAGCTGTTTCCATGAAGTGATTTCTCTATGTGAAACACCCAAGCCAGCTTCAGCTGAAAAGAGCTTTCTGCTTTCTTTTACTGCCAGTTCTAGCTGAATGCTTGATGATTGGAATACTTCCGCTGGTAAACAAAATGAAACACAATTAAATGAAATGCTCCCTTTGCAGTGGTTTCTTTTCTTTAGCCTGGAGTACCTCTCTGCAGTATGCAAAATTCAGGCAAGAGAGTTTTTGCTTTTCCCCCTCATACTGCTTAAAAAAGGATCGAAGAAAAACCTTGTGACAGACACAAAGGCAGCACTTCTGCCAACTGAAAGTGTCATCTTTGCAGATACAACAAGATGTAATTCCAACTCTCTCAATTATTGCTTGCTACAGGACTACAGTTTATGCGTAGTAGACAGGAATCAGGCAAAATGAGTAGCACCAAGCAACAAGCTCATTCCTGCTCCTAGTAATTTAAATTATTCCAACTGGCAATAGCTTACATGAAAATGAAATAAGATACAGATATTATATGGTGAAATTTGCCTGGTTTCTGAAGGTGGGAAGTACATACAGTATTCCTAGATTTTTAATGGAGCAACAGCAGTAAAAAACAAAGATGCTTCTGTTTATGACTGAAAATAGGTTACAATTATCTTTAGATATCCCAGTTTTAATGTAGTGTTTTCTCTGTTTTCTCAAAACATTTTTTTGCCATTGAGGTGATCTAGTATGCCTCATTGAAGAAGTAGCGGATGACTCAGTAATTTCGATCTGCCTAGTTTCTATTGGCTGATGTGGGCATGGTCTCTCTCCCTTCTGGTCATTGGGCACTGCATTTCATGACAAAATTGACTTGGGTTGCAGGAGAGATTAGCTACCCGGCTTCTGCAAAGCATTGTCTGAATAAAGTTTGTCCAGTATTTTCCAAAGCACTTCTTAGGTTTTATTCAGTCTCCTTATGTATACAGACTTATTATTTTTTTAGAAAGAGTGCTAGACCTGTTGTTTTAAAGATGCACTGAGTTTAATGCTGTCTTGGGAGTGCTCTTTGTCTTGTTTTTGCAATGTAGTAGATCACAGTATATAATCTGTGTTTCTTCTATTGCTCAGGGCTGCTCAACATGCTGCCAATGCTTGCTGGGAGTTCAATGCGCACTGTAGAGGTTTGCATGCTTAATACATTTATGTTGTACTTTCAAAGTAATTTGGTTGCTTTAGGTGAGCCAGATTTTGGTCACAGCAATAAACAATTACTTTGTGTTGAACTCTGTTTTCCTTCCTTTCCAGCCACAGGCTATATCTGGATGTTGCCAGGTCTAAGAACAGAAATGGACTTGCTGCCAACACAGTCATTCCCTTGCAGCGTTAGCAGAGGATGGGGCTTTTTTGTTAGCTATAGTTCCTTCTCTTTCCATCTTCTGTATCTGCAGCTGGTTAGCTACTTTTCGAAACAGGCTTGGCCTGGTTTGTGCTAGAGACATAATCAGATTTAGTCCAGCTGACAGGTGATGGGCTGGAGCATATCTGTTGTTTTCCTTAATTTGTGAGTGATGTAAGGACAGCACCACTGTCTCATAACAGACAGAAGAGAACTATTGCTAAGCACATTGATTTGTGCTTTAGATTGTAAGCCGCCCTGAGTCTTCGGAGAAGGGCGGGATATAAATGGGATTAAAAAAAAAACCTCAGCCTTTTAGGCCATACAGTCATGCTGTCCCCCCCCCCCCAATAGCTCAAGATCTGGAAGATGGCATGTTAATTTGGTTGTAAAAAAGGGCATTTTTCGTTCTTTTTAAAAGGTAAGCTAGATATGCCTGGCCACATTTCAGGAAAAAGCAAAAGGAAATAAATATCCATCTCCAGGAACAAGGGCTATAACCTCACAACATAGGACATATGCGAATGTAGAGCAAATCTCAACTTTTATGAACAGAACAAAGGGCGCTTTCTGATGGTTTAAATACTGAAAAAGGCTAGGGGAAAAAACACTTCACATCCTGAAGATAATACTTAATGTCATTATCTGGATTTCTATGTATGATTCATGTTGGAAATGATTGCTAAGATGGTTGCCAAAGGACTATACTGCTGCTGATCCCTAGCTATCAAATTCTACTTAACTTTAAGCATCATTAGTAAAATTTGAGGTTTGAAAATGGTTTCCATTTGAAGTTGCTCCCGACAGACTTGCCAGAGACTAGACACTAAGTTGCATGACATGTATTTTTTTTACTCACATGGAATAGCTTCATGTCAAATTACTGTTAAATTAAGAATATAAATCCACCTAGAAATTGATCATCTGCTGTGATTTACCCCAGATGATGGATAACCTGCACTCTTATGGTGCCCCTTGCAGTATATATAAAATATGTAATAATATCGGCTACTCTGAATAAACATATTGCAGAATAGTAAAGACTTTAATTTCTGCTTCAGAGATATTATTTTTATATGAATGCAAACATTTAATTATTTTAGTATCTCTTTAATAGCTTCCTCTTTCTGGACACACACCCCCATGCTCTTCAGTTACTTATGATTGAGCACAGACTAAAGTAAAGTTCCCAGTATAGTTGTAATTAAGCTTGCACTCCTATAAATGCTTGGGGATGAGCTCCACTGAAAACAGTATGCAGCACTTTTAAAATTGCATAAAATGCTTCACAGACGTAAGAAGCTTTCTTGAGATAATATATTTGTATTTTGCATAGAAATAATCATTATCAAGCAAAGGCAAATTCCTTTGTTAAGTCCCTACTATAAATTATATACAGTTGATCTGGTTGATAAATTTACTCATAAAATTCAATGTCAACATATCTTTTCCACCACTCATTTTTAAACAAGATAGTCAAGTTTAGTTTTCTACTGATGCCTACTGAGCTAATATACATAAACTAATTTTGATTACTTATTTGTTTATGCTTGAGTTTGTTTAAGTAAAAGGGGGAATGCCAAATTTGAGTAGCTACAATGATCATCTAGTTGCTGCTGTTCTGCCTCCTACTGGCATACTTCACTGAAGCTTAAAGAAACATTATTAAGGGTAGCTTTTCAAGAATGGAGTGGGGGGGAACCCATCATTCTGTTTGTTTAAAAAAAGATCCTAGAATTTATCCTCAATACAATTTTAAAAAATGTAAACATCCTCCTTTGCAATATAATATAAAATGCTTATTGCTTTTGGTCTGATCAGTAGTCCATTACAATTTCTGCTGAGTGCCAAATCAAGTGAGTGAAGCTCTTTCAGTAGTTTAACAGTATACTTCAGAAAATGTGAAACCAGGAAATCTTTTAGAGAACAATATCTCCTCTGTATTGCTTTCTCTCTCTCTTTTTTTTTCCTCAGAGAGATGTTGTTCAGCACCTGCAAGTGTGCTGGAAATCATTTCAATGGGAGAATCTGTCTATGCTCCAAGATAGTTAATGGGCTGTTTGTTTCTTGGCCAAAAGCAAGAGCAGCAATGTCTGAGCAATTTAAGGATTAAGGATACAGAGGTTAGACAACAGCGAAAATTTTAATATGGCTTTTTAATATTGAAAGGCCCTCATTATCTCAAGGCTTGAAAAACCATTAAGTTTCAGAAGAGGACAAAAGAAAGTTAACTTTCAAAACAGTTTAAAATGTCCCTGAAAAAAACAAAACAAAAAGATTGCTCAGTGTCAGAGCAATTTTTTAAAACTTGGACAGGTGAGTTTTGTTTTCTATTTATTTTGTTTTTTGGGGTCTTTACCAATTAGAGTTCAAGAAAATATAAATAATTGGGATCATAGTTAAATGATTTTCCTGTTTTAATAGTTTCTTAATTATAATCATGGAAAGGAATAAGATTGTGGCTTAGGATAAATTTCTTTATTTAAATAAAAAATTAGGAAGAAAAATATACAACACATTTAAGATTTACATTATGAAAAGGCTGTTGTCATTTTTCAAATCCACTAAACAAAAAAAAATATTTACATAGAATTAGCAATTTGATGAGGATGTATCCCAGTGACCTACTCAATACAGGATCTACAATATAGAATGTCTTTATTTATTCAATTTATGTAATATAATTCATGAGGTGACCATTTGACATCTGCTTATATACAGTATATCTGGGAAAAAAGACTTTTGTCTTTTTAGACAAACTAGTTCATTGCTGAATTTTCTTAATGTTCTTTTAATATTTAGCTGAATTTGTGTTGTGTGTCAGTTGTGACCTTTCCTGGATTTAAGTCTCTGTGCTCAATCAATCAGGCCCTGGTCATTTCATGGTTGGACTATTGCAATGTGTTCCATCTTGGGCTACCATTGAAAAGTATTTGGAAACAATAACTGGCACAGAATGCAGCTATGCAGACAGATCTAGGGGCACCCAGGCAGACCCATGTAACACTCTGTTGAGCTGCATTGGTTGCTGGTTTTGTTCTGGGTCCAACTCAAGGTGTTGGTTATCACCTTTAAACCCTTCATGGCATAGTTCCAGGATACCTGAGGAACAATCTCATCCTAATGGGATTAGGCTATCCCACTTGTGCCAGCAGAACAGGCCTGCTGGGATCCCTATTGGTCCAGGAATTCCACCTTGTGTGTTACATGGCTGCCATGGCTGCCACCCTCTGGAACCTTGTATGTCTCGAGGTGAGACACCACCCCCACCCTCTTGGCCTTCTGAAAGAATATTAAAACCTGGCTCTGTGGGAAGGTCCTTGCTTTATGACCCTTGATCCTCTCTGAATGATAGAAATGGGATTACTTTATCAGTAAAGGATGACCTGATCAATTAGCAATGGAAATTCCATTCCCAATTACCATTGTAGGTCAAAGACTATTTGTAACATATAGCCTTTAATATAATGTTTAAAAGCCTTTTGCAATCAAGTAATTCAGAACTCTGGTAACAGTAATCTGCCCTTTTTCTGAAAAGAAGATAAAAAGAGAAAAAAATAAGATACCAGAAAATCCCTGACTGCTTTTTACTTTGGTTGAGCATCACCCATGTCATAAAACTTTCAACAGGAACAAAGATGATATACGAAATAATGAAATGAGTATCAATCCATTCAGTTTTTTAAAAATAACATTAATTCCAATTAAATTGATTTATTTAGCTGAAGGTAAAAGTTTTTCTTTTAAAAAAATAACTATATTAAGCTTATACTCACTGTCCTTTCTATCATGCTATTAACTGAGATACGTCTGTAGCTCTTTTGAATAATAGCTTATCAAAGCACAATTTTTTAAATGAACAGGAAATTATGTTTACAAAGATGGATCTTATATTGCGTCATATTTTATGCTTTCTGAAACTTTAATCAGTTCAATGACTGTGGCTGTGCAGTATTAGCAAATGAGTGCAAAATTTTTAGTCTTTTATTTGATTAAGAATAGTGCTTTTCTCCTTTGTCTCCTCTACTTTAGCAAAATGTTCTGAATATCAGGTTTTTATTTATTTGTTTATACTTTTGGCCAACTTTAGGCATTCTCTATGATATGAGAATATGAACAAACACCACTTCAAATTGTTCAGGGAAGAAAGGAAAAAAGAAACTAAACCTTATAAAATTTTCTGGAAAGTTAGAATTAGATATTAGAATTACTGATATCAAGCAAAGTGCAGGTGTAAGCATTCAGAGTCCTTCATGGACATCTGAAAACAAAGGAAATGTCTGGCAATAATGAGGAAAGGACTTTGTAATAGACATATTTCAGATATAGCTAAGTCTATCTTTTGATTTCTACTCTTGTGATATATGAGGCAGTTATATGCAGTTCTATTAGTTCTGCTTACAATATCTGTTCACAGTTGCCATGAAAGGGCCTAAAGAACTCTCCGCTGGTTACATAGCAAAATCCTTTATAAGTAAAGACCATATAGCAATAAAAATATAAGCAGTTTACGAAGTTGAAATTATTTAGGAATGGAATAGCTGATACTGTTTTATGTATTTAAAGGAATCAAGGGAATAGGGACTTGATTTCTATTTCTTTTGACATGTTGACAACTCAATATTCTGCTAGTGGTAATGAATAAATATAGGTTTTATAAATAAATATTTATCTCACAAGATCTAAGTAGTACAAAATGTTTATCATTTGGCAATCACAAGCAGATTTTACTTATTTATTTATGGGCTGTGGTAAAGGCATACATTTGCTACTGTGATGTATGTCTGATGATGGTGAAGATGTTAATTGCTAATTTTATTATTTGTATCTTTATGATCTGCTTTTGTATTATATACTATACACCTTCAGAAAAATCTTGCTAAAAAAGGCTGAAATTTTCTATGAGAAATTGTGTTTTACCTCTTCAGAAGGAATATTCATATATATTCAGCACAGTGCAGTATCAATGTTCAACTGGGATTTAATTGCACAAAAACAGGTTGCTGAGGGCTGCCACTATTTTTATCTCTGAATTGGGAGATAAAGTTGGGAGGTCTATGTGGGGCACTGAATCTGATCTTGTTCAGTAGAAGAACTCAATTAAAGGATCCCAAGAGATGGTTTCCTAGCCTTCATCTGAATATAACCAATGAAGGGGACATACTACCTCTCTAGGACATGAGCTGCTGTTATTATTAAGAATTAGCCTCCCTATAATATAAAACCATTATTTTTGGGGGTTAGATATTTCACATTTGCTATCATATCTCTCCCCTTCATGGATTACTGCCTTGTCGTGGCGAAGGGGCTTGCATAATTCAATGAAGCTATGAGCTATGCCATGCAGGGCCACCCAAGATGGACAGGTCATAGCCGAGAGTTCTGACAAAACGTGATCCACTGGAGAAGGAAATGGCAACCCACTCCAGTATCTTTGCCATGAAAACCCTATGGACAGTACCAAAAGGCAAAACGATATGACGCTGGATGATGAGCCCCTCAGGTCGGAAGGCGTCCAATATGCTACTGGGGAAGAGCAGAGGGCTAGTACTAGTAGCGCCAGAAAGAATGAAGCGACTGGGCCAAAGCCGAAAGGACGCTCAGCTGTGGATGTGTCTGGTGGTGAACGGAAAGTCCGATGCTGTAAAGATTTTTTCTCCATAGGAACCTGGAATGTAAGATCCATGAATCAAGGAAAGCTGGACGTGGTCAGATGACCATCAGGTATACTACTGCGGGCAAGAATCCCTCAGAAGAAATGGAGTAGCCTTCATGGTCAATAAAAGAGTAGGAAAAGCAACACTGGGATACAATCCTCAAAATGACAGAATGATCTCAGTTCGAATCCAAGGCAAACCATTCAATATCACAGTAGTCCAAGTCTATGCCCCAACCACCGGTGCTGAAGAGGATGAAATTGACCGGTTCTATGAAGCCCTACAGCACCTTATAGAACTAACACCCAAAAATGATGTCCTTATCATCATGGGGGATTGGAATGCTAAAGTAGGAAGCCAAAAGATAACTGGAATAACAGGCAAGTTTGGCTTTGGAGTACAAAATGAAGCAGGGCACAGGCTGATAGAATTTTGTCAAGAGAATACGATGGTCATAGCAAACACTCTTGTCCAACAACCCAAGAGACGGCTCTACACATGGACATCACCAGATGGTCAACACAGAAATCAGATTGACTATATGCTCTGCAGCCAAAGATGGAGAAGCTCTATACAGTCAGTAAAAACAAGACCAGGAGCTGACTGTGGCTCAGACTATGAGCTTCTCCTTGCAAAGTTTAGGCTTAAACTGAAGAAAGTAGGGAAAAGCACTAGGCCACTGAGGTATGAATTATATCATATCCCTGTTGAATATACAGTAGAGGTGACAAATAGATTTAAGGAATTAGATCTGATAGACAGAGTGCCTGAAGAACTATGGACAGAGGTTCGTGACATTGTACAAGAGGTAGCAACCAAAACCATCCCAAAGAAAAAGAAATGCAAGAAAGCAAAATGGCTGTCTGAGGAAGCTTTGCAAATAGCTGAGGAAAGGAGGGAAGCGAAAGGCAAGGGAGAAAAAGAAAGATACGCCCAATTGAATGCAGAATTCCAGAGAATAGCTAGAAGAGATAAGAATGCCTTCTTAAATGAACAGTGCAAAGAAATAGAAGAAAACAATAGAATAGGGAGGACCAGAGATGTTTTCAAGAAAATTGGAGAGATGAAGGGAACGTTTCATACAAAAATGGGCATGATAAAGGACCAAAATGGCAGGGACCTAACAGAGGCAGAAGAGATTAAGAAGAGGTGGCAAAATTACACAGAAGAACTGTACAAGAATGAGCTTAACGTCCCTGATAATCACAATGAGGTGGTCACTGACCTCGAGCCAGACATCCTAGAATGTGAAGTGAAGTGGGCCTTAGAAAAGCTGAGCAACAACAAAGCTAGTGGAGGTGACAGTATTCCAGCTGAGCTATTCAAAATCTTAAAAGACGATGCAGTAAAAGTGCTACACTCAATTTGCCAGCAAATTTGGAAAACTCAACAGTGGCCACAGGATTGGAAAAGATCAGTTTACATTCCAATTCCAAAGAAAGGCAGTGCCAAAGAATGTTCAAACTATCGCACCATTGCACTCATTTCTCATGCTAGTAAAGTCATGCTTAAAATCCTACAAGCTAGACTTCAGCAGTATGTGGATCGAGAACTACCAGAAGTACAGGCAGGATTTCGAAGAGGCAGAGGAACTAGAGATCAAATTGCCAACATACGCTGGATCATGGAGAAAGCTAGGGAGTTCCAGAAAAACATCTACTTCTGCTTCATTGACTATGCTAAAGCCTTTGATTGTGTGGATCATAACAAACTGTGGCAAGTTCGTAAAGAGATGGGAGTACCAGACCATCTTATTTGTCTCTTGAGTAACCTATATGTGGGTCAAGAAGCAACAGTGAGAACTGGGCATGGAACCACTGATTGGTTCAAAATTGGGAAAGGAGTCCGGCAAGGCTGTATACTGTCGCCCTGCCTATTTAACTTATATGCAGAGCACATCATGAGAAAGGCAGGGCTAGATGAATCAAAAGTTGGAATTAAGATTGCCGGAAGAAATATCAACAACCTTAGATACGCAGATGATACCACTCTAATGGCAGAAAGTGAAGAAGAACTAAAGAGCCTCTTGTTGTGGGTGAAGAAGGAGAGTGCAAAACTTGGGTTGAAACTTAACATTAAGAAAACCAAGATCATGGCATCTGGCCCTCTCAATTCCTGGCAAATAGATGGGGAAGAAATGGAGGTAGTGACAGATTTTATTTTCCTGGGATCCAAGATCACTGCAGATGGGGACTGTAGCCAAGAAATTAAAAGACGCTTGCTCCTTGGGAGGAAAGCCATGGCAAATCTAGACAGCACACTAAAAAGCAGAGACATCACCCTGTCAACAAAAGTGCATATAGTCAAGGCTATGGTCTTCCCAGTTGCAATGTATGGCAGTGAAAGTTAGACCATAAGAAAGGCTGAGCGCCAAAGAATTGAGGCCTTTGAACTATGGTGCTGGAGAAGACTCCTGCGAGTCCCTTGGACTGCAAGGCGATCAAACCGGTCAGTCCTAGAGGAGATCAACCCTGACTGCACTTTAGAAGGCCAGATCCTGAAGCTAAAACTCAAATACTTTGGCCACCTAATGAGAAAGAAGGACTCACTGGAGAAGAGCCTAATGCTGGGAAAGATCTAGGGCAATAGAAGAAGGGGATGACAGAGAATGAGGTGGCTGGATGGAGTCACTGAAGCAGTAGGCGTGAGCTTAGATGGATTCCAGAAGATGGTAGAGGACAGGAAGGCCTGGAGGAACATTGTCCATAGGGTGGCGATGGGTCGGACTCGAATTCGCAGCTAACAACAACAACAAAAATCATATCTCTCCTTTGATGGTCATTTTTCGTTAGGGATAAACATGGTTCTTCCACAGATCTTAATTTCCAGTCTCTGTTCAAATACACTGTCCTTTTTGAGCCTTTTATAATTTCTCTGAATGATTCATAAGTGGTAGCTAGAACTAGATACATAATTCAAAGTGGGTTTTTTGAAGAAATGTAGGCCTTGCCTTAGGAATGAGGGAAGCTTGAGACAGTTGTTAAGAAAGAAGTTCTAGCATTACATACTACCTATCTAGCCTCTTCTTTTGTGATCCAAATCTATATTTCTTATATTTATCTTTTTTGTTTTTCATATCTTTACTAAGCTTTGTAGCCATAGTACAATCTTCTGCTGTCCTGACTTCAAGGAAAATATTTTCAATTGAGGTTTTAAAATCTATTTTAAGAAATCCAACCCATCTTGACCATTCCCCCCCCATTACGTTTCTACTATCATGAGAATCTACTTATTATTGCTCTCAGGTTACTAAAATATAGTTTTTGCTTTCTTTAACAGGAAGAATTATAGTCTTATTTTATCAATGTTTCTTCTATTTCCATTTTTTTCAACTATATTTTCTGTGTAATTAGTACCATTGAGGATTGGTGATTCTCTTGTATTTTTATTTATCTTCTAAAGGACAATATTTTTAGTAATGCAAGGGAGAATTTCTTGGAAAGACCATGCTTGACAGATTTTATCTCACAGCAGATGTTTGAGTAATTCATTAGGATTTTATGATTTTTAAAATACCTGAAATTTGCTTTTGGAAAATATCCTTCACACCTTTTTGGTTAAGACCATGCTAGTAGGTACTAACAGCATCATTGCCATTTTTTTCTATTTTATTTTATCCTAGTTGCTTTCTACAGTACTGCCAAGTTTATCTATTTGAACATCTGAAACGGAATAGATATGCTTAGCACATAGTACAATTTCTGTTTGCTTTTAACTAAGTCTGTTCCTTTTGAACTATTTTTCAGTTGCTGTCTTCCTTCTGTGTGAGATGTCCCCAACTGTTTATTATACCTATTAAATCATATTTGACCATCTACACTAAGTGTTCAATGTTTATTTCCTATATTTCTGTACTCTTAGTGTATTAACAGTGAAGATGGTGAATATTGTAAGCCATGTTATTTTTACTATTTTCAATTGTTTAAAAGGCCTTATTTCAGCAGCACTTCAATTTTTATAGATCACAAGTCTAAAGGAACCGTATGTATTGCTTAAAAGGCCCTGTTAAACCATATGGCCATTACTTCAGGATTTTCAGTTTTACATATAGTTTAAAATTTTCTTAATTGTACCATGTTTTGATCAAATATATTTTACCAGTTTTTGTGAAGTACAGCCCATCTAGAAAGAGAAATGAAACAAAGATGATCAGGGGACTGGAGGCTAAAACATATAAGGAATGGTTGCTGGAATTGGGAATGTCTAGTCTAATGAAAAGAAGAACGAGGGGTGACATGATAGCAGTGTTCCAATATCTCAGGGGCTACCACAAAGAAGAGTGAGTCAAACTATTCTCCAAAGCACCTGAAGGCAGGACAAGAAGCAATGGATGGAAACTAACCAAAGAGAGAAGCAACCTAGAACTAAGGAGAAATTTTCTGACAGTTGGAACAATTAATCAGTGGAACAACCTGCCTCCAGAAGCTGTGAATGCTCCAACACTGGAATTTTTTAAGAAGAGACTGGACAGCCATTTGTCTGAAATGATATAGGGTTGCCTGCCTGAGCAGGGGGTTGGACTAGATGACCTCCAAGATCCCTTCCAACTTGATGATGATGATGACAATGATGATGATGTTGATGATGTTACAACCATCTACCATCTTGGTAACTTAGAAGCTTTTCCCAGAAATCAAATCTGTTTTGTCTTCTGTATTATTTTTCAAAAAGATCAGTCTCATCTATAAAATTAAAACAACCTTTTCCTTCGTTTGACTCAGTCCCTATGAACAAAGCATGCATGCATCCTATTCCCCCCCCAAGTGATAAATTAAACATTCCAAATAATGAATCTCTGCTGCTGTTTAAATATGAAAAAAGAGAAGCATGCAGAGGGATATGAGAGTTGCTCAGAAGGGATAAAAGTGATGGAACTGCCTAATAACTGCCTCTGAAATTCTGAATTTTGATAACATATAGTGACTTTTATGCTAGTTAAATAACAGAAATAAGACTTTCCTCAGTAAGGAACTCATGACCACCCATCATAATTTCTCCAATGGAACCCATATGATTACAATTGTTCATAAACTAATTAGTACGGAAGAATAATAACTGAAACCACGAGAGATAATGATAAGTTATTTAGGGTTGTGAAGTCAAACTAATTTTTGGAAAAATTTAACAGGATTATGAAATTTAATTTAGCTTGCTTTTTACATATAAGATGTATATATTAGTTGGTGGGTTTCTATTTTTTCCCCATTGGCAGCAAGTAATTTAATTAGGCATCTTTTTGTGTGAAGCCTAAGCTGGAAAAAAAAGGAAAAGAAAGATAAATCCATGTTTTTATTAATTGCACAATCTGATCTTTGGCTGAAATGAGAAAAGGATTTTGAACTCTCAGTGAGAAACTCAGAGTATGCCTAAGTTTGTATGCCTGAGAACAATTACTGAAACATTAATATAAGAAGATTACTTATTATTTTATAGGGAAACAACCATTCCATCATTTACATGAAGAATTTTTATTCTTATTGGCTCCAATTATAAAAACAAGCACTTGAGATATTTTTGTCCCTCCTGACTCAGTTTTTTTTCTTCCTGTGCAAGATCTATAAAGAGAAGACTACATAGATTACAAGCCTGTAGGTAGGATCCACCTTATTATTGGCATTTATAAGTAGTTCTGTACATTTTTATTGGTCAGGAAGTAGCATTTTTTCCTTTTAAAAATAAAATGTGTATAAACTTGTATTTCATTAAAGTAAGCCCCAACAGAACAGAAATAATCAGAGTAAAATTTAGGTATTAATAAAAAAATGAAATAGAACAAAACTGTTGAATAGCCAATGTAAAAAAATATTGATAACACTATAAAAAGTTAATTCTATTTTGAGTTCAGCTCAGTATCTGTGAATGCATGGCCATGCAGCTTTCCTAGCAATAGTACAGAAATGGTTTACCATTGTGCTCTTCCAGCCGACAAACCTAATTTTTCTTGATGCCTTAGTGTTCTAAGTGTTCCAGTCAAACACTAAGTCATCACTTAGTTTTTCAAGTTGAGCCAAATTGATTAAAGTTTCTATCTGTATTAAAGAATTGTACTTCAAAAAAACTTGATGAAATTCTCCTTATTTTGTTTCTTCTTAACACTTTGTTGTTCTTGTTAGCTGCAAAGTCATGTCCGACTCATCGCGACCCTATGGACAATGTTCCTCCAGGCCTTCCTATCCTCCACCATCTTCTGGAGTCCATTTAAGCTCATGCCTACTGCTTCAGTGACTCCATCCAGCCACCTCATTGCCCTCAATCTTTCCCAGCATTAGGCTCTTCTCCAGTGAGTCCTTCCTTCTCATTAGGTGGCCAAAGTATTTGAGTTTTAGCTTCAGGATCTGCCCTTCTAAAGAGCAGTTTAGGAAAACATTTTAGGAAAACAAAAACAGCTGTTTGTATTTTTCCAATTCTACACTATAGAACTCTCTGCTCCCACATCTCATTCTTTTAAATTTTGCTTGAGAACCAAATGGAAAATATTCCTTCTGGACTGACATTCCACATTAGGCTGGACATTTGACTAACCCTAATTAAAATGGCTTTTTCTACAGGTCTATTTTTATACATTAAACTTTAATTTATTAATCTATATTATCCATTTTATTTCATCAGAATTGTATAATATCTATTGGCCAGAGGGTCACCTTAGTTTTATTTGGTATTATTTTGAGGAATTATTTTGAAGAATTATTTTGAAGAAAGATTCTGAGGATTTAGGGATGAAATCATTGTTTAAATCTCTCTAAGGCAGAAATAACCTATTCTGACTGTTAATTCCTTTCATCCCTTCTGACAATGCATATTGAAAAACTCAGTTTTTCATATTATTGGGGTTATAGGGGAGGAGCCAAGAGGGTGGACAGGCAGCAAAGGCTGTAAAGAGCTCCTCCAAAAGTAAAGTAAAGTATTTTCAAATAAAGATTTTCCCCCCATTCCCATTTCCATTTCACAAAAGTGAATTAAAAATCGGCATAAAATTGTGTAAACAATTTTTTTGTAAACAAATCTTAGCAATCTCAAAGGTGTTTTTTTTTCTTCACTCCTTGAAGAAGCTTCTTGGATGAGAAGTGAAACTTCTTCAAAGAAAATCAAGAAAGTCCAGTTGCCTCATGAAAAAAGCACCTTTGGGACAACCATGACCTGGATGACTATGAATCTCCATAGACAAATCTTAGCATTGTATGCTGTTTTGTATAGGGTTTCATTGAAGTGATACAATTTTGTATATACATTTTCAAGAACTACGCATCACTACATTAATAATACAAATTTGGAATCCTGTAAAAAGACAATAATGTCTTAAAGTTGGTTTATTTTGTAAATACAAATTATCTAATGCAAATCATCTGTCCTAGTTTATAATACAGTAAATATTATTTCAATGACATTTACAGTAAAAATTCTGCCCTGTATCTCATTTGATCTCAGTACCGAATGCATTTTCATTCCTTCCCACTCTGTTGTAGACTATGAACACTATTGAAAAGATGTTAGAAATTTCTCACAAAGCACAACAGTATAGTGATAACCTTGTGAGCTAGTGACCGATATTATCTCTCTGCTCATTTCTTTCCTCTTTTTATCTTTTTTCCCCTACAGATAAGACTTTCTTTCAATGTGCTGATGACAGAATAATATCTCCGGATTGATTGCTTACCCCACACAGACCTGTTGAAATATTTCTACCTTGGAAAGCTGGAGATCAAAAGCATCAGAAAAAAAGAAAGGGGGATGGGTGGGATACAAAACAGAAAAAAAGCTATCATAAAGAACCTACTCAACTTTCAGTCGGAGCATGAAGACACTTAATTTTTTTCAGACCTGACACAGCTTTCAATCTAAAATCCAGACATACCTAAATATTAAATAAATAAATAATTAAAAAATCCATAATGGGTACCTCTTTTCTCTCCTGAGGAACTGGTGAATTTTTCTGCAAAGGTTCTGTTAAGCTGTGATGTTTAACACTTGATTACATGTAGCAGAACAGGATACATGGAGTATTGCTAACTCAGCAGGTACACAGGATTTGGGTAAGTGACTTTTTATAGAAGCCACTTAAAATATTACCTCATTTTTTTTTATAAACATCAAAGATTGTGAACAGTTTTTGAACTTTTTTTTCATTATCATGCAGTTTATATTCAATGTTAGAAGTTATCATGGGCATTGTGAAATCAATTTCTGTCAAAGTTCCAATGGGCAGAAATGTTTGTTTTTCTTTTCAGTTGGTGCTTCTGAAATCTAGTTGGGTAGCGAGACTTTTTTGTTCCGAGAAGGGCCTTATTGTGGAAGTCATTTTGAGATGATGATGAAGATCTAAACAAAACTCTGTGAATCAGGGAGAACAGATGTCTGTATGTCAACTATGCTATCAGTCTAACATATACCCAAATTAGAAGTGCAAAGGAGGGAACATTATAATGTGAGATTTTAAAACAAGATTCTACTGTCACTGCTGGATATTAATACAGTAATTGGAAGAATAATAAACCAATTATCATTGAGTTTCTGATATTTTTAAAAGACATTTTAAATGACAGAAAAGATGAATTTGGAATAAGCCTGACTGTATTTTGGGAAGATTTTCATTTTTCTCAAGAAATAAAATGTACATACAGTTTTATCATATTTATGTTATTTATACGAAACATTTGATGCTAAATTAAGCACCTTTTGAACTAGGCAAAGCATATTTCAACAATTGCTTCCAGGATCAAAGCATCTCTTAAATCCAAAATGAATACTGATCAAGATTTAAAATAAATAAATTCTATAAAAATAGACATTTTTTTTTAAAAAAGTATCAACATGAAATTTGACTTTTTAGTAATGAAAACTAAGAAATGTTTTTATACACTTACTTAATGAAATATCAGAAAACACAAATATCAGAGGTACTCATGACTTTGGTTGTTCAGATTGGGATATGAAATGCTACAACTAGATTTTATATGAACAAAGGCAAGGTTTTATATTCCCAATCCTGAGATCATAATTACCTATGAAGCAATAATGGGGTGCAGCCTTTTCATTCAAAATCAGAAAAAATGACTTCACATTTATATTATTTATTCTACCTGCTTTGATATTATTTTAATTGTTATAACTCAAAGAAGAAAGGTAATGCAATATCAATAATACAATAGCCATAATTTAATAATAAAATGAATTATAATTATTATTTCATCTGCTAATGAAAGACACATATTCATATTCTTGTTTATTTCCTCAAAAATATAACATGACAATTACTTTGATCTATAGAAACATTTGCAATTAGTGAATGTTGACCCTATGAATCTTTGCATGGTCTCTGAATAGTATTTATTTTTCCAATCTGGTATTGACTACTTGACAGATAGCAGCAACAGCTTTTCTTCCACAAAACTCTAATCCCAAAGATTGTATCAGTCAGACTAAGCCATCTGCATGCATTTGATGTTGATCTATGGGTCATCCCCAAAGGAGACTTCACAAATTCTTCAGACTGCTTCAAATTTAGCAAAGTGGTTTGATTAGTATGAAATATGCAGAGCATTTAAAAATGTTAATTAATTAGGGCAGCTGTGAGTACAATGACATTTGCTTCTTTTCAGAGTCCACACATCCAGCTGTACCAGTATATGTACTTTTTAGTAATTGCAGAAATATTCCCAAAACATACACCTTTGGAAAAGGTCAAAGCAAAACCATGAAGAAATAAAATCGAAATCCAAACACATCTGAGTGGGAGTAGCTCCAGCTGAATTTACTTATATTTATTATGAGTACTCAGTATAGTGCCATTATTTTCTATTGCTTCAATACTGATGAGATCTTAATAAATATACTTAAATAATGTCATGTTTCACATATAGTATTTTAAAAATTGTTTCTGAACAGCATAATAGACTGATTTTAATGGTCTGAACAAATAATGGTGGCTGTTTTGTGTTGTTGGTGAGGTTATTACCTGAAAGACACTTAAAAGATTTTGGTAGTACTGTGATAAAACTTATGATTTTTTTGATAATTAGGAATAATACCTTATATAATAAATTCTTCAGTTTATAAATACTGCTTTTAATATTGACAATATGCCATGTATTAAAAAGTTAAATATATTATTTCTACTAACTACTAATGTTTTAACATTTGTTTTTTATTTACATTTACCAAAATGTTTCCAACCAAATGGGACCAGATACACCTAAAATGTGTAATGTTGTAATGTTAATATATTATAAAGTTAATAAATATAAAGTCTAATCTGAATATAAAATCTGTACGTTATCAATAATTTTTTATTTTCATCATATGAATAATATTTCAATCTTGGTTCAAGACTGAGATGTGCTCATGAGAATTTCTGGGGAAAAAGTGAACTGGACCTAACTGCTATCCCATTTTTTACAGTAGAGCCACTCAGGGTGATTGAGGTATATTATTAGATAGTAGACATAAACAGCAATTTTGGGATGTTTGAATACAGTACATTTTAAGGATCTGGATAAATATCAAATTACATAATACTATTGTTCCACTATGTTTTCTATCCTTTGACACAATAGAATATATTGGATATTTCTTTTCAGTGAAACAAAAACCAGCAGATAGTAGGAGAAATGTATTCGTAACAAATGTATGATTTTGATTTAATTAATTGTTTGGACTGTCTCATTAGAAGGTAAAATCTATATGAACAGTAGTCTATCGCTATAGTTCTGATCTACTATTATTTTATTTTTATTACTGTGTCCCTGAATCAGTATTTATTTTTGTTGATTGTCTGGTCAAGTCCCTGCAGTTTTCTTGACGAGAGTTTTAGAAGTGGTTTGCCATTGCCTTTTCCTAGGGTTAAGTGAAAGTGGCTGGCCCATGGTCACACAGGTGCCTTCCTGACTTAAGAGGGACTAGATCAGGGATGTCAAACTGCCGGCCCATGGGCCGGATGTGTCATGCCAAAACCGTGCCCACCCCATTGCCGGCAATGGAAAAAAAGTCATGATACGTCACATGATGTTGCAAGTTTGACACCCCTGGACTAGATCTACAGTTTCTTGGCTTCTAGCTTGGTGCCTCAACCACTAAATAGGTTCTCATTATTTGATTAATGAAGATAAAAACAGGTAAAAATGAGCATAGAAGCTTATCATTGATATGGCAGACATAAAAATATAAGGTATTTCCATATGCTCCACTTTTTTGTCTGAATCATGTTATCTGATAAAGCAGAAAGCCTACCTTCTATATAGTCTACTTAATTTTGTTAATGCTAATTTTGCATTTCCCTAACAAATGTATTGCCAGTTATTTTTATTAAACAAAACACTAAACAGTTCTAGCTTTTTATTGGTAGTCTTTTCTGTATATTAGGTAAAGGTAAAGGTTCCCCCGCACATGCGTGCTAGTCGTTTCCGACTCTAGGGGCCGGTGCTCATCTCTGTTTCAAAGCCGAAGAGCCAGTGCTTGTCTGAGGACGTCTCCGTGGTCATGTGGCTGGCATGACTAGACGCCAAGGGCGCACGGAACGCTGTTACCTTCCCACCGTAGTGGTCCCTATTCCTGTATATTAGTCACTATTAATTTATTCTAAATGACTTGAACAGTGATATTTAACAGTGATATAACAATTAAATCAATTGTCACTACTGACAACAATCCAGTCATTCTTTGTTGTAAGCCTGAAAATAAAAGAATTATGTTTAAACATTTTATTCACAGTCCCACATAGAATTAAATACACAGTAAGAAAGGAATTTAAAACAAAATATTTTTTTTGAAAGAAAAGAAATTATAAAATAAAATATTTTGAATGGAATGCAAGAAGAATGAAAATAGAGTTTTCTTAATTAAAGAATTATAAGCAAACATTCACATTCTATAAGAATACTTTACTTATACCGTAGACTTTCTAAAATCAGATCAAGTATCGCATCCTGTTCTGACGCTTCTGTTTCAAATATGATCTGCCTATTATTTCCCTAGCTTTTGCAATGGAACAAATATGGCTCCTGCTTTTGCTGTCTGTAAAATTGCTGTCAGTGACTGCACAATTCAATGGATATAACTGTGATGCTATCTTACATAGCAGGTTTCCTGGTAAGTATTTACTACTATATTTTAAATGTAAAGTTTTTATTCCCCTGCTTTGAAAGGATACTTGTAATAAATGCCAACCTTTGTAGTCAAAGAAGCATATAGAGAGTATTCATTAAGGATTGAATTCCATTGAAGAAACATAGAAATATAAGCTCTGCTTCATTGAAGTATGGCCACTACTAATGAAAATAAAAATAAGAGTTTCATGTTGTGATTAAAACAGTGAATTTTATACATCAACACATTTTCCCAACAATAGTGGAAGATTGTAGATGCATGGTTAGAAAATTCATGATTTTTGTTTTTGAGACTGAATTCAAAACACATAGATACAGTTCCTAGTTCTGTGACTACCATTAAGTAAGAATATTATCCTAAAGGTTTTGATCATGAAAGGTTAAAAACTGCCAGTAATTCTCAATTAAAATGTCTCATTGACCTTCCCAATAAACATTATGAAATTCCAAGTCAGGAGTATGAATAGATTATTTGAGCCTTATGTACATAATAATTAAAGGCAGAATGTTAAATGATATAAATTTGCATTCTTTTGCCATCTTGAGATTGTTAAATCAAAGAGAGGCATATTCAATAAATGGTTAGTGGAGTTCTGCTCCTAAGTTAACTCAACCATTTTTAAAAGCATTGATCTATTAAAATACACCTTCAGGATGGTTTGATTAACCGTATCTTTATACATTAAACATACCATACAATTAACAGCATAGCATATTAAAAATAATTGATTGTCTATACTTTTTTTAAAAAAAATCCCATTTATATCCTGCCCTTCTCCGAAGACTCAGGGCGGCTTACAATCTAAGCACAAATCAATGTGCTTAGCAATAGCCTTCATTCTATGTATATGCCTGCTTATTAGGGCTTTCGCCCCCCCAAGTGGCATTATTACAAAGTCAGTTTATTGCCCCCAACAATCTGGGTCCTCATTTTACCTACCTCGGAACGATGGAAGGCTGAGTCAACCTTGAGCCTTGTGGGATGCGAACCTGCACTAATTGCAGGCAGCTGGTGTTACTTAAGGAGGCATTAGCCCACTGCTCCACCAAGGCTCTTTTTACTTAATCTCAGAAAAAAGATAATTACAAAATAAAATAGAAGAATAATTGAGCTTTAAAAGAAATTTAAAATTCATTAAATGCTAATTTAATAACTTAGTGAATCTGAGCAGTTAATAATGAATAACTGAAAATGATTTGTGATTTCTGTTTGACGTGGTGGGATGCTAACTTTAGATTTAGAATTTTGGATTAAATGGTAATCTCTTTACTTCTAGATTGCTTTATTCTTTAATGGGGACAAAAAACATGATTTTTTTCTGTCTAAACTGCTGGCTTATGGGCCATATATTTTCAGTCCCAAATAGAGATGGCAGAAAAAACAAACTATCTGCTCGCCTTTCTGATCAGTGAACACTTCTAGCTAAAGCTGGTTCCAACCTCCAAAAGAAAAACAAGAAAATTCAGTTAGGGCTTCACATTATTTACAAACTTTTAGAATGAATGAATTCATGCAGATAAAAGTTTGTGCATAATTTGAATCTGAAGTTTAGAACTTGATGTAACGCTTTAGATCAAAACATGGCAGAACTGAAGATTCTGAAGATTAATTCATATAAAACAAGAAATACTCTGCGTAAATATTGTGATAAATGCTGTGCTACAGATGTGGAAAATCTTTTGAAAGGAAACAAGCAGATTCAATTAGTGCAGGTTCGCATCCCACCAGGCTCAAGGTTGACTCAGCCTTCCATCCTTCTGAGGTAGGTAAAATGAGGACCCAGATTGTTGGGGGCAATAAGCTGACTTTGTAATAATGCTGCTTGGGGTGTGTGTGAAAGCCCTAATAAACAGGCATATACACAGAATGAAGGCTATTGCTAAGCACATTGATTTGTGCTTTAAATTGTAAGCCACCCTGAGTCTTCGGAGAAGGGCAGGATATAAATGGGATTTAAAAAAAAAGACCAAATGGGAGATCCACTCCAGGTTTTCCAGCCAGCCCGCCCAGTTCCTGAGTCAAATGTGTCCTTAGAGCTAAGCCGCTGCTCTGGCTGCTGCCTTCCCCACCTGCCTTTCAAGTTGGGATAAATTACAGCTGCTCTTCAACTTTAGAAGAAAAGACGCCCAGACCCCAGCCTGTAAAAAATAACAGACTGCAGCTTCTTCTCCAATTGGTCCCGCTTTCCCTGCACAGACTAAATGGGAGATCTGCTCCAGGTTTTCCAGCTAGCCCTGTCCCTAAATTTTCAGCACCCGGCGTATAAAACGACCCCTGTCTTTTGAGAAGAATTTCATGGGTTAAAAAGTAGTCTTATACGCCGGAAACTACGGTACATAGAATGAAGACTATTGCTAAGCACATTGGTTTGTGCTTTAAATTGTAAGCCGCCCTGAGTCTTCGGAGAAGGGCAGGATATAAATGGGATTAAAATAAAATAAATAAATAAAATAAAATAAAATGAAGTAATCCATTTATTCAATTATCACTGAAATAATTTCCAATTTCTAAACATTTCTTATAATGATGAGCAAGATAAGCTTATAGCAGCATTCAGAGGAAAAAAAGTGCCATTTGCTTTTACTGCTGCTCAAGTGGGTGCTTGAAATAGATATTATTTTTGAAGCTGGTTTTCACTTCCACTTAGATCCAGCCTTCGGTGTTGCTCTTGTGAAATTTCTGCATTTCTCACTCTTGCCAAGTGAGATCTCTCAAACAGAAGGCAAAAATGATAATGATTTTTTTTCCAGATGCCTTCCTCCCACCCTTTGACAGTTCAGAAATGAAAGTTACTGAGGCAAACTCATCTGATAATAATAATAATAATAATAATAATAATAATAATAATAATAATAATAATAATAATAATAATAATAATAATTTGGCATTGACAAATTTGAAATTATTTGGAATAATTTGGAATATGGCATTGACAAATTTGTCATCAGTCAATTGCAAAAGGCAGTCTTACTAGGAACTGCTTCCATCCTGCGACGATATCTGTAATACCATCAAACATCTACATCTGCCTATCTCAGGTCCTTGATAAGGATTTGATAGGTAGATAAAAATGCCAAATCCAGTCTGAACATCTGGATGACTGTGAATAATAATAATAATAATAATAATAATAATAATAATAATAATAATAATAATAATAATAATAATAATAATAAAAAATATCATCATCATCATCTGAATTTTTTTCTAGCAGTTTTTTGTTTATAGGTAGATTATTACACAAATAAGTATTTGCACCAGATGTTTTGGAGAAATTTATTGCCACAGGACTGAATTCAAGGAAGGACAATCTTTGATGATAGTGATAGTGATCTTGATAATTATGGTTTTAATTTCCTACTAATAGAAAGACCGTCCACCTTATGTGAACAAAATAAATCCATGTAGTCCATTTTCAATATGCCTCATAAGGAAATCCCAGTAGAAATTTGATTTTTAGCTTTCTAGACTTTTTTAAAAAATATTTTGCATATTATTATTATTTGAGAGAAAATTTCTAAGAAATAATGATCACATTTTAAACAATATTGTCTTTCAAATATTACACCTAGTCACATAATATTTTTATACGAACCTTTATGACTTCAAACAATGATACCATTAAATCTATGAGAACTGGAAAAGCTATTGGTTTTGAATAGTATAGGATGCACCTTATAGAGTATACATTAATTTTACAAAGATGCTTTTTCAAAAGGCAACTGGACTTTCTTTGTTTTTCCTTGAGGACATTTCACTTCTCATCTAAGAAGCTTCTTCAGTTTTTCGATGAGAAGCGAAATGTCTTCAAGGAAAAACAAAGAAAGTCTAATTGCCTTTTGAAAAAGCATCCCCTCCCCCTTACAAACGCCAGACCCCGGGAGCGGCAGGAAGCCCCTCCCCCTCACCCAATTGGCATCTGAGCATAAGCAGAGCGCGCCCTGCTACCCGCTATCTCTCCAGGCAGTCTGGACAGTGGTACTTGGTGGCCTGGCACCCCTCTCACCCGCAGACCACGCAGCAGCCCTCGCCAGCCAGCCTCGGCATGGCCGCTCCAAGCCCGGCTCTCCAGCGCGTCTTCCGGGCCCGCCTGGCCGACCGCCTCCTGGGTGGGGCTTGGCTCCAGACGCGGCGGCTGCTCTGTCTGCAAATGTACTCTCAAAGCCAGATTGTGCTTGGCCGTGCAGGCTGCCGAAAGGCGGTGACTCGGAGTTCCCGCGGTGGTTGTGGCTTCTGGCATGCCGTTTGCAGAGTCTGACCTGGAAGAGCGCGTTGTGTGAACGCAGCTCTTGCATTTATTCCAAAGGGTGGGTGGAAGAAAAAGCCCCTTTGGGCTTCAAAAGGGAGGCTTTGCACCATCTGCATCAGACGGGGCTGAATCGGGCTTGTGTCGGACACTTGGCAACTGGCATGTAAGTATTTTCCGGCGTATAAGATGAAAAATCTTGAAAATCTTCTCAAAAGTCGGGGGTCGTCTTATACGCCCAGTCGTCTTATACGCCAGAAAATACAGTATGTATAAAAAGAATGTTCTGGTTCAGGGGAAACAGATGCTTGTTTTTATTTTTATAGAGACTCAAGTAAATCAAATTAAATGCTGAGTCTTGGAGTTTATAGACCAGGGGTCAGCAACCTGAAACAGTGAAAGAGCCACTCGGAACCGGTTCCCTCACAAAAGGAAAAACTGGGAGCCGCAAAAAATGTGTGCACGTGTGCGTACATGCGCGCATGCGCAGAACAGGGTTTGACTGAAGAGTGGAGACAAGGCGAGATATGCACCTACCCTGCATATTTGAATTGATTGGTTGAACTTTTTTAGTCCCACTTTTTTTTTTTTTTTGGACTGCACATGGCAGAGGCCTGGGAGCCGCAGGAGACAGCTGAAAGAGCCACATGCGGCTCCGGAGCCGCAGGTTGCAGACCTGTGTTATAGACCATTGTTCACAAGTAACTGTGGAGAAGCAACAATGGAGTAAGAACAAGTTGTAAAAGTGACCCGCTCTTGTACTGTTATTCTGAAAATTATAAGGCTGTGCAAAGCATCCCTTTATCCCTGCTGAGACAGCCATGGGCAACTTTCAAAGCAGATGTATGAAGCTTATAAAGATGAAACTCATGATTCTTCATATGTGCACCTGTCCATTGTGAAGCAGCTATTTCTAGTATTTTGTACAGCTGTGTTACTACATTAACAATGAAGTTGTTCCTGCTTGAGGTTCTCCATTGCATTTATTCCTAAGATTCAAAATAGCCTTCCAAACATGCATAAGAATTTTCAGTACTAAAAACACTTTTAAAATATTTTATCAGCTTTATCAGATAGTTAACTCTTTTCATTATGTCAATGTGTTGAAGCAGTTGCCTTCACCCTTGCCTTTAGAATGAATAGGTTGTGTATATTGTATTATGCTAATGTCCTCAATCTTTGCTCATTTCTCCTCTTTAAATCATTTCTAGATTTAAATACAGGAAATAGCTGAAGTGAGTGTAGAAAAGAAGTCTTTGAAGATTGGGTTTATTAAGGATGCATCTTTATATTGAAAATTATTATTAATAGTTCCACTGGGTTCTTGAATAAAAATACGCATATCACAATAAATAGTTCAAAGCTGGCCTTCTGTGCTTCTGTAGCATTAATATTATACACAGTGAGAGTGGAGCATATGCTGATGCATTAATTTAATTTTATTCACAGATTTGAAGGCCAGTGTAGACTTTTGTATACATGTGTGTTTATCTACTATAAATGGTAACAAAAATGTATGTATATGTTAATTATGCAGAATAGATTCAATCTTTTCAAACCATATTTGAAAATCAATTATAAGTCATACATACATATATGTCCTGCATAATAAATCCATTAGAAGGAGAATATTTATTCCCATGCTTTATATACATGTCATTTTCAAAATTATTTTACCCATGCAAAAATAAATAAAATAGGAACATGTGGAAAATTTGTTCATAGCTCTGTATAGTATAAGTAAATGCCTTAATAGAAGCACTGTTCGTTTTGGCATTGATTTATAACCATTTTTTTTATTCACAGAGTTTATATCACTTTCAACCAGTTCTATGATTAAATATAGAACATTATAAAAAGCATTGTTTAATAATATTATGTCATACTTTTCACTTGAATTTATAATGCTGAGTTATTTTCATTAAGTTTCCAGAAATATATAACTGTTTCTCTGTGCTATTTTTATGACTTTAAATTTCCTTTTATACGTATATATTTTGATAAATCTATATCCCTATCTATAGATTGTTCCAGTACTATATTTGAAATGAATGAATGAAAATATGCTAATTACAAGTCACATCAGTCATTTGGCTTTTAGATGTTATGCAGAAAAGACTATGAGAAAAACAAAACTAAACACTTCCTTCCAAAAGTTCTTCTCCTGATGTTTTAATATAACAAAAAAATTTAGTGGTATCTCTAAAATGTCACTGATTGATTAAAATGTATTAATACTGGTAATAACTTTTGATAATAATGATTATCATTGGGTACCTTGGGATTCCCAAATATTTATGAACTCTTTTTGCCAAAAGACAGTAACTTTTAAATTAGATTGTTCAAAAAAGGAGATAATTATAGCAAACATCATAGCAAAAATTCTGAAATCAAAGTTTTGGCTTCTTACTTTGACTTAAATCTCTTATATATCTTTTTTTCTTTGATGATGGATAGGCAAGCATTTTTTACACTCTTATATTTCCAACATCTTACTATGGAAAAGACTTTTGCTATTTCTTTCATAACAACATATCAAAATATAGATACAACACTATAACAAACACTAATAGGTGGTGATAAATGATGTGTGATTTGTCTGTTGGAATCAATTTTATTTCCAAAGCTTGGTATCCTCCCTCCCTCCCTCCCTGCCTCCCTGCCTCCCTCCCCACACCTTCCTATCTCCCTACCTAATTACATATGTACCTACCTACCTTTTAGTTTTTTCCTTCATTCTAGCCCTTTTGGTAACTAAGCAAGTTATACATTGAAGTAATTATGATAACAGTAAAGCCAGTAATGCCAACTGTACATTCTATAATATATTTATTGTAACATGAAATGAAGAGTCCTGTGCATATATTCAGTTTATAGGTAACAAAAAATAGTGGGGAATTGAGACTGTGCCAATTTATATTAGTCCTCTTCTTAGTTTGTCAGAGCTTCTAACTATCTGCATCATGGTTTCTGGAAATGCACTCAACCATACATATAAACTAACCATAAAGACTATTTCATACAAAAATAATCAATAAAATTATATTTGCATGGAGCTCTGTGCTAAAAGAACCCTAAATGCATGAAGATTGAGGTAATGGATCCTATCATGAGTTTATCATTACAAATTATATATTACAGGTTATATTATATTTACAGTAGATCAAATGTCTCAGATATGACCTCATTTCATAGTTTAGTTAAATGTTCATTATATTTAACATGTGGGAAGCAACAATATTAAAAATACATAAGCTAATGTATTTTGTTAGTCAGTTAGTGGGCAGTGTTTCTTGAAAAAAAATTCAATTACTAAGTAACTGCCATTCCCCTTCACTTATTTTAATAATAGATTCCTGGATTGATAAAATCTCTTCTGTTCCTGTAGAAACTACTATTAAATTGATCTAGAGACACTGTCCCTTGTCATAATTAGAAATTGTATATTTGTGTTCAATATTCCAGTATTGTCAGGTAATTGAAAACACAGTGCTATTATTCATTCTGACATACTGATTAATGACAATATTTAATCAGTTGATATTTTAAAAACACTAAATTATAATGATGATCTAATAAATTCCCTGTTTAAATTAATGATCCAAATAGTGGTGGAGCATGAAAAATAATTATAGCATGGAGAAGATTAAATGTTTCTTGTTCAGCAATATTTATCCTAACATGTAAAAGATAAAGATAATTCTAGCACAGCTAAAACTAGTTCTTAAGACAAATTTAGTTTATAAAAGAAATCATAAATAACTCTTCAGATTTTCAATATGTTTGTCCAGTCACCTTTTCCACTGTAATTCTCACTGTTCATTTCTGAAATGTTTTACTGAGCACATCTTTGCAAATAGTTTAAAAGCAAGATCAATATTTTGTTTATCCATCAAACATGTACATGTAAGAACTACGAAAATGATGCATAGAACTGTGGAGGAAACTCATAGGAGTGAGTGGGGTAGAAGATATCTATTTTTTAATCTTCAGCAGAAGTTAGAAATGATTTTCCTATAATGTTTATTTAGAACTGTCTCTTCACTCCAAGCAGGATAGTTATTATTGTTACTCTTCTCTTCCCAACTTTTTGTCTGTTTTTCTTTCAAAAGTAATATGGCACTATATGCATGTATGGTTCAGAGCTTTGATTTTGTGAGCTTTGTTGCAAATGAAGTGGGGGATTATTGCAAATGAAATAAGAGGTGGAGTGATTTATAACCTTTGCTGCTTTCCAGCATCTTTATGTCTTAGTCCTTAAAAAACCCCCAAACACTCCAACTCAAATTCTTCTTCCTCACTGCTACACCTCTTGAAGATCCCTGCAAAAGATGGAAATGAAAGACTCATTGCAACAAGCCTCCTTAACACTAGAACACTATTAAACCATTTCTGCCTTGTCTTATACATTTTTTATTTCTGGACGCAAGCCTTCTTTCTGCTCAGTTCTAAGTCTGGACTGGTTAATTTCTCTATGTAAATAAGTATTCATTGGAACTAATGTAAGATCATAGAGCAGATTAAACAGAATGTCACATCCCTTCTTTTCCTTCTAATTATGACAAAAAGTAAACAATACTCTAACACTAATGTTGCAATAGAAATATTACACTTTCCACAAATTCTGTGATATGAAAACTAAAACTAGCCTGGAGTCTAATGAATGGTTTTCTGGAGATAGGAATTGTGGTGGTGTAATAAACACCAGTGAGTGTAACATGACACACAAGTCTTTTTCTGATAAGGTGGATATCATCATCATCATTTAGAAATGTATTATAGAATGACTAGAGTTGTGGAATAATTCTCTGACTTGAGGGCTGCTTCCTTGTGCCAGGATCATGATGCAGTGTATATTTTGATTTGATACTAACAAAATTGTTTTAAGACTGTATAAATTATTATTTGGCAGATCTGGTTGTAATCAATTTTATTGCAGAATACTGACTATTAATAACAACAAAAATCTTCACTGATTTCATTTCATAGTAATGATGGGAAAAATAAAATAAATAAAATAAAATATGGGGACACTTATCATGTGAATCTACAGCTTGGCATAATGATAAATATTGACACATTATTCAATTATTACATGTGCTTTATGTCATATGGACAATTCCCATATGGACAATTCCCATTGTGCATTTTCCACTGTTCCAAAAATTTTCCACTTCATCATATAAAGGCATCTACCTGTGAAAGTGATAAAGTTTGGGAGAGATATGGTATGCTTTTGAACAAAGTTCAAAGTGTCATTGAAGTTGATTTAGTACCAGTTGTTTGGAGAAATAACTAGCTTATAATTTTTTCCTAAGAGATAAAGGATTTTGCAGTTATATTCTTTGCGCATAATTGTTTAGTAAGCAGAGGAGCTGAAAAGATGGATTGTTGCATATTGGCTGAAGAAACTTTTCATCAGTTATAATAGTGAAAAAAGAACCACACAAGTACACAACAAAGTTGCAGCATACCAGAACAGCAGTAAGAAATTCTCTTTATATTAGAACATATTTCGGTTCCATAGTTGTGTAAGTCCTATTGGCATACATAACACTGTAGACTTTGCCTTATGGCAATATTTGTGGGATGACTGTCATCTACCATGATTTCCATTTATTTTTGTAGATCTAAAATATGACACAACAAAATCAGAGTCAAATAATAGGTCTCAGGTATTCCTATGTGTAATCTTTTCTCCTAAGATTTCTGACAATCCGAGATAAGATTGGAAGACCAGGAAATCCACCAGACTGCATATGAAAGTGGGAACAGTTGGCAATGCAATTTTTATGGCATGTACCTTATGGAGATTTGCCAACACTATTTGACAAAAACACATAGCCAAAGAATTTTAACAATTGTTAAATTGTTAAATTCACGTTTGCTCTAATTAAGATCATATTGACATAATGCAAATGGTAAAAACTATGAAAACTATGTTCACATGAAGTGGTGCCATACAATCATGTGTCACTACTAATGTTAAATATGCCTTTTAATTCAGTAATTAACACAGCAAATACTTTTTGGAATATTTCAGTAGCTGACAGACATTTTAATACTGAGATACAGCAAAAAAAAGTAACAGGTATATAACACAACTATAAATCGGATGGATATCCAATTTATAGCAATCAGCATTAAGAGCAGGTTTGGAGAATAATTTAGCAACATATGGATCATAAAATATGTCATCCACTGTAAGAGTAATGTACTTGTTGAGAAATCTTATATCCATGCAGATTCAAATTTTATCAAGTTGTTTAGGTGTGCTGTAGGTGACTAGTATTGAAAATACCAATTGGATAGAGTAAGCTACTTGGTCATTGCTCTTCAAACATCAAGATTCTCTTCACAAGTTGTCAAAGATGAAATGGAATGTGTCTATGTGGCAAACTAGTTGGATGAATGGTTGCATTCTTTTTCAACTTCAAGTGACAACTTTATCCTGAAATGTGAAAATACTCTGGAAAATTTTAAGGAGTGGGTTAAATTTTAAGTTCTGGGAGTCTACCTCTGTGAAGATCTGACCTGGAAAGTTAACACAACTCAGGTGGCTAGAAAGGCCCAACAGAGGCTTCACTTTCTTAGGGTCTTGCAGAAGAACAGGGTAGAACAACAGCTAATGACCCTCTTTTACCGGTCTACTATAGAGAGCGTCCTCTCGTATGGTATTGTGGTTTGGTATGCTGGTCTGACAGCCGCAGATAGGAAAGTATTACAGCACAAGACATTGTGGGCTGTTCCCTGACACCACTGGATGACATCGCCAGGGCTCGTTGCCTTGGAAGAGTGAGGAAGATTCTCAGGGATGACTCACACCCTGGACGGTATCTATTTACTCTCCTACCATCCGGTAGGAGATATAGGAATATAGCCAGCCGTACCAACAGACTGAAAAATAGCTTTTATCCGTGGGCTGTTAGGCTTTTAAATGGGACATAATCTTATGCAGAATTGACTTGGGAGGCCGGTGTGTGGTGTAGTTGGTTCACATAGTGTGGTGGGATGGAGGGTTTGTTGTCACTGTGTGTTGGGGGGGAGAGAGCACGGGGGGAGGCTCAGCTAATCTCAATGTACACATGTTGTACTTTGACAATAAAGGTTTATTATTATAATATTATTATTAAAAGTATGTTAACTATGTAGGAGATATTTGTTGTCATGGATACAGTGGTGTTTTGTGAAGAAGCATGATTTCACTCTGACATATAGTAATTGCTATATCAAACATTGTGTTTATTTTGAACTTCTTTTTACAAATATGATATCATAGTAAACAATTATGAATTGAAGATGTTGCAAAAGGAAATTTGGACAATAGATGATGCAATATCATCTGAACACTTATCTGAGGTATTGTATGTTTATTTGCTCTTGACATGTGAAGAGGCTTGGGATGAGCAACATTTATTTATAATGATTTAACTTCTCATAGTTGATTGTAAGTAATACTACTGCTGCAAGACTAAGACATCTACTGGATATTGTACCAAATCTATTGGGATATTTACTGGTTTGAGCTGTATGTAGAATCTTGGTGTTAGTTGAGATTTGCATAAAATGTGCCTTTTAACCTTAGAAAAAGATTGTCCATTTATTATTTGCACTTTTATTTTATGGTTTATATCTATAAAAGCACAGAACAGGTTAATTGAAGCAAAATGTATGATAGGCATCCAGACCTTTGCTTTCATTGCATGCAAGTGAAAATTATAGTGTTTAAAACGTATATTGCAGGAAAACATGTATCACTGAGCAAGCACAAGCTTATCTTTTTCATAATCTTCAGCCCTTCTGTGTCAGGCAGAATTTTAAAAATCTGCAAAACTTGAGTGGCTAAGCACAAAATATCTAGGGAGGTTATGCGTGACTTGGTGCTGACAGCGGTAAATTCTTCTCTGAGAGAAGGCATTGTGTCACCATCTTTTAAAGATGTAATGGTTCACCCCCTTTTCAAAAAATCATTGCCAGACCCAGCTATATTAGACAACCTTTGTCCAGTTTCCGAAATTTCCTTCTTAGGGGAAGTTGTTGAGAAGGTGGTTGCACAATAGGTTTGCAGATCCGAAATCCAGAAAGAAGCAGTTTATCTGGTTATCTTTCAGTCAAGATTCAGGACTGGGTAAACTTAACAATATTGGCTGCTCTTTTGATCAATCTCTAGCGGGAGCAAGATAGGGCCATTGTGTCCATCCTTGCTTTTGAACTCTCAATAGCTTTTGATACCATCAGTCATTGTTTCCTTTTGGATTGACTTTGGAGTTTGGGATTCGGTGGTACTGTGTTGGTTCTGCTTCTTGTCCTGGGGTGGATTCCTGCTACTGTTGATTGTGGGAGAAAGGTTTCATCCTCAGTCCTTGCTTTATGGTGTTCCACAGGTTTTGGTACTTTCTAAGGTCTTAATTAACATTCCATGAAGCTGCTGTGTGGGGCCATCTGACAGCACAGCATGAGATACCAAAGGACAAATGGTACAATGTTCCAATAAATCCCAGACCAGAAGGAGAATCATGTAAGGAGAACTTAGGAAACAGTACTGGATTAAAAGAGATTTCACTGAAAAACTATTTTACCAACGGTGTCATTGTTATATATTTTGAAGATAAGGCACATAATGATGATTTGTAGTGTGGCTGCAGGAGCAATAGACTGTGGGCAAATGGCAAGATGCAATGTCTGTCTCTTTCATATGTGTGTTGTGACATATGTACTGTACATATGTAAGCAGACACTTAAAAGTTATTTAGGCTAAGGAGGCAGGTTACAAAGAGACTGCATTCCTCATCAAGACTGGGAAACATGATTTATCCGCAATTTGGTTTCAAACCATAGATGGAACAAATAGATCAGACATTTAAAACTCGCGACGTCACATGATGCATGTGATGTATCGGAACTTTTTCCCCATTGCCAGCAATGGGATGAGTGTGGTTTTGTTGTGATGCATCCAGCCCACGGGCCGGCAGTTTGACACCCCTGACATAGATCTTTACCAGTAATCGAATTGTTCCAAAAACTTGTTGATACCAGTCACTCTTTAAGTATTCCCTTAAATGCAAGACAACCAGCTGAAACAGGTTTTGCAAAGCAGCAGTTAACCTTACTATAGAGGCCATAGTATGCTATTAACACTTAGTAATGAAATCAACAACAATAGAAGAGTTGTTTCAGTCATAGACAAAAAAGTGAATTGTAACAAGAGTGAAATGCAAAAAAGATGAAAAGGCAACAAACAGAATCCTGCTGAATCCTGGAAAAAAAGTTTGAATTTTGCTAAGCAAAGGATCTTTTACTTTTTTTTACCTTCGGCTAGTGCTAAAATCTCATGTTCATTTTTTTTCTCCACTATTGATGAAAATTGATTGGTTTAATATCCTTGTTATTACAGCTGGGTACATAAATGCATAGAGGTAATTGTCAACCATTGATTGATAATGCTAACCCTAACCCATTTGGCAGAAATAATAGCACGATTCAGTACGAGTTTTTTATTCTGAATGAGACAGAATAAAAGCAGGAGAAAATGAAACTCACTGGCAGGCAAAAAAGATTTTGATAGACAAAAAGGGAACAAGAGCCTGAACATAAAATAGCAGTTTTCCTTGCATGTATGAACAAACAGTAGTTAATAATTTTAATGGCCTGTGACCTATTCATGGAAAGAAAAGAAATTATAAAAGTACCCTGCAAAAATCTGCATTATATTATATTCCAAAAACTAGTCAGTTTAGACATTTTACAGAAAATTTCAAAAAGAAGTAGTGCATCTATGTAGATATATCTTTAATTCTGCAAATGCAGAGCTGCAGAAAATGTGGCATTTTTTTATAGAAACAGATAATTATTGCATTTGGAAAATAGTATAATGTTTATCAATATAAAGATTGTAGGTATTCTTTATGGGCTCTGGCTGTCTTTGAGAAGAACATGACTAATGGCCTTATTGTTGGACTGGAACACAAGTAAATGTGTTTCCTACACATAACACTGAATAGTTATATATTGATAACTAGTGGGTCCCAGGAAAACATAAAATGAGAACATATAATGGCAGTTTTCACTGAAAAATTTGACTAGTTGAAGATGACAGACAATGATCATGTAGCCATTAAGTTCCTCCCTGGCTTTGAAGTTTTCTTCCATTTATCCCTTGTGCAAAAAGTGAGAATCAGAGATGCCTGCTTTGCTACCTTAAATATTCAATCATTGCTTATACTCTAGGACAACTAATATTCTGTCTAGCCTGATACCGACAATATAGGATTCATTTCTTTCTTTTTGTTCTTAAACAAATTTTATTGGTTTTCCAGTTTTACATCCAAATATTTAGAAAGCAGCATGGTGATTGGGTAATCAATAGTTCAATAACAATAGCTCAATCTTTTGTACATGTCACAGGTTGCATCATCAAAAATTCCCTCTCTATTTCCCTTAATATTTACAATATCACATTCAAGCTGATACATTTCTAGTTATAGCACATTCAATTAAGACATTTATCAATATATTTTTACTTGTACATATCCATGTCCTGTTTTTTAGTTTTACCTAATTTCATTTTTTAATTACAGTATTCCAATTTAACCTTTAATATCCATAGTATTTAGATTTCGGGTAACCCAAATTTCCTTAATTTCACTACATAACAATTGTCATATCTAAAATACACACATTACTTACTTAAATACATTCTTATTTTATTTCACAAACATGTTCTAATTCTCATCCTAGTACCTCATTACTTACTAATAAAATATTCTTTATTGTCTCAGTTCATCCTCTGTATTATAATTCAAAACTATGTTCTAATAGCTAATTTTCATTTCCCTTATAAATCTAAGTCCTAAATATTAAGCCAATTGATACCTTTTAAAATCTTCCTTTAGCCCATTAAGTGAGATTTTAGGCTCTTCTACCATAAATCACAAGATCCCATTTTTAAAATCTAACTCTGGCTTTCTTTTTGTGCCAAACAGGCTTCTATACCAGTGCCTTTAAATCCTCAAGTGGATCTCCCTTCATTCCTGTATATGTTACTTGAATCAAGGGAGACCATCCAGATACCAATTTTCCAAAGGAACTGGCCCATTTATAATCATTAAATTGTTGCCCTGGTTTTTCAAATCTTTGTGTTTGGTTTGGTATATTTGTCTTCAGTTCAGTCTGGTCTTCTTCTTCCTCAGGTTTCATCTGGTTTAAGTAAAAAGTCATGTCCAATGTTGTGATTGTTGTTTGGTTGTCTAGGTTTTCAATATGCTGTACTTGTTGATCTTTAGCACTCTCCATCTTAGTATTGCTTTTTTCCACTTCTGTTGCTTTTTGGATCATAGGTTTTTTAGTTGCAGTCAGGATTTGGTGGTCAAAGTTCTCAGTAGATTGTATTTGTTGTTCTTTAAAGTCCTCTGTCTTGATATTAATTTCTTCCTCTTCTGTTGCTTTTTGGATTGTAAGTTCTTCAGCTGGAATCAGGGCTTCATTTTGTAGATTTAAGCTGGCACCTCTGTCTTTCAGTCTAGATTTCATTACTTCAGTATCTTCAAGGATTTTTTCAAGTATAAGCTTATAATTAGCTGAAATTTGTTGGTGGTATTCCTCTATTTCAATGATGGTTACAGATAGTCCTTTAGTGGAGGCTATTTTTTAACAAGAGTCAGTGAAAGTTCACCTCCACTATTCCTAAGAGTTATATTCACCGCCCAGCTGTTTCAGCTTCTTATTTCTTTTAGATAATACCAAGGACAAGTCTAGGCTGTAAGCAGGTCTCTCAGTCAAAGATATTCACTTGCTGTACCTGGCTTCGCCACAAGATGTCCCTGATAGCATGTAAAGTCTTTTTCCAAACTTTAATTTTTTTCAACTTTTAACAAGTAGATAAGATAATAGGTCCCCATGGAAATAGGAACTTTTGGGGACCCCAAATATCCAAATAGTGCAAGACCAATTGTTTAGTTGTTTAGTTGTCTTTTTAGTTATTTTTTTAGTTGTCTTTTTAGTTGTTCTTTTCAAGTATTTCCCCAAGGTAGTCAAATGCCGCCATTTTAAAGGGGGAGAAGAAATTTCAAGAAGCTTTTACAGGAAAGTACTTGGAATACAAAGAAGATAAGGTAAGGTCTCACCCAATTCCTCTGTGGTGCTTTTATTGTGCTTGGTAGTAATTTTGGCCTCGTCTGGTAACGGCTTAGTGATCGACCATTAACATTCTCCATCAGTCTGAGGAGCTGCCCCAGATCAAATGGAAGGGCTGCTGCCCTGCCACGATCAATCGGGGGTCCTCCTCATGGTTGTCACCCCTCCAGGGTGACCTTTGACCCTTTTCAGGGTCTCCCAGTGGAAGAAAAACCAGACAGCGGAGAGAGCAATCCCCTGGCACATCCGCCGGTGCTGCAATCGCAAAACGGAAGCCAATATAGGATTCATTTCTGGTCAGTCTACCTGGCACCCCATGAAATCAGTAAACAGGAGACTTTAACACTCTATAACAGCAAATTGATTGTGCTCCCTTAGTGCCATAACATAGATTGGTGATCCAGAAAAGCAAGCAAAAAACAAAATTAAAACAATATTTTAATTTTTAAGTTGAGCTAGGACATTTGCTCCCTTGGTTCAGCATAATGTAGGTCCTTGGTTGGATGATTTAGAGCAGACATGTCAAACTTGTGAGATCATGTGACGTCACATCACGTATTGAAGCTTTTTCTCCATGCCGGCAATGGAGTGGGCACAATTTCCTGGTGATGTGTCTGGCCCGTGGGCCAGCAGTTTGACACTCCTGGCTTATGGGATGTATTCACTGAAGATAGCCAACTGAAAGTAGCCATGCTTAATATTCTCTAATGATTTTATTACCCATGTAATTTTTACCTCATCAAAACAAAGCAGGTGCAGCTGTTTTGATCTTCTGCAATATAAGCTATGAATGAATTTTAAAACAGTTGAATTGAATCAGTTTAGCCTCCTCCCTGACATTATGAACTTAAATCAAATAATGCCAAAAACCATTTGAATCAAATCAACTCTAATTCACATAGATCTAATGTATCACCTTTTTTTTGGAGTAACTCAATTTTCTATTATGTACTATAAACAGGAAAACAAAATACATCATGTCATAGTTATATTTATTGACAATATATGATAAGTGAAAGAAAAACCCTGCTTGATCCATTTGCAGCCAGCCAATTGCTCTCTGTATGTGGAAGAAATCCTGGAGGCTTGTACAGTATGTAGTAAGGTTTTGCAAAATTTTCACACAGAACATTACAACTATTCTATCTATTAAATGGCCATATTTCAAATTCAAACACTTCCATAAAGGCTACACAAATCTGTTCAAAATATGGAGCAACTATTTCAAGCTTGAAAGGTTTTGAATTCTGAACATTATACACAATCTAGTATATAGAAACTGCTTGCTTCCATGCTTATTCACCAACACTGGATGGGTTGTACGCATTCAGGTATGCATAGATGCCTGTATGCTCACTATTAAAATAGATGTCCAAAACAAATATGGCAATGATAAAGGATAAAATATGGAGCTGCAATATGTATATACTGTATGATACTGTGAGTTGATGGCACTCATTTATTTTGATTAGATTTTATGATCAATCAATCAGAATAAAGCTGGAAAGGGCCTTGGAGATCTTCTAGCTCAAGCAGGAGACCCTACACCATTTCAGATAGGTCACTGTCCAGTCTCTTCTTAAAAACCTCCAGTGATGAAGCTGTTTCACTGGTTAATTGTCCTCACTGTTAGGAAGTTTCTCCTTAATTCCAGGTTGCTTCTCTCCTTGATTAGTTTCCATCCATTGCTTCTTGTCTTGCCTTTTGATGCTTTGGAAAATAAGTTGATCCCCTTGTCTTTGTGGCTGGAATACTGCCATCATGTCACCCCTAGTACTTCTTTTCTCTAGACTAGCCATACCCAGTTCATGGAACCATTTTTCATATGTTTGAGTCTCCAGGCCTTTAATCATCCTAGTTGCTCTTCTCTGCACTTTTTCCAAAGTCTTTTTTGTAACCTGGTGACCAAAACTGGATGCACTATTCCAGGTGTGGTCTTACTAAGGATATTTATAAAGCGGTATTAAAATTTCACACGATTTTGATTCTATACCTCTTTGCATGCAAGCAAGAATTGTATTAGCTATTTTGGCATAGGTGGCTCATATTTAAGTGATCATCCAGTAGGATTCCAAGGTCCTTCTGACAGTTACTGTTTTTGAACCAAGTTTCACCTAATCTCTTCTTGTACCTTTGGTTTTTCGTGCCTAAATGTAAAACAGGTGTCTTCAAACTTAGCCCTTTTATGACTTGTGGACTTCAACTCCCAGAATTCCTTAGCCAGCATGCCTGGCTGAGGAATTCTGGGAAATGAAGTCCACAAGTCATAAAAGGGCCAAGTTTGAAGACCCCTGATGTAAAATCTTGCTTTTCTCAACATTAAATTTCATGATGGATAGGGTTCATTGTTCAAGTCTGTGAAAATCTTTTTGGATCCTGAGCTTGTTTTCTGGGGTGGTGGCTATTCCTGCTAGCTTAGTGTCATCTGCAAATTTGATAAGTTCCCCTTCTATTCCCTCATCTAAGTCATCTAATGTTTTATAATATAGCAGATACATTTTTTATTGTGCTAAAATGTTGTTAGAAAACTTTCTTCTATCTCAGCTTCCTTGATTGTAATGGCTAAAATTATAACCTGGAATTTTTTTTATAACTGCTATTTGCCAAAAATAAACTAGTACTGTGAATCATTAATCATCTGACTATTTGTTATAAGGGTGTTTCATCAATTATTGCTTTCAGATCATTTATGTGTATGTAAAACTCCATGTTTTGATGCTGATTAAAACTGAAATCTGTTATTTTATTCTAATTATTTATTGCTAACTTATATTTGTCTCTGACTGCATTAAATGATTGCTATTTAGCATGGCTATTTAATGGAGAATTATATGCAAAATATAAATGATACCAATATAGTGCTTTACTGAAACTTTTGGGGATATTTGGGGCTTGTTTTCTATGTATGCTGAGAGAAAACTAACTAAATGTGGAATGAAGAGAAGACTCTGCTTATTTCCACCATTCAGGGAAGTACATGAAGTCACATTAAAGTCATGTAATTAAGATGCAGAGTGTAGCATTCTCAGATGTGGCACAATCTTATGGAATTCATTGGTAAGAGAGCTCCATTTGTTATTATTGCTATTATTTTTAGTTTGCTTCTTATATTGTCTGTTTTAAAATTGATTTGAAATTAGGCTTACTTCCTTAATGTAACATTCAAATATATAACTTAACATAATTTGAATAGTTCCTTTTTTATTGTAGCAGAACAAGATATCAACGTCTACTGTGGAGTTCAGGCAATTACTATGAAGATTAATTTTTGCACTGTCCTGTTTTCTGGTTACTCTGAAACTGATTTAGCACTAAATGGGAAACACGGGGACTCTCACTGCAGGGGATTTATAAACAACAACACATTTCCAGCAGTGGTAATTTTCATAATCAATCTCAGCACTTTGGAATCCTGTGGAAGTTCTTTAATGGTAAGACAAGAATCTTCAGAAGCTACATACAATTGTTAGGTGTTGTTAGGCACCTAAAATTGTGTGAAATGAGGGCATGACATACAAATATGAATGCTTTTAATTTAAAGAGTAATAATGTTCTGATTGGTGATAGATTGCCTAATTCATTTCAAAGTGTTTATTCCTTTGTGCCCTTGGTTGTAATATTATGGAATGCAATCATGATTTTGCCAATTTCAGTTACGAAACCAAACAGTAATAATGGGCAACTCTTATTGGAGGGCAGAAATGGAAAATGTCATCTATTAATCGCTCTGTCACTTTCAAAAACTCTTATACCATTTTAATATACAGTTTATATTTGCTTTGTATATTACATTTAGATTCTGACACTTTTAGTTTGCTAGTAAGGAAGAAAATTTCTGGGCAATTAATATTCTCAATTCCATAATAAGGAGCAGATAAGTAAGATCTATGCTGTTTAGATTTAAATGTTTAGAATCTTCCAAGAAGATTGTTTCTTTCTTTCTTTCTTTCTTTCTTTCTTTCTTTCTTTCTTTCTTTCTTTCTTTCTTTCTTTCTTTCTTTCTTTCTTTCTTTCTTTCTTTCTTTCTTTCTTTCTTTCTTTCTTTCTTTCTTTCTTTCTTTCTTTCCTTCCTTCCTTCCTTCCTTCCTTCCTTCCTTCCTTCCTTCCTTCCTTCCTTCCTTCCCATCCCTCCCTCCCTCCCCTTTTCATTATGACATGTAAGATCATTGCAATGAAGCTTTTACCTGTATGTAATAATAATCTATATATTTATCCCTGTCCAATTATGATATATTTCTCCTGTAGTGCCTAATAATATACTACTCAGCATCATTTGGAAGTGTAAGAGGGCATTCACAGTGATTGCTTTTGTTATTAGAAGTATGTAGATAAGAAATGAATGCAGAAATTGTCATTGGAAATGCAGTAGAACTAACTGATGCAAGAAGACAGTGGAGAAGAGATTACTGAATTTACCCAGATAATTCTGACAGATACCATTGGAAGAATAGTGAATGCTAAGAAAGAAGACTAGCACTGCATCAGCAGGAAGAGATAAATGATTGGATTGTAACCAACCTTAGATTAATTTAGGAAAGGGGAGAGAAGAGAGTTTAAAATAATAAATATCTCAGAGTTAAGCTTTCATAGATTTCAACCAACAAAAAAAAGTGTTAGACGTTAATCATGGGAAACAAAAGAGGTGGAAAATTTACTGTTTGGGTAGGGCCACTGACCACTACAGAGAGAGATTCAAGATTAAAAGCAAGTCTAATTATAGAAAGTTAAGATATAAAATAGAAAAGTAATATCCAGGGTGTTTTGTATATAAATTAAAATGTATTTTGATAAATCCTATGTTCTACTTGGTTGCCACTAATTTACAATAGGAGGGCTTATAGAAATTTCTTTCCCTTATCTCCTTCCTCCACAACCGCAGGCAAGGCTTGACATCACTCTAAACTGTTCTTCAAAACAAAAAATATTCTTGTGAGGACAATTAATGACTTCAGAGAAGATTTTTTTTTACACAAAAATACTGCAGGGAAAAGTTTAGCACATTACTAGTTGTGTGATTCAGCATCAGTCACAGCTGTTGTTAAGAAATAAGTATACATAGACTCTGCTTGACATGTCTTTTTCTTGAAGCTGGTAAAATAAGAGGCGCTTTAGCCATAGATAGAGAAATCATACTAATAATCTTTTCCCCTAGTAAACTCAATATTAATCCAAACATACAGAGCCTATCTGTTGTACTTTCGGAAATAGGTTAAACGCCTATAGTGGTAGAGAATGACTGTGATAGAATTGACTGGCAGTGATAAAGTCTCTTTCTACTATTTCAGTTGGTATAGTATAGATGGGGTAGGAGGCACAAATAATTCTTACAGAATGGAGAGGGCTTTAATTCCAGCTAGGCTTACCTGAAATATTCTTAAATGTTGTGAGTTGGACCAATTGTATGAATTTGCAAATGATATTGCCTTGCAACATGGCAATATTATTTTTAGTTTTTTCTCTCTTCCTCTAAATACAAACATTGCCAGTTTGATTGCTTAGCAGTTCTGTCTGAACTTTAAAACCACAGTAACAATGTCAGAATGTATTACAATCCCAACAGGCACTTCTGAAGAGATAAAAATAAAGGACAATTGCCTCACTTGGGCTGTTGATTAAAAGAAGGAATTACCAGCTATTTTATTCAAATATTTGTGAGGTTACTTACCTTCTACTAAAGGGCCAAATATATCCCAACATTTTAAAGTGGAATTTCACAAATACTCAACAGACTTTATGACAGGACCAAAATTCTTTATCAAATCATAACATTCTGCCTGTTTGCCAAAGTGTTTACCTGTAGCTTCATTTGTTTCCCTCATGATTGCAAAGAAAAGCAATAGGGTTGGTTGGGTAAGTCAACCCAAAATGGAGTGCACTGTTGAGTCAGTCATTCAGATAAGTCCATAAAGATGTTTTAAGCACTAAAATCCTATCTATATTATTTTATAGATTTTTCTCTACTATAACCTTTGCATCTCTGTAATTTCAATTTTCTCGCTTTATCCTAATAGGTAACCTCGGTTGCAGGTATCAATGTATATGGCAATGCATCCACAGTCCAAATAGGTAATATTTCAGGATATATAGATACCCCAGATCCACCAACAATTATCAGCTATTTACCAGGACTTCTGTATAAATTTAGCTGTAGCTATCCTTTGGAATACCTAGTCAACAATACACAACTTGCTTCGTAAGTATGAATATTAGATTGATATTTAAAGAAATGACTACTGTTTTATAAATTGAAAGTTACTATGATTGCTCAATTTTTATTATGAAACCACTCAGATTTTAGAGAAGTGTAATTGGTTGTATTCTATAAGCATATTACATTCCCAGCACAAGACAAATGTTAGCCCTCTCTCTTTGCATACATAAAATTGTCATCACTCATGAGAATTTAGAGAAGGAAAAAAAAGAAAGAAGACATGGAGAAAAACAGTATTAAAAGAACGTGATTCCCAGGATTTAGTTTACCATTTGATTTGAACTACATCTGCTATTGCACAATAAAATTTGCTTCCAAAATATTTATTAACCAGAAAGCAGATATTTAGATGCTTCACTGCACATAACTGAACAAAACAGTTGTTGAACAGATTTACTTTGGACATGGTTAATTTTTACACAACAAAATTTTAATATATGACTCAGAAATAAATGCTATCCTATAAATTACTGGATGACTATTTTGCCTTCATTTCCTAATTATTTGCTTCATGCATTCATTGTTCCTTCTGTGAGGATGACGAGCTGTTGCAAAAATAAATTGCATAAATAAATAAAAAATAGCTTATATGCCTTATTTTAATAAGAAAAAGCATTGAATGTGTGGCATATTAAATAGCTTTGCTTTCTAATCTATTCATAGGTCATCAGCTGCAATTTCTGTAAGAGAGAACAATGGTACATTTATAAGCACTTTGAATTTGCTCCTTTACAATGTAAGTAGAAATAAATGTTCTAAACGTATTTGTTCTGTTATACAAATGTTCTAGACATCTTTTTGCTATTTATTTTTAAAAAAATAAAGTCCTTAAACTTGCATGAAACGTCTTTCATCAGCAATAAAGGGAAATGTATCTGGTTTAATGAAACCTTCAGAAAGTCTTTAACATCCAAAAGCCATTAACAAGCAATTTCCTAAGGTGGTTAAGAGAGGAAATATGAAAACCCAGTGTACATTTAAAGATGCCAAACCTTGACTTAGACAAGATGACTTTTCCTCAGTTTGCTCAGCTCTAAAACCTGTAAGAGAACACTGTCTGGTGACATCCTCATGGGAAACCTCTATGTGCAGCTGTTCTGGGCAATCCTGGCTCCTTTCTTGCTCTAGAGAAGAATTCCTAGGAGCTGACTCCTCTTTCTGTTATGACTCTCGGTTCTGGATTCTGCAGAGAGTAGGTGTTCATCCTCTCTTTTCAAAATTAAAAAGTGCTATCATATTCTTCTTTTTCCAAAGTAAAATTGGCTGAACCACCTTTAACCTTTTTTTCATACAATTAGTTTCCAGCATTTAATCATTCCTTTTGGCTCTTTTAAATGAAACTAACCCTTTAAAGATATAGTTGCTAGAATTTCACTTTGATCAAATTAGAATAAAATGAAACTCACTAATCACCATGATTTGGAAACGAAACTTGATAAAATTGTTTCTGTCTCTTTGATAGCTATGTGTCACACTGCTCATATTCAGTTTATAACCAATGAATATCCCATGATCTTTTGCAAAAGTACTGCTACCAACCAAGGTGTTATCCTATACTGGAACATCTGAGTTTTATCTGACAAGTGACCAGTTTTGGACCTCTCTGTTAAATTTCATTCTGTGTAGAATAATATCTCAAACATATCTCAAGCAAGATTAAATTGAGTTTTATTTTTCTCATCTTGTATATTAGCTATGTCATCAAATGTTGAAAGATTGATAAACATTTTCTCCATAACTTTATCCAAGTCATTAATAATTTTTTGGACCAGTAAAGACTCTAGGATTGTATTTTCTGGCATTCAACTTGATCCAATTTGATATAAAAACCTTTGATTGTGATTTTCAAACCAAGTATACATCTAAAATCATGCTATCCAATCTACATTTAATTAGTTTACTAATCAGGATGTCATGGCACTCTTTGTCAAATCCTCAGTAAAGTAAAAATATGTTATTCCTACACTTTATTAAGGAAAGCTGCTATATGAAAAGACAGAGAAAATCAGTCAGGCAATAAAAGTTAGACAATTGCACATTGTTAGCACATTGCTTATCACTACATTGTTTTCAAAATGCTTATAGATCTACCACTTTATGATCTACTTCTCCATTCTGTACAATTTCTTTAAAATACATTTGAATTTCTTCTGTGTCCTGGAATGCAACTGGAGTGTCCACAGATGAAATTCATTCAAGGTATATAGAAATCCTATGACCATGTTTATCAGGCTCAGTCTTCAAGCCAGGTCCTTTGCTCTTCACTGTATAACACATACATTCTTGATGAAGAAGATTATATCAAAACAAAAGATGAATGGATTGCTCTCCTGATCCTTTATTGCTCCTAAGCATTTTGCAGCCTTCACTCAGCCCCTTTTATTCTAAACATATACAGTACAGTACACCTTCTATTGTCAGTTCATTCTAGTTCATTTAGTTCCAGACTATATTCCAGTGAAATCATCAGGATAAATCAGTTTTAAATTGATTGTTCTTATAGGAATTGCTTGTGAGTAGACGCTTGTAAGTAGATAGACATTAGAAGCTTTGTACTGGAGATTGAATTTGTATTCTTAATTTTTTAATTACTCTTAATTATTACTAAAACAATTTCTGGGTAGATTTTTTAAAGAAAGAAGTGACATGGCTCTGTGTTTCAACAAGAAATAGGAATGACACCAAATTGATGATACTTATATAATAACATCATCATGTATGCTGTGTAATTTTCCTACCCTCTTTCCAGTAATGCTTGCTAAAACATAGAAAGATAGGTGTATTTCATTCTTTTTTCCTTTTTTCAGAAGGAAACTTTGGGCTATGAATTCTTGACCCAAATCTTTTTTCAGTGTATAAACAAAATGATAATTATTATTGATGTTAATTATAATTATAATTATAATATGGAACCATAGTATTGTGTCTCTTACGTTTTGTTCAAATTTTAACTTAAAAGAAACAAGATGACAAAACAGTGACATGGATAGAATGAAACTTATTGAACATATAGGTAAGGATTATAATCTGGATAATGATGGTGATAATGGTAACCAACAACAGTAATAATAATTCCAATTTTGTTTTCAGTTTACAATGGAAGCATTCTGATTAACCTGCATTAAGACTGGACTATCTGTACCGGGCAACAGTAGTTCAACTGATTCAGTTATTCAGCCTGGGTGTAGGTTCCATAAGGGCTTCAGAAGCTGCTTCACAAATAACACCTCCATTGTAAATTAAGGCACTTTCCCTGTTATCCTAACCATCCATATACTAATGACCTGATATATATATATATATATATATATATATATATATATATATATATATATATATATATATATATATATATATATATATATATATATATATATATATATATAGTCATAAGTATTGATACAGCAAATATAATTACAATTTTTTAAACTTGGGGAAGCAACCTGTGTCATTTCAGAACTTTAACTCTCAATAGTGAGGGTATTCCAAAAACATCTACCACTAATATAAATCAATGTTAATTCTATTCTATTCTCTTTTTTGGCAGGGAATTGAGACAGCTAATATTTTACATTGTTCTTGATGGCAGATAATGCTTTCTATTTATTAGCATGATAATTAAATTTGAATATATGTAATTGAAAAAAATTGTATTGAATAAATAGGGTCATTGAGTGGGAAATGTGAAGAATTTAACTGATTTTTATTTATAAGGCGAATGCTAATCCTCCAGATCTTATTTTGTGCTGATTAGAATTTTTCTTTATTCATTCAAATATATAATTTTTTTTAAAAATCATCTTTCCGTCTCTCAGCTGGTATTTTACTAAATTACAATTACATTTTCAAGATTATTATTCATCTCATCATGGACCTAGAATATAATTCACGCAGTTAATTTAAAAGTCTGTTCTTTAGATTTGGAGTGTAATGAATGAGCTATAAGTATGATAGCAGAATAATAGTAACTGTAGTTAAACAAATGTCTTGTTTTGCTTTCTAGTAATATGCAGTTCTACAGACTAGATTAAAATCTGTTGTATTAAAACTATTACTTCCACTCTTAAAATAATGTATGTACACAATCAGAGAGAAAGGAGCAAATTTCTTAAAACTTTGAGAAGAAGGAATAGCATATTGTGCTGAAAAAATTGAAATAAATTGGTTTCATTAAAGCTCATGATAACCTGCTCTTAGGACTAGTCATAGCCAGTACTATTTTGCCAATTTGTATTCTGATTTTCAATTTTTGTGCTCAAAATGCTACTGCAGTAAGTTTTATACACTGATCTTGTAAATGAGAACCAGTTTCGTATAGTAGTTAAATGCTATTCTAGAAATCAGGCACCTGTAAGTTTGTCTCACCATAGGCATGAAAACTGCCTGAGTAACTTTGGATTAATTACTCTTTCTCAGTCCAACCCAACTCACAGAGTTTTTGTTGTGGAGAAAATAGGAGGAGAAAACAGTATTATGTATATCCACCACCTTGAGTTATTTATAAAAGTAATAAAAGTAGGATAAACCTAATATACAAATAAAATAAATAAAATCATATGGCCAAGGCAGGTGTACCTTACTCCATAGCAGATTACTTCCCTTCAGTAATGTTTAACTAGCTTTGCTTCTTGTGATAAAGCATTTTGGAAGCTTTATTGGTGAATAGCTTTCTGATGCAAAGAGGTATACAAATTATTCATCTTGGATTTTCCCCTTAGAGCAGATGAGCTGCTATGGTAACAACATCTGTTAGATATTGTTCTAACTATAATCAGTTTTTTTCCTTAAAAACAAAAAGCTTAACAAAATTGTTTTACAGCATGTAATTGGTGAGTACCATATATCAATTTATTTTTCCAGCTGACTCACATCCCAAAACATTAGAAAACCATGTTTTCTCAGCTGGATAACTCAAGAATTAACACAATCACTAACCTCCAGGTATGAAAAAAGCAATAGCACTGTTAAGCCATGTACACTGCTTTAAAAATATAAAGGCTATCTTTATTCTGAATGGCACATTTGTTTATAGTTTAGGCATGATATCAAAGAATTAGGAAATGGGTTACACAGGTGTAGGAGATTGCTATTCAGAATTTGTATAATTTCTTTTGGATTGTTTTATAATCTAGCTTCATTTATTTATATATTGGGTTACATATTCTCATAGTCTAGCATGAGAAAAACATAAAAGAACAGAGGTTCTTTTTGTTTTAAATATAATGAATTTAAAGCTTCAAAATAAATTAACCTTTATTTTGTCAAAAAGGGGTATCAAATTTGACAAAAATGTGTATATGCATTTTGAACCTTTAAGATTACATGATGCTAATAAAGGGCTTGTAACATTACTCTGAGATAAAAAAAATTGAAAGTGGTCCATATGGTAGGAAAGAGGTGTGCCAAATTTTAAACAGATAGTTGAGAGATTTTAAATAAAACAAAAGGATGTTGATAAGAAATTAGTCGGCCCATTCATAAATGTTTTGGAAATAATGGTTATAGGATTGCAGCAAAAATGCTAGCCCAGATAAGTCCATTATGGAACCATTTAGTGCTAGAGAGCTGGGTGACAAGAAACTCTTTGTTAAGGAAACAGTAAAATAAAGGCCTCTGTTCACCTGTCAGATTTCTCCATTCCCAAAGTCATAGTGAATGGGAGAAGGAGGGTTACTAAGAGCTGTTTTATTGCAAGGCTCAGTGCAGATGCATTGTTTGCTGACTCCAATATCCATTCTCTATTCATTTGCTTTCTGCAGCAAAGTCTTTTATAGAAATCACAAAAGTCATTCCCTTTTGAGCACACTCCCTTGTGTTGTCATCGTTGTGATGTTCCTAATAAACAGATTGTGATATGATCTTCAGACGGACACATACTGAAACAGAGTACATTCATACCAATTTGCCCTGGGGTGTTTATTCATAATCCAAAATTGACTCATGATCAGAGGTGTAATAACTATAATGTGGCTCCATAAGGAACAATCTATGTGAAGTACTTTGAAAAAGAATGTGTAGCACTTTGGGGCATTCTTCTATCCTCAACTTTCACATATTGGAATGAAATGTTTGTAAGGAAAGTAAAGAGCATTATATTGCATTATACAGTGCATTGCACTGCAAAATTGTGATTATAGTTTCTTGCAGATTTCCCTTTTTCCACATTGTAAGGTTAGAAGTGAAGATACAGATTTGGGAGAATAGCTTCTCTTTCTTTTAAAAGAAATAAATGCTGATACTTGACATTCAATTTGAGAATTATATTTGCAGAACAAAATTGACATTCTGCTATAACCTTGTAATTTTGCAGTTGTAAAGTTACCTGGTTTTGATGCCTGACTAAGCTAGAAGGAATTTCATTCAAAGCAGGAACTCCCGATTTTTAACAAATGTTTTCACTATTTAATTGGATATTAAAACTTGCAACCTACTGATTTTTTAGCCTTGTAGTATCTATAGGCATTTTTATTTTTATGAATTTTAAACTAATTAAACTAAAACATACCCTCGTGCAATAAAAGTCATGAAATAATAAAACTGTAAAGTTAATCATTGCAATACCTAACAAGGAGAAAAAGAAAAACTGATGACCCTCTGGTAAATTATGCTGTAACCATATTGTTTTTTTGTCGTATTCCTTTGCTGGGAGAAAACTCTGTGACAACTATCGGCTTTCAGCAATCCATTATGGCAAGCCAGGCAGACACCTTTCCTTCCTGTATTACAGGAGCAAATCCAAGCCCTAACCCTAAAAATCCACTGTTTTTAATTTTGATAGAGATGTAATATTCAGAATATTGTCAAAAATGTTTCTGTAACAAGCAATGGTCAGTCCAAAGATATATTAGTAATCTTACTGATTTCACTCACCATAGAGAGATTCAATGTTATTTTTATCTATGATATTTCTATAATATAAGCATTTCATGGGAAATGTGTCAAAATTATATCTGTCTTCCAGTATTTTCCATATATAGTATATCTTGACATATTCAGTGATCCCACTGAAACACTATCCAATACAGGGTATATTGCACTTAGGGTTTAAGTGGAGTCAGATATAACTCTTAAATTGAGGCACAATAATTTTGAAATTCATTATTCCAGCTAGTAACTAAAGCTAGTATCTAGAAGGATAAATACAACTTTATGAAAGAATTGTAATGTATGTAATAAAAGCATCCTAGCAAAAGAAATTAATTCAGAGTCCTGTACATTTGTTTAAAATTCCATGATGCATAAATATGAGAAGACCTTTCAAACTGTGAATCAAAGTAATCAATTTAAGTATTTGTTCCAAGTTCATAGAGAGACTATCTAACTAAGCAATCTTTAATTTGAATCAGAATGGGGTAACTTCAAATCTATTAGTTAAGGACTCCTACAAATTATTACACCAAAATAAAGGTCATAGATATGTTTTGCAAAATTTGGATAGCTCAATCTAATAGAACAGAAATATTTATCAAGTTGCAGTTTTATGCACACTTATCTGGGAATATCCTAGTAAATTCAATATGCCTTTGTTTTGTTTAAGGTCAAGTATAAAGCTGCATTGTAAGTGTAATTTATTTGCTTATTTATTTATTTTTAAAAAAATGAGATGCTGCCCAATCTTATTTCAAATTTCAATTCAACCTCTAGAATTCAATTTAACTTCTAGTATAACATTTCAAATTATCAAAACCAAGTATTAAATATGTAGTTAAAAAGATGTAAAAATCTAAATTTGTTTTGTCTTGAATGCCAATGAATTTAGTACAATAATTTCAACATAAATTGGTTTATATATTAGCAAAAAGTAGAGATTATAAAACTGTTCCTACTGTCTCAGTATCTTTTTGGTATTAAGGAGAACTCTAAATAATATTTTTTTTAAAAAAAAACATTGCTAAATTGAAGAGAGAGATTATTTGTATGTTAATGCATTTTATAGTTTGATATATAAATTCAATGTGACACTTTTTAACCATTCACTTGTCTTGGTTAATATTTGATTTAGTTCATTTACATACTGTCTGGTACCATTTGTACTTGCCACAAAATTTTCTGAAGATCTTATCTCTAAAAATCCTGACATATGCTCCCTATAAACTACAACATTAAGTGCATTGATGCAAGTGCATTTGGTCATATTGAATTATGTCAGTGCACTGTTCCAGTTTTATGTGGAGCCCAATACACAATGTAAATCAGTGAAAGCCAAAAGCTATTTGTTTGCACAAGTTCCATTTATTTTTAAATGATTGCAACAAACAAGAAAATCATCATGGATTTCTGTCTTACATGAGGGCCAGATTAAATTTTTATTGAAAACATGGACACATGAACCTGGGCTATAACTTTTCCTCTGAAAAATACCTACAGCAACTGCTGTTTTAAGAAAGAGGTAGAAAATCAGTCTAGTCTTCTCTTAGAATTTTTCTCAATAGTCCCTTTCCAGTCATTTGGTTAGTGATTATGTTTGCTTTTAAGTAGATAAAAAGGTATTGGGGGAGCAATTTTGAGGAAAACTGTATAAACAAATTATAAATTACACTTTGTTCAATGCTATTTCCCTTTCCTAGGAGGAGAGAAATTCCTAGGGTTTCCACTGATATTCAAAAGTAGTGTGCCTTGCCTTGCAGAGAACTATAAATTATCTTATTTCCTTTCTATTACAGTAGCTATGCTCCAAGCAGACTACATTTTACATTTCTGTAATTTCATTGTGACTTCTGTGTTATGACATTGCTACAATATTTGAATTTACTATCTTCTTGTAGGACTCTACCTACAGCCAACAGCTGATTATACCTAATACAGGATTACCTTTGAAAACAAAAGTTTTTGCAGCTGTAAGAGCAACAAACCTAGATGGAAGGTACTGCCAGTTACATGGATCAGTTGGCTTTGCATTTAATATTCCTAACACTTCTCCATCCAAGCTCCTTGCGCTATAATGACTTGTGAACTTATCACATTGTTCACACTGGTTAAGTTCACAAATTGTGCCTTACCAGCCTGATTTTTGGCTAACTTGCTTTCTAAGTTCATCCAGCATTGCTGTTAATGAACCAAATGTTTTGTTTTATTTACCATATTTGTGTACTTTGTTTTTATTATTGGTCCTGGATTGAATTAAATAAATAATTAGATGGACTAGGTTCATCCAACATGCTAAGCTACAAAACCCAGCTGAACAAAAAACAACTCCCATGAACTCTCCAAAACAAGCAACAAAGAAATCTAACCAAGGTTAAGAATATTCAAGAGTATTAGGTTGTCTAAAACATCTGGTAGGTCTTTAGTTGAATAATGTTTGAATAAAAGCAGATCACTGGTTTAGCTCATCCAGTATCACTAACTCTAACTTATCATGGATAACACATCAGGATATTGGGCAAAAAATATTTTTTCCATTATATGCTGTTCAATTCTTTAAATAAGAATCGACAGCTTTAATTATTGCAAATGTATAAGGAACCTGAGCACATAGTTTAGGCCAGAAGTAGGCAACCTTGGCTCTTTTATGACTCATAGACTCCAACTCCCAGAATTCCTGAGCCAGCCATGCTGAGGGGAAAGAGAGAGGTTGCCAAGGTTGCCTACCCCTGGTTTAGGCATATGACATATGACATTCAGAACTGAGCTTTTCTTTCAGCTTGTCAAAAATCTGTACTTACACTTTAATTGGTTCATAGTTTACATTACTTTAAAGTTGTGGATATTGTATATTGAATGGGCTTGCATATTAATATAAGCTATAAACTATGGTTTGCCAATTATGGTGGCTACTCAATTCACATCGTATCAAGTTCAGACCTGTGTTATAACTACAATAGTGGCCAAAATTGTGGAAACTTTTTGGGAAAATTGGTATTTTTGAGGTTTGATGGCTAATAAAACCACTTTTTTTTGGAGTAGTACCATAAAATTATATATCAATGGAAAGATAATTTAATCAAGAATGTGATGCAACATAGTTGTTCAATTATATGTACTGTATTTTATGAAAAGTTATAGCCAAATAACCAGAAAAAGGAAGCACAACTTGCTTAGGTTGATATCAGGTAGCTTTCCATCATCTGATTGTAGCCAATGAGCATGAGTGTTTAGAGAGCCAAGCAGGTGTCATCTTGTTTGGGCAATGAGCCAATCAGGTCACAGTAGGATTCAGTTATTGATGTCATGTATTGAAGCTGAGGGGAGGACTTGTCAGTGTGTTATGTGATCGTTATCAAGTTGGTTGGGTTGGGTTTTTTGTGTTCTTTCATTTAGTGAGTTTGTAAAACATAATAAAATTAAAGTAATGGTGCAAAGAGTTGACTGGTTTCCCAGAAAGTGATGTAAAATAGTATTATTAAGTGAACAAAGCTACAGTTATAAAGAAATTAGAAGAAAAATTGGTGGAAACTTAACCAGAGGTGGCATTTCTACTGTACACTTTTCCCAAAAGGTTTCCACAATTTTGGCCACTATTGTAAGTAGGATTTATGAATCCAGACAATCTGCAGGTGTTCATTCAGTTAGTTTCTTCTATATTCAAACACAGAAACTACCTCAATTTTTGCTTTGGAAAACAGCTTGATCCCTTCTTCTTTGTGGAAGCTCATTAGATATTTGAACATGAATACTTAACACGATTACTAATTTTTACAATACATAGAACCATAAGCTAACCAAACAAACAATAAATCAAAATAAAAAACCCCTACCCAAGTTAACATGTTGCGCAAATCCATTTGTAAGGGTTTACCCAAAAAAGTTACATATGTTGTATGGTTAGTAAAAACACAGTACATACATGAAATAGTTTAATGAATTAGAAATAGTGTTTTAACTGTTAATTCTTCTTCTTTGGCAGATGGAATGTTTTGATGGATTACTGCTACACTACTCCATCTGGAAATCCAAATGACAATTTGCGATATGATCTCTTCTTTAGGTAGACATTTTTAAACAGCATGTTTATATTTTACATGGTTGTGATGGATTACACAAAACATATGGATTGTTTTGAAAGTAAACACAAAAGTTTTAATTGCTTAAATAAAATATTAATTCCATTTAATAATTATTTACAGCATTAAATGTCAGTTAATGTAATAAGTAATGCATATAGAAGAATTGAATCTTTGGAATCAGTGCAGAAACATGCATGTACGTAAATAATGGCTATCTGCTAAGTCTAACCTATTCTATTTGCCTTCATCAATAAATATATACTAAGCCAATATTCTCAATTGATGGATTCCAATTTGCATTGAATTCAAAGTAAAAATTTATGGAGAATAATATTATAGGTGGATACAAGCCACACTGAATATATATTTCTTCCAGTACTGGAGGGAGTGCATATTTCAATTTCATTTATGTTAGAACATAAACAAGAATGTACTCAAATCTGTTTACAATCCCCTTATAGCTGTTAGACCATTATTTGTACAAAGAGAATACTAGGCTTTATGGCTTTGGTCTTTTTTAATATAGTCTTTATAGCAGACATGTCAAACTCCCGACATCATGTGATGTCGTGCAACGTATCGCAGCTTTTTCTCCATTGCCAGCAATTGGGTGGGCACAGTTTTGGGATGACGCTTCTGGCCCACGGGCCGGCAGTTTGACACCCCTGCTTTATAGTCTTTAGTACAATTTATACAGATGTTAAATGCTTACCATCAAATAATAGAATAGAATAGAATAGAGCTGGAAGGAACCATGGAGGTCTTCTAGGCCAGCCCCCCGCTCAAGCAGGAAAACCTATACCATCTCAGACAAGTGACTGTCCAGTCTGTTCTTAAACACCTCCAGTGATGGAGCACCCACAATTTCTGTAGGCAAGCTGTTCCACTGATTAATTGTCCTCACTGTTAGGAACTTTCTCCTTAATTCCAGATTGCTTCTCTCTTTGATCAGTTTCCAACCATTGTTTCTTGTCCTGTCCTCTGGTGCTTCAGAGAATAATTTGACCCCCTCTTCTTTGTGACCACCTCTCAAATACTGGAATATTACTAACATGTCACCCCTATTTCTTCTTTTCTTTTGACTAGCCAAACCCAAGTCCTGTAGCTGTTCTTTGTATGTTTTAGTCTCCAGGCCTTGGATCATCTTAGTTGCTCTTCTCTGAACTTTTTCCAAGATCTCAACATCTTTTTTGTAGTATGGTGACCAAAATTGGTTGCACTATTCCAGGTGTGGTCTCACTAGGGTTTTATAAAGCAGTACTAATACTCTGGCCATGATAAAAAAAACTCATTTGAATGCTTAACACCACACAGTGAAGAAAAAAAGAAAGAAATGAAAAAAGACTTTGTGCAGTAAGCATTCTTGGAACTTATTTGTTTCATTTTGCATTTTAAAATGGTATTTAAGACTCATATTGATAAAGTCTGCATGCATGATTACTGCTATTCTTTCCAACAGTTCAGCACAGATTGATGTGGTTTATTATAATTATCCTTGTACATTACTGAATGTACATGTTCAATCAAAAACACACATACCTGTGGCATGCAGATAAAATTTATATATAAAGTAAATAGTGCTATTTTTGCTTCAGAGTTAAGTGGACAGTTGAATAGGCATTGTGATAAGCACAGTTTCCTTAGAAACCCAACATTCTATCTACTGGTCTGTTCTGATTTGTCAGTAAATCTGATCATATTTTTGACATATATTACTAGAGCTGAAACAGTTCTTCTTATGGTCAGCAAGAATTTCTCTTTCATAAATTGCTGAATCTAGCTTTCTTGCTTTCTGAAAATTCAGCACTTTTCCATTTTTTTAAAAAAACAATCACCATAAAGATGTAAAGAAATCTTATATAGGTATTGGAGTACTACATTGGAAATTCATGTGTGATTCTGACATAATTTTTCTGATAAAAAGGAATGTAAGAATTTTGAGACAAACATTTGTTTAATACATGTACTTTTGAATGCAAGTTCTAAGTGGAAATTTTGATTGTACGATGTAGGGAAATGTGAAAAATGTAGTGTATTCTTATTTACTGTACATGTAAGTCTTGTAACTATGAATTATGTCAATTCATATTTAAATGTGAAGCAAATTAATTTTGTTCATATTCTGTGTTTATATTTGGCCTAAGGATGAGCTGCTGTAGCGAGGGAACTAGTCTCATATGGTACATTTATATCTGCAATATCTTTGATGTTAAACTTTTGAAATAGTCAACAAGGCAATACAAATAGGGTATGTTCAAAAGAAAGGTTATTCATTTATTTAAATGTATAATATATACTTTGTCATGGAAATCAGTTTTCCTTATGTGAAAACTCTAGGTAATATCCAATGCAGGTTTGTCTCAGAGGCAGATGTTCTTGCATCTTGCTGTATCTTGTATCCTCAGATGGTGTATAGAAAGAAATGCCAACAATTTCTAAAATATAGTATTGTTAATGAAATGCTACTCTTTTTAAAAGGTATTTATCAAGCAGTGAAAGTTACTTGTTTCATTTATTTCCTTTTCAGTTGTGACAAAGACCCTCAGACAACTATAATTGAAAATGGGAAGAGTCAGATGGGCCGATTTTCTTTTGAGGTGTTCCGCTTTGTGAAACATAAGAACCAGAAAATGTCTGCAGTTTTTCTACATTGCGTGACAAAGTTGTGCAGAGCGGATGACTGCCCCTTTCTTGTTCCAGTATGTTTCAGAGAGTTTGGGTAGTGCTGCAACTTGAAGGGGATGCTAATAGATGATCTTTTTTAAAAGTAGTTGCCTAGTGTGTAATAAAATTCATACCCTCAATGATAGATGAGTCTTCAATGTGGTGGTTACACTAAGATGAAATAATCAAACTGAATTCTGTTAGCTTTGGTGAACCTTGTTGTTTGTGGCTGATTCCTTCCACTTTCAGATACATTATTCATTTAACAGACAGGCAGGGCTTGGGAAATTATTAATTATAAACTATCAAAGAGTGATGTGAAAGTCAATATGTAATATGATTACCTAAAAATTGAGATTTGTCTTTCAATAAGCTTATGGTCAGCAAAACTGAATCTAAAATAAAAACATTAATGTGAGGAGAGGCTTTACACAAATTCCTGAAGTGCTGGAAAATTAAGTATAATCAGTCACATCCAGAGACCACTGAGCAATGTTCAGAATACAAGGGTGTTTGAGTTGCCTAAAGTAGGTTGGGAAAATGGTTTTCACTTACTTTTCTTTTCTCTTGTGCTCTAACAAATATATATTCATTTAGAAATGGAATGCAACATCCCTCCTAATATTATTTTCTCCACTTTTCCCCCCAGATTGAAGCTATTATGTTTAAATTAAACTGTTCTATTTATATGTAGATAGAATGTCTTCATAGTGAATCAAATAACAAACCTGCTCTTGATAAAATAGTGTTTCAATTTGGATTCAGTATTCTAGTTTTTGAGATATTTTTACCCATATCTTTGTATAAAAGATATTCACATTAAAACTTTTAGCTACTCTTTTGCACCTAGCTTAGATTTATTTATCTAAAGGTGCTTTTACTTAAAATGATCATAGGACTGCCTGGAGTATATCAGGACAAAAATCAAGAGTTTCCTTTCACAGAGCCAGATCTTCCTTTTCCCTTTATTATGCTTAATTGCTGGAGTCTGTTGTAACTTCATCCCTCTCTGTTTTATATCCTTTCCTCAGTAATCCAGGTAATTAACAACTGTTATAATAGGGTATATTGCATTTTTATGACAGAGATTCCATGTTGTGCCAATATGTTATCTCAACCTCTTGATTTTACTTTTGTATTGTATGTTTTCAAATGTTCATCACTGACCAAATATTTTTATTTTATAAGTATTCCAACTGAGAAAAAGTATTGTTTGAATGACACATTCCATAGCGAGCAAATATTTCTCTAGTGTTTTAAGTTTCTTTGTTTCCTTCCGTGTTCTGCTGAAGTGCTGATCAACTCTTCAAAATAGATTTTCTGAATATGTAGAAGAATGTAAGTTGTAAAGAGGGTAATTGTGTTCTGAAGGGTTTGGTAACAGCTCAGCAAAGCTTGGAACATACAGAGAAGAACATTTAAGTGTAAGATTATGGAAATAATTTCCTACTTATGTTTTATGGGAGTGTCTACTGGATGGAGACTCTTCAGTAAAGAATTAGTGAAAGAAGCATTCAGTAGCCTGAATTTCATCTGCTATTCACCAAACAAAATGAGGAAAAATTTGAAAAAGTTAGATGAGATTCCACAAGGACAATAAGGGAAGACAATGCTTTATATAACCATTATACAATAAAATACGTTCTGAATATGCTAAGAAATAACCAACAATAAACTACTATATTCAGCAGTTTTCAAATGTTTTCTTGCACGGAAGATTCTTTTAAGCAAGAGGGTTTTGCTTCTAGTTTTATTTTTTGAAAGATCCAGTTTCTATGTAAAGTTAAAATGGAACACCAAAGGAAACCATTATTTCTACCTGCTCTGAATCATAATTACTTTGATTGAAACTTCTAGACCTGCAGTAATAGAAAAAAAAGAGATGTGGTGAAGCGAACCACTTGGATCTCTCAGAGCATTTCTGGAAGTGCAGTAATATCTGCTGGCCCCATAATTACGAGAACTGGTAAGGACAACCATCCTATGTGATTTCTAAAATATAATGTGGATAATTTCCTGTTCAAGAATGGTTTCTTGTCCAAGAATAGACTCTACACTTGTATTTGATTGTTTAATTCTCATATGGCTACTATGTCTATGCAAGGCAGTTTTGACTGACATGCTGCTCATGAAGGAGAAGACTGAAGTGTTTCTCTGGAACAGGTTTCTTTATGTAAACTTGTTTGAAAATTCTCATAATTAGAAAAGGGTTTTGCAGGACTCAATCATGACTTGAGTCGAAGCCTCTAAAATCACCAGAGGAACAAGAGATATGGGTGCTTTGCTTTTAGAAGCAAGGACTTCGTTTTGCTTTGAGTAATAGATTTAAATTGTGCAGCTTCATAGATTCATCGGTTTGAGAGTATGAGTTGTCTGTAAATTGGATGTTCTCAACTTGGGACTACCTGCATAGATCTCATAGATTCAGAAAAGAGATTATGCAGACATCAGAATCCTGCAGAGAACCTGCATAAATATAGCTGGATCTTCATTTCCGTGACTCATCATCCCTAAAGTCATCAACCTATGTATTATGTAGCTGCAATAAAGGAACTAAAAAGCCCACATTTTTATTTTCCTACTTCATTCCAGTGTATTTTATAGTGTGCTGTATTTTAAATGCTATAATAGCACAATGGTTATAATGTTTACCTTATAGATAGAGTTTTCTGTTTTGAAACCTGATATATTTTTTTGTTTTGATGAATACCTTCTTAACTGTGAATTTAGACTTGGGGTGTTAGATCAGTTATTCCTGTTTAAAGTATCAATGATTTTGTCTGAACACAAGCAAATGAATACCTTCAAACTAAAATGAATCTATTTTTGTATTTCAAACAGAGGAGATCCCAACCAACAATTCACAGCTTGGTAAGTTATAGCAATAGCAATAAATTACCCTTAGTTTTAAAAGAAATATTTGAATGTTATCCTAATTACTAGTCAAATACTTTGTATTTAGGCTGATACATTGCAACATTTTCTGCTAATTTAAATGACAGAAAATGTTAAACATCCAATTAAAAGCTTAGTAGATCCCATCTTTTTTTTTTAAAAAAGCATATGATATTTAAAAAGCCAGTCATAGTTCTGTTGATATTATTGTGATTAGACATAATATGTCATGATCAGATATATCGCTGGCTGAATTTCATGGGAGATGGTGAGAAAAAAAATGATATGGAAATGTTACTGTGCCCTAATATTAAGAAAGAAGGCACTGAGCTGAGATCAATAAAGCAGAACCGCTGCTCAATCCAGAATTCTGCTGAGTGCAAGGCTGAATGGGAAATGGTTGGGTATTTTTTTCACTGATTTACTGCCAGTATCTTAAAAAAAATCTATTTCATCTAAATCAGTGGAAGAGAATAAAGTCTGCCAATTCCAGAGAGAAAATGAGGTTTATAACTTCTTTGAGAACTTTGAGAACTCACTTCCTTTGGGCCTAGAATTTATGGTATAGTTCTGTTGAAAGCAAAGAGACTAATGCTGGGAAAGGTTGAGGGCAAGAGAAGAAGGAGACGACAGAGAAACAGTAGGTGTGAGCCTAAATGGACTCCAGAAGATGGTAGAGCACAGGAAGGCCTGGAGGAACGTTGTCCATGGGGTCGCAATGGGTTGGATACAACTTCGCAACTAACAACAAAAACGGTTGAAAGCAAGCACTTTGGTTGTGGGATGGGTTTGTTTTATGATCAAAAATACTTAAGACATCAGGCATTTATTTTATTTTGTTTTATTTTGTTCTACTTTAATTTTAAATTTATATACTGCCCATCTCACAAATTATGTATTTTATTTTGATTCTGACTCTTTTCACCTGAAATCTCTATAGATGTTCCTGCATAGGGTTATTTTTGCCCATTGATACTTTAACTATGAATATTGAGAAGTCAAATATCTTTAGCTGGATTGTTCTCAGATCTTGTGAAATATTTTAACTCTTTCTTCTCTATTTCTTTCCTTTGTAGGAAGTCCAAATGGATTCTCTTTCCAGCTGAATTCAGTCACCAGTGCATTGATTTCAGGAATAGTAATTCTAGGAATTATCAGCACCATTTCTTGTGTACTGTCCTTCCTCCTTTTCTACAGAAAAGGGCACAGCAGTAACCTTATTTTGAGTGGTCTAAGAAATCCAGTTTTCAACTAGAAGGAGCAAATAATTTGAACATTCTCCAATTGCCATAAAATGTATTTGCCTTGAAGTGTCACCAAGGTATCACTTTATTGTTATCAGATTCCAGTTATTCTTTCCAGTAATGTTAGGCTTTTACATAGATAAAAAGTAATAGAATTAACATTGTAGCTGTTTTCTGTCATTGATGTACCATGTATGTGAAAGAATAGGTATTTTGATGTTTTGCCAATGGGATAACTGATAATAGAAACTGAATCATAAAGGTAAAACAAAGCAAAATCCTTGTCTAAATCTATACATCTGTATAAACCAGAATGGCATGAAAATTTCGTAGTTCAACTATCCTTTTCAGAAAAGACAGTTTCTGTACTTACTTTCTACAAGATTATACATGTCAAAACTTTCTATTCATATCTCTAGAGGCATATATTTTTGAATTTTATATGTTTATAGACATATAATTGAATTCATATTGGGAAACACAAAACACCCAAAATAAAAAGTGGCTATGATTATAATAGTTTGGGAAATGAGATTGAATGTTGTAAAGATAATAGTTTGCTTTGTTTCATCATAGCATCTGTTATAATGAATATTTTGACTGTACCTTGCCTAAACTAAATACTTTATATTGCAAATTCAAAACTCAATTATATAGATTGAAACTCTTCATCGTTTTAGATATGTGAGGGCAGGACAGGGCACGGACATCCCTCTCTTATTCTTATAGTTTATTTTTTCTTTAGAATTGTTTGAAAATTGTTTCCCTATTTTTAAACTGTTTTAATGTAATTAGCCACAAAGAATTAAACAAATAGTCAACTGCAGGAAGCCAGTAGAAACTGTCTCTCCCCTCTCCTCTCCTGTTAATGGTACCTGTCATGAAGTAAGCTAATTAAGTATGGAGGTTCTTTCTGTTCCATTCATGGAAATTACTGCTATCATTTATTCTACTCAAAATTAATCCTTGAGAGACTTTTCTAGAGATGTTCCAAGGGCAGGATAATGTGAAACATAAAATAGCTAGTATGAATGATTTTGAACAAGAAAATGGTATTTCATTTCTTATTTGATGAACATTACTTGTGTGTTCTTCCTCTCCCTTCTACATTCTATCTCTAGGATGGTGAAAATAGATTTTCACTTAGGCTCAATATTTTCCTGCTTATTAATGGAACAATCTATAGAAAAGGGTGTCCAAACTTACTACTACTTAAGAAAGGAAAGTAAAGTGTCTGCAAGATTTATGATTCTCATTTTGATTTAAAAAGTTAAAGGTAAAGGTTCCCCCGCACATGTGTGCTAGTCGTTTCCGACTCTAGGGGCCGGTGCTCATCTCCGTTTCAAAGCTGAAGAGCCAGTGCTTGTCCGAGGACGTCTCCGTGGTCATGTGGCCGGCATGACTAGATGCCAAAGGCGCATGGAATGCTGTTACCTTCCCACCGTAGTGGTCTCTATTTTTCTACTCGCATTTTTACGTGCTTTCGAACTGCTAGGTTGGCAGAAGCTGGGACGAGTAACAGGCGCTCACTCTGTTACGCAGCACTCGGGATTCGACCTGCCAAACTGCCGACCTTCTGATCAACAAGCTCAGCATCCTAACCCACTGATTTACAGTAAGGTAATTTAAACTTTTGTACACAGGATGTACTTTTGGTTAGGTATGAAACTTTGGGTTACAGCTTGTCAAATGATTTGCATACATTTATAAAGGACCAGGTTGGACAAACCTCCACATGTTCAGCAAATTAAGCTTAAAGAAAGCAGCCTGCACATTGCATTAATGAAATGGCCTGCTTGAACTTTCATTAATTAATGGCTCCCTACGTTAATGTCGTAAGATTATAGAAAAATTTGAAGTTTAATGAAATTTCACATAAATATTTGTTATACAGTAGTGCTATTAATTCATAATCCTAATTTCTTCATTAGATTGACTGATAGCAGCTTTATTTACCTTTAACATTACAGCTGAAACAAAATTGAGGTATGTTATCATCCAGTTCTACTCTGCATCTTTGATAAAAATCAGATCTAAATGTAGGTCATATCAATCAAAACAGAAATAGAAGGTGTTCTATTTCTATTTCCTGGATCAGTGGTAGTTATTAGTGGAATGTAACTAAGTTGGTTACATTCATGGACAACTGGTGCTAGTAGCAACAAACTAGGATCTCCCATTTAAAATTCCCACAGTGAGAATCTAGCAAAACATTACTGTAATTTGCTGCATTGTGAGTAATTTTGCATGGTGGTTTGTAGCCACTGGTGTAGCAAGACTAGCATACTGTCAGTCTCTTTCTTGTTGCACTCTAATATGCTACCTATTTCTTAGCAGTTTCTGTTTCTAACACCAATCCTAGAAATTAAAATCTAGGGATTATTTCTGAATTATGATCTGAAATATGTGATTTTAATTGCTTAATCTATATGACTCTTTTTTGTTCTAAAGCAGTGTTTTTCAAAATTGGCAACTTTAAGATGTGTGGAATTCAACTCAGCATGCTGGCTGGAAAATTCTAGAAGTTGAAATCCACATATCTTTAAGTTTCCAAGTTTGGAAAATAGTGTTCTAAACTATCTGAAGTAGATAGCCATGTGTCTCATGGCTAAATTAATTCTTTCACGTTCTACATGCAGAGAAATAGGCTTTTTAATATGAGCAGATCACTGACTGAGGAAAAAGAATTTGAAAACAACTGGTCAAAGCCAAATATTATTACTATTTTTGCTTTACACCTCAAACTACTCTGATACACTTTAGACATGTCTTTCTGAACCTGGGAGTTTTCAAATGTGTTAGGACTATAATTTCAAGAATTCTCAGCCAATTAATGTTAGAGAAATAGAGTCTCAAAACATCTGGATTTTGCTGCTTTATTATCCAATGGTTTAATTTTTAATATCAGGCATCAAAGAATAGGAAGTTAGAGACAATCTGTACTGTAAATCAAAATATTGATTGACAGTGTATGCCAGTCATAGGCTACATAATGCAGAACACAGCATAGCATGATAGGATGCAATTTGGATGTTAATTTTATGCTAACAATTTGAAGCTGTACTCAACATTACAGTGGACAAACTGTATAACTGTACTGTGCACACTGCTCTAAGCAATGTTGTGTATGGCTGTGTGAATGTACAGAAAATGTCAGGGTGATTTGAATATCATAATATTTAAAAAAACTGTCATGTTACTTAATTCTGAGTTCCAAATACCCATCCAATACCTTACCTGATAAGCACTGTGTTTTTTTTTATACATGAAACTTGTGCATGGTTTTCTCCAATTTTAATACCTCAGAAACATGTACTTGCACTTCAGGGTATAGATCTGATGGCATGTAAAATATGATTAATAAAGTAATTTGGAAAATAATATCAGAAAACACTGGTGTGTTGTCTTTGTTTAACAGCCGTAGATTAATATCTTCCAGTTTGGTGATCACATGTCTTAGAAGCTCCATCAATGTGCAGAGTCTGCAACTATTATTTTAAGATTTGAAGAGTGTAGATGAAGATTTTAGCATATTGATTGATTGACTATGTACCATCAAGTTGGCACTGACTCTCAGCAATCATAAAGATATAATTTTTTCCCTGCCTATTGCTAACCTGGTCCTTCAGGCCTTCCAGTAGTACAGCCTTTGCTGCTATAACTGAGTCCATTCATTTTGCTACTGGTTATCCTCTTCTCTTTCTTTCCACCTTTCCCAGAATTAAACCCTTCTCCAAAGAGCTAGGTATCACATATATGTTGTCCTGATTTAATGTCCACTCATAATGTAAATGTTCAAAGTTACAATGGCATTGAACAAAAATACTTATATGGATAGCTGAGGAGGTCACAGTGTCTCTGTAGTCATGTGATCACAATTCAGGCACTTGGCAACTGGATCAATTATGAAGTCACAGCAGCACTATCAATCATATAATTGCCATTTGTGAACTTCATTGTGGTTTCCCACAAGCAGTCAGTATGGGACCTAGCAGAAGGCAGAAATGACAATCATGTGACTATGGGACATTTTAACTGCATGGGATTTATGGCACTGCTGTTGTAAGTTGGTGTGGTCATGTGACACCATGCCTTACAACATCATTGTTTAGCAACAGAATTCCAGATCCCAATTATCATCAGTAGGTAACTTTCTCCTGATTAGGATAATTTGAGCCTGGTAATTTATACCTTGAATGAGAATTCTGGGTTGATTTATTCAGTGGAGTCTTGTGTTTGTTTTCTTGGCTGTTTTTTATATTTATTCCACAACTGTAATTTCTACATCATAAGTCTTGTGATCATTTAATATTTGGATAATATGAATCATGTGACACAGCCTAAATCTGAAACTTTTGTCATCTTTAAATGACAATCCCCCTTTTTCAGTCATGGAAGTCATGGGGCTAGACTTATCATCTAATACATTTTAAATCTTGCATTTTGAATAAGATCAAGTAATACAATTGACTTTAACTCAAGAGTAAATAACATTTTTGGCCTGAGTGCCTACTTAAACTTTGAATGGTAATCTCCAGATTAAAGGAGTAAGGAACAAAAGAACACAAAACAAGGACTGATGCTGAAACAAAAATTAAAATGATTTAATGTAATTTAAAGTGAATTGAATTTCAGCAGGTAGTAACATGTCTGGGCTTGTATACTAAATAGGGACAGGCTTTGTTAACACTTCGATAAGACCTTTAGAAAATCCCAGGACTATAGACTTGACTGGAAGTAAGTAAGTAAGCAAATGAATACCTTGGAAGTATGGAATGGTACATTACTTCTAAAATGTGCCCTAAACTACATGAAGTCACCAGAGTTAAGCAGAAGTCAAGGTTATCTTTATATATTTAATAGCCGGCAGCGCCTTTGTGGTGGAAATTGAGCAGGGTTGGCCCTTTTTAGCATTTGGATGGGGCATTACCCTGAAATCATATGCTGTTGATTACTCAAGGAAACACAAAGACTTTTCTGAAGGCAATGGCAAACCTTTTCTATGACACAACAAAGAAAACTGCATGGGTAGAATCACCAGGAATTCATCTCATTTTGAAAGAGGCAATGGAAACCACTTCCACACTGTTACCAAGAAAATTATATGGATTTGTCATGAAATCAGAAAGAGATGAGATTGACTTGGATTTTTTAAAATGAAAATAAACCATAAAATAAATATGGTTATACTCCATCCATCAATCCATCCTTATTTTTTGGTTTTTGTCTTATTAAAATTATAATTTCCTGAGAGTTACACTCCTCCTGATATGTCTAGCTCAGACATGTCAAACTCGTGACGTCATGGCATGTTGCGCAATGTATCAGAGCTTTTTTGCCATTGCCGGCAATGGGGTGGGCGTGGTTTCCCAATGATGCATCTGGCCCATGGCTGGCAGTTTGACACCCCTGGTCTAGCTGGTCATTATGCATTTTCATTACCACTCGGATTGACTCAAATGAATTTGCAATATTCTGTTTAGAGTACAATTCACTTGTTTACAAGCCCAAAGTCATCATAACAAAGATGGGACAGTGGATTGGATTTTAATATTGTATATCACAAGAAATTTGAAATTAAGAAAGTATCTTTTCCCCAGACAATCCTATATGTTCATAAAATTCTGAAGGATACATAATTACTGAACTTGGACAGAAAAATAAAGAGTATTAGACTTACATAACAAAAACAATAAGTATCTATCCAAGGTATTAGGCCTTTATATATCTTTACAGAGATAAAAGATTCTTTAAACAGATAATCCCCTTTGATTTTCAATTTACCTGGAGTTTCCACAGGTTCTTTAAGATTTCAGCCAAGTATCAGGAGCAGTTTGAGAACATGGTGCACCCTGCTTCTTCTGCGTTTTAAAAGCAAGCCAGATTCGCTTAACAACCAGATTGCTAACTTATCAACTGCAGTGATTCACCTAACAACTGTGGCAAGAAAGCTTGTAAAATGGGGCCAAACTCACTTAAATGTCTCACTTAACAACAAACATTTGGGTCTCAATTGTGGTCATAATTCAAGGACCACCTGAACTAACATTAATATTTAATTGATGTAATTGTCAACCCATTTCATATATTTAATTATTTATATAGTGTCCCGCTTCCTGTTTCAGTATGACTCCTGAACTCCTGTTCAAAACCTGATGCACCCTCAGCCCAATGAAAGTTGCATTCCTATGATACACTGTAGTTTATTATGAAGAGAAACAGTCTTCAGGGGTTCAAATCCAACACAGTTCTTTACGGAATCTTTCTTCTTCTGTTCTTATGTTTAACTGACCTGTATTATTTATGTTTGGAAACCCTCTACTACAATTGCTGTATTCAGAGTGTTTATAAAAGATCAAAATAATGCATAGCAATATTTCCTAGGTAATGATGAATTAGATATGATGTGAGAGTTATACAGATAGTCCTTGACTTACAACAGTTCACTTAGTGACCACTCAAAGTTACAACGGCACTGAAAAAAGTGACTTATTACTGTTTTTCCACACATATGACCATTGCAGCATCTTCATGGTCACATGATCAAAATTCAGACACTTGGCAACTGGCTCACATTTATGATGGGCTTGGTATGCTGGGATCATGTGATCCCTTTTGCGACCTTTTGACAAACAAAATCAGTGGGGAAGCCAGATTCACAAGTTAAGAACTGCAGTGATTCACTTAACAATTGTGGCAAGAAAAGTTGTAAAATGGGGGCAAAACTCATTTAACAAATGTGTCACTTAGCAACAGAAATGCTGGGTTCAATTGTAGCCATAAGTCAAGGACTCTTGTAATTGAAACTGAGTAATTTTGAGTTCATGATGCTGTTTCTAGATTAAATTTTGCCTGCTGAACAAAAAAATCAAGAAATCTGTTTAATATATAATAATAGCAGTTTGGGTAACTGAGAAAGTATGGGAAGATTGGTTTTCAAAATTCCTTCCTTAATATAACAATTTGTTTTCATTCTTTCTGGTATTGAGCCAGTGTGCTATAACATGCAATTAATGGTTGCTTTAAAAAAAAAAGTATATAAGGAGAATTTGTTTTTAAGTTAATATGTTATAATACGTTAGGAATTGTTATATTTCCCAAGTGCACATATCTGGCAGCAGTGCTGTTCCTTGGTTCTTCCAGAAGGACAGATGATTCTGACAGATTAGGGGTAGTAATAACAGATTTATATTGTTAAGTGACACAGAGAGAAAGTAACATATAATATCATTAAAGAAATAAATCTTTGTGATTTATACAGAGCTGCTCTTGGTTTGTTAATAATAGTAACATTTTGTTCTTGTAGCAGCACGTTTTCAAATCATTATAAATCTACATGCAAGAATGCTTTGTCAACACTACTGTAAGCATAAAAGTAGTAAATTTACCAAGCCACCATATTACAGGAATCATTAAAGTTAGAATATTGAATGTTACCATATCAGCAGTGTGGAAGTATGTTCACAAGCTGCTCCAAATTAGCATAACTGGGAAGGTCATAAATGTTGATCACATGATTCTGGGATACTATAACCATTCTAAATGCATGCTGGTTGCCAGATGACTGACTCATGATTACAAACATGATCACAGAGAGGCTGTGGTAGATGTAGGTGTGAGGACTAGTTGTAAGTCATTTTTTCCAGCACTAATGTAACTTCAAATAATTGTTAAACAAATGGTTGTAACTTGAGTACTACCTGTGTTAGAGATCACATTCTTCAAAAAATAGTGGCCAACACAAATACTTATTTTCATTTTGATAGAATATAGTTGATTTATTTAAAAATTTCTTCTTTTGTCACATTAAAAATTGCACATTGGTAATAAATTTAGAGATCTCTGCGGCTAAAACATTCAGGACATGTAGAAACCTAGGTCCTTGGATGATTAATTGCATTTTAATAGGAAGATGAATTATATGAGTATTATTACTTATTCTAAACTTTTAAGCCAAAGCACATGTATTTCAAAGAGAATTCCTAATAGTGAATATAACAGATTGAGTTAGAACTGGAGAGATCAAGACTGAATATTCAGTTACTATATTTCCAGAATACGTCTGGACCAGTTACCATTTCTTATTTACAGTATTTCATAGATTACTGAGAATAGGAGGAGAGAGAATTGGGTATTCTGTTTTGAGGCGTTAGATAGAAAATTATATTATACAAACAAATAAATAATGCAAGGTAGACAGTGTGAACTTAAGAGTTTTTATGTTTATAGTGATCTTCATTAACGCTCATTATCAGTATACACATCATGTTTTATTCATGCATGCATTTTTAAAAATGCATGCATTTTTAAAATGTGAGAACCATTCTTCAACAGCAAGTTTTCTCAGATGGCTTACAATGCATTAAAATCACAGATATAATGTCTGAATAAAAATAATTAAAATTCATGATAATTAACATGTTAATTAAAATGTATAAGCAAATAAATAAGAGAAACAGCAGGTTATTAAGAAAAGTAGCTGTAAATTCAACCAGTTGGAAAGAGCATCATATATATGACATCTTTTGAATCTTTCTTTAAATTATTATAAGCTATATACTGTATAGATACATTGCACATTTACATACATGTTTATGTGTGTAATCTCTCGTATAGGTCTAGCTCAGGTCCTCTAACAAAGGCATGGTACTTTTTTTTTAAAGCCTGCAGGGGCTTCAACGACTCTCTAAAAGAATGGAAATGACCAGTTGTCTGCAAGGAGTATAAATCCTTCCATTCCCCACCATCCAGCCAGAGCTGAAGAAACTTCTTGGATGAGAAGCGAAATGTCTTCAGAGAAAGTCTAGTTGCCTTGTGGGGAAAAAAAAGCATGTTTGGGATAACCATGACCTGGATGACTGAAAACCTCCATAGACAAAGGCCTGGCAATTTGAAAGTCCTGCACAGTGTTTTAGTTGTTTTTAGTGAACAGAGAACATCATATTCCAGTGATGTCTTGGAACTACTTTCCTAGCCTAGACATCACAGTCCTGAGTGCTCCTATTACACTGGGACCACTTTGGCCTTTACTTTCTGCATGCTTTCTAGTTCATTCTTGGGCCCTGTACTTCTACAGCTTCTCATACTCCTTCTTCCTGATATTGTTGTCACTTGACATAACTATATCTATCACCACTGCTATCTTCTGGTCCTTATCTACTATCATGATATTAGGTTGATTGGGCAGTACCTAATGGATCTGGAAATCTTAGCATGTTATTCACCAGGAGCTTCTGCGGAATTTCCCATTTCAATTTACAGATGCTCCTATACACGATGCCAGCTATTTGGTTACGCTGTTCAGTGTATACTGTTCCTGCCTGCAATCTTATAGCCTGCCACTATGTATTGGACAGTTTCTGAGGCATAGACTGCACCTTGGATCCTGTCTAGTAGACCCCTGCTTCTATAGATCTGGTGCTTAGTGCCTCTCCTCGTGCTGATATGTGCTATGTGTTTCAGTGCCTTCTTTCAGTGATGCTCGTGATATCTGTTTTCTTGACATGGTATACTTGGAAAGAATGACAGAGTTCTTTGTTTATTTGCTAAAAATATGGAAACTAAAATGCTTCTTGTGAAATCAGTGTTTTGCTGATTGGGGGCATAAATTATTATGCATTTTAATACTTAAATAATATAAGTTTGTTGGCTAAGATCCTAAATCATTTGAAGAAGATGTTAAATAGATTATAGGATGCATTAATGAGCACAGATCTGTATTAGAATAAACTGCATTTTTCGGGAAAATAAAGTTAAGTTATAGAAAAATGGTGAAAAATCAGAGTAAGTTGATGATTTAATTTTTGTATCTTACCAAAATGGTTACCAAAGATGAAGTAATAGATGTAATAATTCTTAGATGTGCAAATAATAGTGCAAGGAAGTAGACAGAACATGACCATCATTGATTCTTGCTTCTATAGCTGTAGACTTTATGCACTGACCAAATGCCATCAAATTTAACATATTATTAAGTGGAAAATTTCCAAAGAAGTACAGTCAAAATTTATTTAAAAAGGCAACACTTTTTAACAGAAAGGATTGAAAAAAAAGGAAGGTGAAAGGTCAGGTTAACTGAGAAATTATTGAAAATCATAAAAATAAAGTTTAACATATAATTTTGATCAAGAAAAGTTTCATCAAATTCAAGAGGTTGATATTAATATTACACAGTGATAAATGATAGAGATATGCTAGATTAGAAGGTTCACTTCAAAAAAGGGAAGTCTTGTCAAGATGAAGATAACCAAGTAATACTGGCATGGAATATGTATATAAATAAGCAAATAATAAAAGATGTATTAAAGAAATTTTAGTGGAGAAAATAATTAGAATAACACATGGACTTTGAGTTTCTGTGGAGTTTCTTTAGCAGGGAGCAGAGCCATCATATACTGTTAAACTGAAAATCAGTACACTCCTTCTATTTGGGATGGTTGTCTTCTTCCACCAAAAATGCAGCTTTGGGAGGGATGCACATGGAATGGTAAGGGAGGAAGGGGACATGCATCTAGCCAACCAGCTCAGCCAAATCAACCCTGGTGATCAATGGGGTGACAATGTCACAGCTACATTGCCACCACATCTAAATGTATATCTAAATCTGTATAAAGTCAAAATCAACATTGACCAAGGCAATAATTGGTTTGATGTCTATGGAGAATCTCAGTCATCCAGGTCACGGTTGTCCTAAAGGTGCTTTTCAAAAGGCAACTGGACTTCCTTTGTTTTTCCTCGAAGATGTTTTGCCTCTCATTCAAGAAGTATGAAGAACTGAAGAAGATTCTTGGATGAGAAGTGAAACACCTTCAAGGAAAAACAAAGAAAGTCCAATTGCCTTTTGAAAAGCACCTTTGGGACAGTGATTGGTTTATTAATCAACTTACATTAAAAATAAGGCAAAAGATAAGAGAGCTGCAGAGAAAACTCAATGAATTAAAGAATCTGAAGAATTGGGGTAAATAAATGTGAATAGAGATTTTTTTTTCTTTGAGAAAGTTAAAAATAAACTCATTGCCAGGACTAGACAGTAAGTATCCATTTAAGGCTTGTTACAAAATTCAAATGTGAAATAACAACCTCTCCCTAAAATAGCATCTGTTCTAGAAATGGAAATGATAGATGTTTATAAAAAAACAGATGCAAGGCAGAATATTATAACACAATTTGTTTAATGTCTGTTCAGCTTAACTCATTTAACAAAAATGGAATAGTATTTTGGTGAAAGCTGCTCATAGCAATCCTGATTTTCAACATCCTATTCAGGAATCTAATTTGAGCTTCAATAGTTGCAGGAATACATTGTTTTTGATAGATGAAACAGAAAGGATAGCAGCCAACTGTCTACATGTAGCATCTTGCCAAGATTGAGCATGACTTTTGGGAAGAAGCCATCAAATAATGAAGCAAGGCTGACTAACTACAAAAACCAGATACCAAAGCCGGAATAGAATGTGAAAGAGTCGAACACAAATATTACAAAGTGCATTTTGCTCATGTTTTACACATGTTTTAGAGTCATAAGGACATACTGCTCAGAAGAAAGGGAATGTATTGATACGGAAGTATTTCTTTCTTTTTTAGTTACTGTCCTAGATTTCAGTTATTTGCATATATTCCACAAACCATTCCTTTCCTTTCTCCATTCATAATGGAACATTTTGACTGTTAAATTTTACAACTACATAGTTCTTTCTATGGTGCTGTACATAATTCAATAACGAAGCTAGGCCAATCCTTAAAGTTCTTTAAGTATGCTTGTCTTATATCAATTGTTGGCCAATGAACATGGATCTGCATGATCACGCTGTAGATTTTTGTATACTAAAAATCGCAAAATGCTTCTTTTCTAGCACTTTTTTTCCTGGAGTTATTGAGGTATATTTGTTTTGAAGTTTAGATTAAATCAACCATCCAGATCACAATATCAGACAGCATGTAAGTAAATCAAAAGTGCTATTTAGAGAAAGATATTCTCCAGGTGTCACTTCTTTGTTCCTTTTAACAATACTCTATCTCTAGGTAATTGAGAGTCAATACTGCTTTCATGAAAAGCCATTGAAGTTTTCTAGAAAGAGCTCTTCTTCATTCCCTGTCCCCTGGGTCTGGAAAGTTTCTTTTTATTTTCTAAGTGATGCTGGTGATTGATTTTTGGAACTTGAGAATGATATTTGAATCGTCTCAGCTTTTCTGACCTATTTCCCATAATTGCCTGATAAGATATATCATAATGGTTTCTTCTTCAGAACAGCTTTATCTGAGAAAAATAGAAGCCCCTCTCTCTCTGTGTTTTAAGTGAACATAAAGGAAAGAGTAACTTACTAACAACAAATATATTTTATTAACATAACTTGCTTGTTAACATATTTTAGACAGTGGCCTGTTTTAATCAAACAGAAAGGAATATTTCAGAGAGAGTTTTTCCTAAATGTTAGCAAAGTATTTTAGCTTGCAAAAATTACTGTAAATATTAAGTGCAGTTCAAGTTATGCAATATTTCTTTTTCTTCATCACTTGATGTAGCTTATGCCTCATGAAATTGTGTCCTTCTTTACATGGCCTGATGGGATGGGGTTGGGTTTTACTAATCTGTTTTAACCTACTTTTTAATGTGTTTTAACTTATTCGTGGGCATTTTGTTTAATCGTTTTTAATTTTTGTATCTTGTTTTTTAATATGTATTGCCCTGTTCACCGCCCTGAGTCCTTCGGGAGAAGGGCGGTATACAAATAAAATTAATAATAATAATAATAATAATAATAATAATAATAATAATAATAATAATAATAATAATAATAATAATAATTTACAGTAATTAAGAAAAATAAGCCATTGAATTACTAAACAAAGCATAGGATTATATGCACAAATTGGCCTTTTCCCATACATTAGATGCTTTGTTGCACTGGAAAATTGATTTCTTTTTTTAAAAATATAGATACTTCTTTCTTTTAGCCAATGCCCAACCACCTTGGTTGAAATCAGCCCTGTTCTTTCTAGCTAAGGTAGGCTTATTATTTTCCATTTGAGTATGCCTGTCTGAATGCTCTTCCAAATCTGCAAATAATTAGTTCTTTCAAACAAATGCTTATTGTTGTGTACTGGGTTCGTTGCACAGGAATGAAGACGAGGCGAGTGAGTTCAGCAAAGATCATGGTTTATTGTTTGCAGGATCTGAACTAAGGAGCAGGGCTGCAGATGCAGCAATTTATACCCTGGCCTCTAGGTGGTGGCCAATAGGTTTGAAGCAACCCATTGCTGCCCTAGAGACAACCAATAGCAGAGATGGGTTGTCTGAGGAGCTGGGAGCCATTAGCCAGCTTCCCTTCTCAAACAGCCTTCCAGCATTTACCACGTGGTGTTCCCTCAACAAAGCAAGCCCAATACATTACACCTCTCCCCCCCTAGAATGAACAAACATTATAGCAACAACAGAAAGCAATTACAGCAATACAATTTTTCAAAAGGTATACACAATGGTGTGAGAAAACAGGTTTCCTCTTAGCTAATGCAGGTGTTTCCTAGCTAGCAGCTCAATAAGGTATTTACAACATTATAGCTTCATTATTCAGGACAATCTTGTAGATAAGCAGACAGTACAATAAGGTACATACAACATTATAGCTTTATTATTTCAGGACAAAATCTTGCAGATAAGCAGGAGGTTTGTGAGCCCTTGTGGAATGCCTGGGGGACCCAGGCACTTCCTGGCCTACCAGCTTGCCTGCTGGGCTGGGTAGACCAGTGTCTCTCAGTTCAAGCGATTCAGGAGGGCTCGGTGATCTCTGGCTGGCCTTTTCAGGTTGGCCCACCCCAGACTCTACAGCTTCTGAAAAACCCCACACTAACAGGACCCTGGGCTCCAGTACCTCTCCTAGTCGGTTCTTCTGACTGGTGTTTGGGTGGCCGGTCTCTCTGGTGGGCTCTGCAAACCGCTGCGATGTGGCTTGTCCTTCTGCAAACTCTGTACGTGGCTGATCAGAATCTGCAATCGGCGCAAAAATGGTTGCTGCCACACCCTTTACATCTAGGTAAGTGTTCTCTTGCTGCTGGCTGTTGCGATGTTGCACGTTGGGTTGCTTTTGGAGTCTGTTGATTTCAGGCTCTTCTTCCTTGGAAGATTCCTTGGTGCATTTGGCGTCCTCGTGGTGGACCGTTTCTTCATGCTTTGTCGTTTTGGTGGGCTGTACTGTTTGAACTGCGCTCCCGGCGGCTTCGTCGGCCATTACTTCATCTTGTGCTTCTGTAAATGTTAAGTTCGGTCTGGCAAAGAGTCTCTGTTAAAGTGTTTGGTTCCGTAGGCCGCAGACGAGCTGGTCTCATAGTCTCTCTTCTAAATTTGAGAATTTGCATAGGTGAGCGGCCTGCCTCAGGCTCGCGATGAATTCTGAAGCTGATTCACCGGGTTGCTATACTCTCTGGTCGAACTTGAACCTCCAAGCCATTTCAGACATCTTGGGCTGGAAATGTTCGGTTAGCTTCTTTCTAGGTCTGCGTAGGAGACCGATTCTATTGGCGTCAGAGAGAAGAGGTTCTCGGCCAAATCAAAGGTTGCTGGGCCACACAGGCAGAGTAGTGTTGCGGCCTTCAGTCCTTCTTCTGTGATCTGATTTGCCCAGAGATAGTTTTCTACCTGGGACAAATAGGATGGCCATTCCTCTGGGTGCTTCACGTTGAATTCTCAAAGTCTCCCAACCTTCGGCATTCTGTATTTGCTGGTTCCTGCATTTTCTTCCGAATCCTGCTTCCCAGGCTCAGGGAATGAGTCAACTGAGCACAAGATTGCTAGCATAGCTTGCTAGCTGACCTTGAGAGAGGGGGGGAATGCCTTTTCCCTCTGGCATGCGCTTCCTTCCCCTCGTAGACTTCAGCTCTTTTTCAGGGAAGCAGGATCCCACCTTTGTTGCCAGTGTTGTGTAGCAGGTTCTTTGGCGCAGGAATGAAAATGAGGTAAATGAGTACAGGAAAACTCATGGTTTATTTCTTACAGAATCTGAACTGGGGAAATGGCTGCAACTAGCCACAATATATAGTCTAGCCCCTAGGCGGCAGCCAATAGGTTTGAAGCAACCATTGCTGCCTAGGGATAGCCAATAGCAGCACTGGAGACTTGTAGTTTGGGTTGCTGGAGAGCCGTTAGCTGCTCCAGCAACCCACGTGGTATTACTAATGAGCCCACTACATAACACAGGCTTTCCTCCCCTACGGCCAACTCCCTGTTGTTTTGGCTGTTTGAGCCTTCACAGTCTATGCATGGATCGGCCTGGCTGCTGGTTTGCCACCCTTGGTAAGGACATATGACGAAGTCCTCACTTTGTGGCTATTCTGGAAAACGCTTCCTAAGCTGATCGATATGGTGATGGACAACTCACCCACCCTCTAGGCCCACTTCGTATGAGAGAGGGCCTGATGTTTCAGTGATTTTTCCTGGCACCCACATGTTCCCATGCCTGTAGTTTCTGGCCCACACCCTGTTGCCCACTTGCAGCCCCCTTGGGGTTTGGGGTGAGAGGCTTCTGCTGCTACCCAGTCTGGGCGCAACCTGTCCAGTTTCGTGATCAGTCGCCTCCCCCAGCGCAGCTCTGCTGGGCTTTTCCCAGTAGCCATGCATGGCGTCGAATGTTGGCAAAGCAAAAAATTGCCCAGTCTGTGGTGCCAGTCCCCAGTGACTATACGCCTCAGCAACTCTTTTGTGGTGCGCACCATGCATTCGGCTTGACCATTAGTATATGGGTGAAATGGGGCCGACGTCGCATGCCTAATGAGGTTTGCTCTCAGGAATGCCTGAAATTCTGCTGCAGTAAATTGGGCCCCATTATTGGACACTACGATGTCCGGCAGCCCGTGCATGGCAAAGAGTTTCCTAAGCACCTGGATGGTCCTAGCAGTAGTCATGTTTCCAATTGGTAAAACATCTAGCCATTTAGGGTGGCTGTTGACCACTATAAGAAAGAGCTGTCCCTGAAAGGGCCCAGCGAAGTCTATGTGAATCCTAGACCAGGGAGTGTGAGTCTCCTCCCACCTGTGAACTGGAGCGTGCGGCATTTCAGGCCTTGATTGCTGGCATGTATAACACCCATGCACCTGGGCCTCAATGGCTTTATGTAATCCTGGTCACCATAAATAGCTTCTAGCCAATGCTTTCATGTGACCAATACCCAGATGGCCTTCATGCAGTGATTGCAAAACCCTGTCTCTTAGTGAGGTAGGAACTATGACCCTGTTCCCCCAAAGAATACAACCCTTGTGAGCTGATAGCTCATGTCTTCTTGTAAAATAGCTCTAAAACTCTAGCCAACCTGTGTGTACACAAGAAAGCACTCTACTTAGTGTCTTACAGTATCTGCTGCCATTTTTGCGGCTATGTCTCCTGCATAGAGGGGAAACTCTGGCAAGTCCTAAATGGACAAAACGTGGGCCACTGGGGCTGGATCTGGTTCAATTTGTGGCAGTGGAAGCCTGCTCAGGCCATCTGCATGGCCCATATCCTTGCCAGGTTTGTGAATCAGCTTAAACGTATAAGCTGATAAAAAATGGATCATCTCAGCATTCTAGGAGATAATATGTGGGGTGTCTGTCTGTCTGTAGTGAATAACCTCAAAAGTGGTTTATGGTCTGTGAAGACCGTGAAGTCCCTACCGTATAAGTAGTCATGGAATTTTTTAACTCCAGCTACAATGGCCAATGCCTCTTTGTCAACTTGAGTTCCATCTTTCTCTAAGTGACTTAAGACTGCACCCACCCCATATGGGGACGCATCACACACTAAGCAAACTGGTTTAGACTCCTTGAAATGAATGATGGTGGAACTGACCGACAGAAGTGCCTTCAATTCCTGAAAACTTTTTTTGTGAATGCTATTCCACTTTCATGGAGCATTTTTATCTAAGAGTCTGTGAAGCGGCTCCGCCACTGTGGCCTTGTTAGGAAGGAATGCATGGTAAAAATTGAGGAGGCCCAGGAATGCCTGCAGCTCTCCTTCTGTTTTAGGGCTAGGTGCCATCTGGATGGCTTTTACTTTAGACTCAGCAGGGTGGATGCCATCAGCATCAATGCAAAACCCCAAGAATTCAGTTGAAGGGACCCCAATACTGCACTTATTCTTTTTAAGTTTGAGGCCTGTTTCTCGCAGCCTTTGCATGATGGCTCTGAGCCTCCTTGCTAGCACCTCAGTGGATTCTCCGGCAATAAGCATGTCATCAAAATAGGGGCAAACCCCCAGAATGGCCTTGAGTGTACGTTCCATGATGCCCTGAAAAATGCCCGGGGCTACACTGACCCCAAATTGCATGCACTTTACTTTAAACGCCCCCTTGTGGGTTACAATTGTCTGTGCTACGGCCGTGGCCTCATCAACAGGCAGTTGCTGATAGGCCTGAGCCAAATCTAATTTCTCAAAAATGGTGCCACCCTGCAAGTTTGCCAGGATGTGACTTACTACTGCAACTGGGTATGCGTGTTGTTTGAGGGCCCGGTTAATTGTGCATTTATAATCTGCACAGATTCTGACTTCCCCGTTGGGTTTTAGTGGTGTTACAATAGGAGTTTCCCACTCCCCACCATCTACTGGTTGCAAAACGCCCTGTTCAACAAGTTTATCTAATTCAGTGTCTATTTTGTGCTTGAGGGCAAATGGGACCCTATGAGGCTTAATCCTGACTGGCACTACATTCGAGTCTAGCTTGAATGCTATTGGCGGGCCCGTGTATGTTCCCAGAGCTGAATCAAATACATCTGCGAATTCCTCGCATACTGTTGCTAGACTCGCGACTTGTGTCCGGTTGATTCCGGTTACTTGGATGCCTAGCGCATCAAACCAATTGAGCCAAATTAGGCTCGTTCTCTGGCCCCCTAGGTGCCTTGAACATCCCTTAAATTTAACAGCTAGAGTCACTTCACCCTTGACTGCGACTCTGGCATTCTGGAAATCAGTTAGTACGATGTCAGAAGGCCTCAGCTTTGCCCATCTCTTACTGCGACTACAAATGTAATTAAATGTTTCAAGGGAAATAATAGAAACAGCAGAGCCTGTGTCCAGCTCCATCTTACAGGGGACCCCTTGCAGCTCCACCTGAAGTCTATACTTGGGCTTAATCGGGCGGCAGGCCCCGGTATGGCAAACGCTTCTGTGGCTGGAGCAAAACCCCACGCTGTATGGCCCCAGGGCTCCAGTACCTCTCCTGGTCGGATCTTCTGACTGGTGATTCACAGGACAGTGTTCTGTTCCCCCCCCAGGTATAAACAGACAGACAAACAGGCACAACTAGCAAGGGTCAATTCGCCCAGGTTCACCTGGTCCACCAGTTGCGGACCTATCTAGACCGGGATGCCCTATGTACGGTCACTCATGCGCTCGTGACCTCTCGTCTGGCCTACTGCAACGCTCTCTACATGGGGCTGCCCTTGAGGACCACCCGGAGGCTCCAACTGGTACAGAATGCAGCCGCGAGAGTTGTGTTGGGAGTCTCCCGATACTCCCATGTTACACCTCTGCTCCGTGAGCTGCATTGGTTGCCAGTTGTCTTCCGGGTGAGATTCAAGGTACTGGTAATGGTGTTTAAGGCCCTACATGGCATGGGGCCAGAGTACCTTAGGGAGCACCTGCTGCCGGCATCAACTTCCCTCCACCCTGTACGCTCCCACAGAGAGGGCCTCCTCAGGGTGCCACCGATCAGAGAATGTCGGTTGGTGGCCCCCAGGGGGAGGTCCTTCTTTGTGGGCGCCCCGGAACTATGGAATCCGTTGCCGGTTGAGCTCCGGATGGCACCCGACCTTCGCTCCTTCCGTCGCGAGCTGAAGACACATTTATTTGAACAAGCCGGCTTGGCCTGATGGGGGATGGGTTGGGTTTTTTAATTGTCATTTTTAATATATGTATTTACTGTTTTTAGCTTGGGCATATGTTTAATGTTTTTTAACTTTTGTATTTTTGTATTTTTTATATCTGCCCTGTTCACCGCCCTGAGTCCTTCGGGAGAAGGGCGGTATATAAATAAAATTAATGAATAATGAATTCCTCAGGCTTTAGTAATTGCCTTCTGATAAGGCCTTGGTAGCAAAATACAAACAGTCAGCTAAAATAGGCTCGTTATCTCAAGCGTCTGCTGGAATGAGATAACTTCCAAACAATTACTCAAAATGAGTCCAAGCAAACAAGCAAACAGTCCAGAAACAAAAGTACAGAAGCGTTGTCAAGAATTCAGGCCAGGGTTTCAAACAGGTAGGAAATCCAACAGAATTCCGAAGATGTGACCAGAAGTTGATTAAATTATTGTTCGTCACAAAGTCCTGAGAGCAGCCACACCTCCTTTTGTACCTTGTGGGGTGTGGCTCAGTGACTCAGCTAATCCCTGACCCTCCTACTCTTCCTACCCTGCTGTAAACGCTTGGCTCTGCACCGTTCTTGGGGATCTAGCCATGATTCATCTCCGCTACTCTCCATCTGCTGCAGCTGCTCTGGCTCACTCCCAGCCTGGCTAATCACAGGCTGCTCCTGTCGGCCTTCAGATGGAGACGGAGGCCTTGCCAGAGGGGAGGGTCCCAGAGAGGGAGGCCTTGTCAGTTCCTTCCCATCATCCTCAGAGTCCTCTTCCTCAGGTAGGACAGGCTCGGGGGTCAGGGCCACAACAGCTGGTCCCTCTGGCGACCTCTGCAGATGGACACGATATGGCCAGTTTTCCCGCAGGCCCAGCATGTGGCTGTCCGGAACCTACAGTCCAAGCATTGGTGGCAGCCTGAGGAGCTGGGAGCCATTAGCCAGCTTCCCTGCTCTAACAGCCTTCCAGCATTTACCACGTGGTGTTCCCTTAACAAAGCAAGCCCAATACATTACACTTATTATTTCTAGTAAATTATTTCCTGAGGATATAATTGGTTTAAATCTAATGTTACACCCTGTTACTTATTTGAAATATTGTTTGTCTTTGTATAAATTCCATTTAATCATATTTTTGTAAGCCTCCCAGTCAGTAGAGTGAGTGGGCAGCCATATCAATTTTCTAAATAAATGTTTTATTCTTACTGAATGTGCTGCTGATAATGTGAATGTCCATAATGTGTTGCTGTTTATATTCCATTAGCAAATGTAGAGAATCCTTTAGAGAACTGTTAAGTACAATTTCATTACTATATTCTTATTTGCCATTTCATTCTGGAAATTTTACTATTCTGCTGAATCTTTCTTCCAAATAGTTCTAGAGCCAGTAACAAGGAGAAGAAAAGAGGGTACTCTCTTCCTTACAGCAGATTTGAACACTTGAAAAAGTGAAATTATTTCCGATCAATGATAATGGACCATAGTTCATCTTCTTGAATGATGACAGAACTAAAGAGCCAGTCCAAAGGTTTTTTACTCCATTAAGAAAATAGTCTCTGCTTTTTCTTATTTTTTGACTGGTACCATCAAAAGCATTCAAGATGCATTATATTTTGCCCTTTATAGATCTCTCTTGGATAAATAGTATTTGATCAGAGCTTATTATTCATACATAGGACTATTTAGCCCTATTTAGTCTTCAAGTAAATATATAGGTTTCTGTAATTCTGGATGGTTGGATCACTCCCTTCTTTATAAATCAGATATAACAGTTGCTTGCCATGATGAAGATAATGTATGATTCTGTTTTATTTGTTTAATTACCTGAGTTAACTGACTTTATGAAGATTTCCTTCAGAATCTTATAGTAATAAATATTTAACAAGTTGATTTCTCATCTCATCTGCAAATGAGATATATCTCTTGCTATACAGATTCAGTTAATAGCTTTCTCCCATTCTCAGTTATTAAGCCAATTATCTGTCTGTTTTATTACCTTTTAAACATGTTTAATAAAAATTTTATTTTCTTTCTTTTTTTCTTGCTTTCAGAAGATCTAAGTGAATATGACTAACCTTATTTTTTTAAAAATAGCATTGGGTTATGCTTGTGTTTTGATTCATTTTTTTTCAAATTGTTCATATGTTCCATTTTTGAATAGCTTTCTTTCTATGCTTTAGAATGAATAGATCTCTTATAAACACTTTCCTAATTTTCCATGCTGTGAATAAAGAAACTCAGGTGGCAAATTAATTTGGAAGAAATTCTTTAATTCAGATTGGCACTTCATTTTTTACTAATAATACATTATTCAACGTTCACTTTTCTGACCAACGGTTCAAATTTTATCTATAAGCATACAATTACTGGAATGTTGTCTTTATAGATGAGTTGAACACTTCAATTTACATAAACTTAGCAACAAAGTTAACATCGACCAAGTATCCTTTCTTAAATGTTTTGTGAGAAGGAGAAAAAGGAAAAGGAGATATTTATATCTCTATGTATCTATAAAAAGTAATGTAATGTAATTTTCAACATTATATAATTTTTGTCAAAGTTCTACATATCCTTGGTTTATCAAGCTTTATAGAAAGCAATCAATCAGAATAGAATAGAGCTGGAAGGTACCTTGGAGGTCTTCTAGTCCCTATATCATTTCAGACGAGTAGCTTTTCAGTCTCTTGTTTAAAACCTTGAGTGGTGAAGCACCCACAATGTCTGAGGGCAAGCTGTTCCACTGCTTAATTGTCCTCACTGTTAGGAAGTATCTCCTTAATTCCAGGTTGCTTCTCTCCTTGATTAGTTTCCATCCGTTTTTTCTTGTCTTGCCTTCTGATGCTTTGGAAAATAAATTGACCCCCTCCTCCTTGTGTCAGCCTCTCAGATAGTGGAATACTGCTAACATGTTCCCCCTTGTCCTTCTTTTCTCTAGACTGGCCTTCCCCAAATCCTGCAACCATTATTCATATGTTTTAGTCTCCAGGCTTTCAATCATATTAGTTGCTCTTCTTTGCACGTTCCCGAAGTCTCAACATCTTTTTTTGTAATGTGGTGACCAAAACTGGATGCAGTATTCCATATGTTGCCTTACTAAAGCTTTATAAAGTGGTACTAATACTTCATGTGATTTTGATTCTATGCCTCTGTTTATACAACCAAGGGTTGCATTGCCGCACACTGCTGACTCATGTTTACGTGATCATCTACTAGGACTTCAAGGTCCCTCTCAAAAACCTGTTTTTGAGCCAGGTTTCACCTGATCTGCACTTGTACCATTGGTTTTTCCTGCCCAAGAATAAAACTGTCACATTAAATATCATTTTATTGGTTAGGGCCCATTGCTCAAGTCTGTCAAGATCTTTTTGGATTCTGAGCTTTTCTGTCTGCTATTCCTGTCCGCTTACTGTCATCTGAAAATTTGATGAGTTTCCCCTTCTATTCCCTCATCTAAGTCATTTATGAAGATATTGAAGAGTACTGGGCCTAAGACAGAACCTTGTGGTACCCCACTGCTTACTTCCCTCCATGTAGATGTAGTAGAATTAAGAACTACTCATTGAGTATGGTTTGTCAGCAAGTTACAAATCCATCTGGTGGTGATGCTGTCTATCCCACATTTTTCTAGCTTACCAAAGAGTAGGTTGTGGTCTACTATCAAATGTCTTGCTGAAGTCTAGATATACTATGTCCACAGCATTTCACTGGCCTAATATTTTTTTTTCAAAAAACAAAAGCGTTTACATACTCTAAAATTAATATATCTCATTTTACAATTTCAAGAAGTGATTGACAAACTGTTTATAAAATTTTGTTTTGTTTTGGAAATGGTGATGCTATCTATTTTGATTTGACATACCGGTATTAAAAATCTACCATTCTTATCTGAATCTGTTCTTCAAAATACACTATATCTTTAACCTATCATCTTTCATGCATATGGTGTTTTCTGCTCTTGGTTGATATTATGGCATATGTCACATTTTTAAAAAAATATCTGCTCACCACTGAGAACCCTCTGAAGCCAGTGTAGCATATCTTTTTTTTTCATATATCTCAATGGGCATAAAAGCAGTAAGCCATAGCTTTCTTCACCTGCATTGTACAATAGACATGGTGTTTATACAGTGTTTAATCCATATTAAATAATTTTGAACATATACTCCTGATAATGCTCATATCCAAACATCTGTCATTTAATTTTCACACTGCTAGAATCCTTTAGTGTAGTTATCCCAGACTCCCAAAAGACCTTTTTGATTCCTATATCCCAAAAGACCTTTTTGATTCCTATATTAAAAGTTACAAAGTTCTCCCTTCCTGTCTCTAGTGATAACACTTCTGCCCATTTGCAATTGTAAAGTCACATTCCTGCATTCCATTCCTGCCTCTGGTGATAAAACTCTTTCTTCTCCATTTACAATCACATTCCTGCCTCTGGTGATTCTTCATTTACAATTGTATATAACAAGACTTGTTTCATGTAAATTGCCCATGCCTCAAGATATGGCTTCCTGTCTCCTGTAATTGTCTTTGTTTCAAGTTATGCTTTTCAAGTCATGCCTTCCTGTGATAACCCTTGTCTTCCCTGTTAGCATTTGTATATGGTTCCTGTCTCCTGCAATTATCTGTGCCTCAAGTTATGTCTTCCTATGATAATCCTTGTCTTCTTTGTTAACATTTGTATAAGATAAGGTATGCATTATTGTTTCCTGTAATGACCTTTGCCCTCTTCATTAGCAGTTTTCTGTTAGCATAAGCTATGCTTTATTGTTTCCTGTGATGACCTTTGCCCTCCTCATTAGCAGTTGTATGCTACGAACTATGACCTCACATATGTTAATTCCTCATGTGTACTTCCCCCCGCCCTGATGAAACTGCCCAATAAAAGAGGGTGTGCAAAGCTGTTCGGGGGCAACAACATCAACCCCAGGCACTCTGTGCTCCCTCACGTTGAACAAACTTGTGTTGGTGCCTCAGTTTGTCCTAGGATTCTGTCTCTGCGCTATCGCAGTTCCCAAGTGTGACCGTTGGAACGTCCGGCACACTGGGTCGGTGGCAAAGGGCTAAATCCTTCCCTATTCAAGGTGTTCACCCTTGCGAGGGTCCCTCTAAATTCTCACCCCTGTTACGGGGCTCTAAGAGTTGAGGCCAGAACCCTGACCGGTCGCTCATCGCAACACTTTAGTTTGTGTGGAAGACCCTTGCAACATAGAAGCAAGAACTCCCATTCACTTCAATCCTTTCTTTAGAAAAGAAAAATAATGACCATTTCTATGGCTGTTATTATGGATTCTTGTAATAATAGCTAAACATGAATGGCCTTTGGAATAGACTTTCAGTTTTTCTGCTTGATTTTGAATTAAGATCCAATGAACATATGCTGTACATTTAGCTGGATATTAGACTGTAATGATAGAGGAAGATGAACTGAACAATTGAATTGAGTCCCAAATCACCTTGTAAGGGAGATGGGTGGCACAGAAATTTAATAATAAATGAATAAAATAAACTAATAAAGTAATGTATGTAAACAACTCTCTCCTTCCTACTATGATTCAAATGTTTTGGATTGCTTGACTAAGATTGTTTGACCAAGATGTTGGGACCTCCAATCAAAAACAAGTAGAGCACATCAAGCGTAAGATCTAAAGCAATATATTTCAGATTTTTGACAGAAATAATACTCATGACTCAGTTATAAAATATAGTTAAGATCACATCAATGACTCAAACTATACAATTTAATATATAGAAATAAATAATAGAAATATAGTTAAGATCACATCAATGACTCAAACTATACAATTTAATATATAGAAATAAATAATAGATATATAGTTAAGTGAAAGAAATGAACATGAAAACACAAATCAATATTCATTTTAACAGATACACTGTCACCTGGCAACTTTTAAATTCACAGAAAATGAAGATAATTTTCCATTGATTTGTAAATACTTACTTATGTATCAAAGAAGGTATGAAGTTGTTAAGGACAATTTAATATAGTGAACCTTTATTAAATTTCCAAAGTTTTATTTTAAATTTTATTTTTATTTGCTTTAAATAGATCAATGGATATATTGTTTTGTTGCTTTAATAGTTCTACTCTTTGCCAAAATAATATAAATTAGGATAAGCTTTATAACAGTGAGAATTATGAAACTATGGAATGGCTTGCCTTGAAGTGTGGCAGGTGTCCCATTGCTGGAGGTTTTCTAGAAAAATTTGGACAACCGTTTGTCTTAGATGCTATGAGGACTCCTGCCATGGACAGGGAGTTGGACTAAAAGACTTCCGAGGTATAAGATTCTATAGTTCACTTTACTGAAGACAATGCTAAACAATCCCCCCTGAAAAAACATGCCGTTCAAATTTACCGTATTTTCTGGCGTATAAGTTGGGGGTCGTCTTATACGCCCAGTTGCCTTATACGCCGGAAAATAGTAAATCCTCGGGAGCAGAGACGTTAGTGGAAACGTACAATTCCAGCGCTCGAGAATGGTGAAAGACGGCCTCCTCATAAATAAACCACCCACCCCGTCCATACACGCCTACACCTGCCCACTCCCTTTTTCCACCCCACGCTTCCCTGACAATGCCTCCTGCCTCACCCCTGCCTCCCGGCGTCTTCCGCTCGCCAGGTAAACTTCCATTGTACCCCGGGACCACCTCCTCGTGGCCCGCCATTCCTCCCACCATGCCCATCACCCACCCGTGCATGGCCCCCTCCCAGCTCCAGTCCATGGACCCCTCTTCAGCCTTCACGGGCTTTGACGCCACCGCGTTCCCAGCCAGGCTAGTAGGTGTAACGGGCGCAGCCTCTATCACCGCATTCTGAAGCCACCACTCAGCCAGACTGTCGCCGCCAAATGACCCCTCCCACGTTGCGTCCAGGCTCGCTGCAACCCGGACGGGCCCGGTTCCAGGCAAGGATGCTGCGGAGCCTGCCGGCATTGGGTGAGTCCCGGCAGAGGCGTCCTGCGCATGCACGTGCTGGCCAGCTGCCAGGCGATCTCTAAGGCGGCGTCGGACGGTCAGGAGATGCAGCCGACGCGCGGGAGAAGGCTGGCTCACGACAAGTCGAGGTGGGCCTGCGTCAGTGGCGTGCGGGGATGGCGGGGGTGGCTCCCGTAGTGAGGAAGTCACGTCTGTAGGGAGACAGGCGAGGCCCGTGCGCCGTGCTGCAAAGAGGGGCCCCGCTGAATGTCGCGCCCAGGGGCCGCGACACCTTCACCTAATTGAGAAGCAGCCCTGACTTCCTACTTACCCGTATTTTCCGGCGTATAAGACTTTAACCCATGAAAATCATCTCAAAAGTTGGGGGTCGTCTTATACGCCCAGTCGTCTTATACACCGGAAAATACGGTATTGGAATTCTTATATTTATATTTAATCGGCTAAAGTATCATGAATGAAAGCTTGTACAAACTTTTATTATATTCTTATTTCTCCTTGCTACTACAAGCATTGACAGCTTTATTTTAAAAAATTTACACATATAAGTCTAATTTTAAAATTCAAATGCATAGACAATCTGTGATAGCTCCAAGAAAGATCAGAAAAGATTCCTGGTTGAAAACTTTGAAGTGTTAGAAACATTCGACAATACTGAGCTATACAGGTCAATAGTCTTCAGAATCTTTCCATATTTCAATATATGAAGTAGGCACAAAGGATAAATTAATTTTATTGTTTTGGGCTGTTTCTTCTAGTTCTGTACAAATGTACAATCTATTCCTCAAAACCTTTCAGATAGTGGCCTTTTCATAATCTGTTTCATCCAAGGATTTAACATCTATTGCAGAAACTTTGAGACTGGCCTTTGAAATCTCTTGGTATTCTAGGATGCTGAATGATTTGCTGGCCAGAAAGCAGTCTACTAGGACAGTTGGAAGATTTCCTTATAATATGATATCTTATTTAATCAAGCTGAGTCTCAAAAGTCTCTGGGAATGCTCCTTTTGGTAATTGTGTTCTTTTCTGTTCTGGAAATGTCTTGCCATATGTATATAATAGCAGTGGCTATCCTCATATAGAGTTAGGAAATAATCAAATATGATTTTGGACTATCATCTTACTAAGTCTTCTAAAAAATTAAAATGTTAAATTCATTCAAATGCTAATTAAACTTATGCATTCTTATTTCCTTTTTATTGAATAACCAACTACAAAAAAATTATGAGCTTTTATGGTGATTTGTCATTCTCCTGTTTTGCTCTATACTGTATAGTATGCCACAATAAAGGAATGGAACTAAATGAATTTTTTACTATGTTGCAAAGCTTTTATTCTTGCAGCTTCACAAAGGTTTTTGAAGTCTCAAAGTCTCTTTCTGTTTTCCTAAACATAAACATGAAAAGAAAATCGTGTTCTCATATAAATCCCCCCTGGGACTAATTACACTGATTTCACTTGACTAGCACTTAGATTTGAATTATAGTCATGAATAAGTTAGATCTTAATTAAAGTCATGTATGGGGTGCAAAAGGCAATGATATACATGTAAAGAGGCTGCTTTGTAATAACTAGAAATTAGTATTAATAATATTTTGTATATTAGATTTTGCTACTGGCTCATCTTGTATTAATAATGCATTAGTTCATTTTTTCCTGACCTTTCTATGGTGAGAAATTTCCAAATAATGTCAATAATGGATGCCAGATAGTTATTATTTATTTTATTATAATAAAACAAATTAATTTTTGAATGTCAGTAACTAAAAGAATTCATCAGGTATACCTGATTTCAAGCTGAGAATTTTTCTGCTCAAGTTTTAAGGAGATTCTCACATATTTTAGCATTTAGGTTTATCTTTTTTTTTAAAAAAAAGACAGATACAGTCAAGTGTATGATTACCATGAGAAAGATCTGAGTGAATACACATTTGTTTCAATTGATCTGATTTATTGCAAAGAAAGAAAAATAACATCTATATTTTTGCATCTTCCTTATGCCTAGGATGCTGACGGAGGCAAACAGGGTCAAAGAAACTGGCAGCTCTTTTGACATGACTGAAGAGAGTGATTAATACTATGTTTGTTTTGAATTTCTTTCTGAACTTCAGAATAGACAGTTTAGCCATGCCCAGGTTATAAGTTGGAACTCACATACTGAAAATGATAGAGTGGTTGTGGGTATTTGAACCACCCAGATCTGGGAATATTCCATCATTGGCCTTGGATGAGATGGCACTTCTGTATTCAAGGATGATGCCTATTTAGGGGCCCTTGCCTTTCTCAACTTCATCTGGTGAACCCTTTACAACTCTGCTTCCTGAACTGCATTGGTTACAAGTTTGCTTCTAGATGCTGATCACCATTTAGAAAACCCTACATGGTATAGAGCCAGGTTACTTGAGGGACTGCCTCTCTCCCATCTGCCATCTATTGGGATGTTAGAATTGCATACTAAAATGAGGTTGCCCCCCCTCCCAATTCAAATGGCTGTCACCCTGCTGGTATGTTCAAGGATCTTGAAGGTGTGGCTTTTTCCCAGCCTTTGGTGAGAATGACGTTTGCTTCTTTTTCTTTGTTTTAATCCAAGTTTGTTTTCTGTGCCATCTTTCTTTTCTTTATTTTTGTGTTGTCTCTTTGTTTTTAAAATATTTTTAACAGTTTGAAAATTACCCACCATCATTGGGAGTCAAGCAGCATATAATTATAGAAAGGACATCTTAACAAGGATCATATATTCTGCTACCTTAAGTTATACCTGTAAGTTTATTTCTATTCTTAAATGCACTTAATTTAAGTGTATGTGTTTGCATGCACATACAAACTTTTTGTTAGCTTTCAGTTTAGAATCTATCCCTCTTTCACATAAAAATATACACTGAATATACAGAATGTGGCAAGTTGGATGGATAGACTAAACTAAAGTCAGTGTATTCCCATGATCAGTGCTGTTTTATTCATAGAGAATTATTGTATATAGATCCAGAACCATTTGAGATAATCTTAGTGTAATAAAACCACAGATTTGTATTTGTATTCTAAAAGAAAATAATAATTAATTCTGATTAATTAATCTAGTAATTGTGAGTATATAGGACAAATTGATCCAAAATCATGAAATGCATTAATGCAGAAGTAGGTCTATTACTCTGTGGATAACGTAATGGAGCACAGAAGAATGCAGGGTTCAGATTAAGCAGTGATATAGCTCTTCTTAAAAACTTTAATCTCTCCCCCCCATTCATTTTCTTTGTCATCTCCTTTTGTCTTCTTTTTGAAGTCTTTAATTTAGCTCCTTCTATGTCAGACTGCCAGGAGGACAACAGATTGCTCTTGGGAGAGGTCTCAATTGATTCCTTATATAGAGCTTTTGAAATGAGGCCAAAAACAGCTCACAGTTAGGCTGTGAGGGTACCCAGTCTAGCTTTGAAAAGGGTTTCTTTGTGTAAAACTTGAAAAATGGACGGCATTGTCAGGTCACAGTTTAATTAACATGCTAAGCATATTAGAGAAATGGAGCCAAAAAACAAATATAAGATTTAATTTTTTGCAAAGACACTGGAAATAATGCAAGATTGTTTCTAATGTTAGGTTTTAGTTAGAAGGACTGTCATTTATTTTTATATGTTTATGTTACACTAAGTACATAGCTGCTTAAACCTCTTTTTATCTGTATGGAGATATTTCCTTTTTTTAAAATCAGTGACTAAAATACTAAGAAGGAGATTGTCCTCTATACACAGATTATTTAAATGTGACACTTTAAGATTTTGCTACATATGAAGGATGGAATATCCATGTATCCATCTATTATCTGCAGTTCTTATTTTTATTAAACTTAAATATTTAATATTTATTAAACTTAAGTATAAATATTCATTAAACAAGATTCAGTTCAACACACACATTTTGTAATTACATATGAAATTTACTGTAAGTACATCCTACCAATTCTATTCAAATTTATTGCTATATTATACACGCCAAAAATTTCTTGTGATACCAGTATGTCATAAACACCAATATATTTTTGCATTGCTGAACTTTTCATAGCCCTACCATGATGTAACAATGCCTATCTGATTTTAGTACATTATTTATGTGAGTAATTGCTACCATTTAAACATGCCATTTAAACTACAGCATGAAATACCCAAGTGATTTGCTTCCTGCATGCCACTTTCCTTCTCATTTTACCAGCTTTAGTACAATGTGTAAAAATGTTTCTATTCATGTCTACAATTGGGCATATTGCTTTGTTAGGTTTTAACAATACACAGGGATTATTTTCATGTCCAATGAATATGAATTGAGTCTGGCATTGATCACCTTGGGCAGGACTGCTGGATGAAACTTTTGTAAACATACAAAGGGGCATTGGATAAGGCTGTGCAAGAAATTCCAAGCACCATCTTGGGAAATATAGTTTTGAAACCACTTCTCAGCATATATCTGTGATTGTTTTGAGGGACCTTCTTGGTCTTCTAGAGATAGTCCAGTAGGTAGAGTATAAATTTCCACCAGAATTATGATAGCCTCAGTACTTTGATCCTTAGGGTTTGAGACAGTATATATTGTCCTGTGTGATTATCTACATTTCTATATTATGTTTAGACATAACATATAATACATGAACCAGGTTTTATATAGTTTTTTGGTGATTTTGTTTTTAATGTACAGAGTTTTCTACTCAGTATTCTGCAGATATCTCGGGGAAATACACTTGGTCAAGATAGGATTTTGAGGAGAAAAACAAGACTCTGATTTTTCTTCTCCCAAGAGTTTTCTTTTAATCACATTTTAAAGCAAATGAAGTGGTACATATTAAAGTTTAAAGTGAGGGTATGATGAGATTAAATTTAAAATGTTCTAATAGCATTACTGCCCAAATTAGCATATTTGAGCAAAAAAACCCCTTGCCCTATTTCAGTAGATGTTTGTATTCTTATGGATAATTGAATATTTTAAATTTTGATAGTTGGATTTTGACAGTTGTTCCTACTTTGCTAGTTATTTAATAGAAAAAACAGTGGAAGGAAATGCTAGGAAAATATTGATAGATATTACCATTCAGATCAATCTTTCTTTTTTATGAACAAATATTTCTAATTCTTCACTTTTTAAAATTGAAATTGATTTGCTCTTGATATGGTTACCCAACTTACCCAAATTAGGAAGCAAACAGGATGTTTGATAAAATATAAGATGCTAAAGAATCCAAGATCTTATTTAATGTATATTATTTTGTGATTCAGCAGTTAGAAATGTTTGCATAAAAGCCAGACAAGTTAAGATCCAAGCTACATATAAATGTCTATAAAGAATCTCAATCATCCAGGTCATGGTTCTCCCAAAGGTGCTTTTTCCAAAAGATAACTGGATTTTCTTATCTTTTTTTTCCTTTGAAAACATTTCACTTCTCATCCAAGAAGCTTCTTTGGTTTAACAGTTCATTCCCCAGTTAGAACTGAAGAAGCTTCTTGGATGAAAAGCAACATGTTTTCAAAGGAGAATAAAAAAAGGACAAGAGAGTTCAGCTGTCTTCTGGAAAAAGCACCTTTAGGACAAGTGCATATAGCTTAAATATTTCTTTGTATCCAGGGTATAGAGTTTTAAATTATAATTAGGCACAAAATCAGACTAGTGTGTAATGAGAATTTAATCTTTTTCTATTATCAGCTCTCTAAAATAATGCTTTTCCAAAGAGGATGTTTGCTTTGTTCTTAATGCACCACTAGGATGAATAGAAATAGAAACTGACTCTTCCCAGGTAAAACAATAGTTTAAGAAAATATGTTTTTAATCAGGATCACAACAAGAAGGATTGATAATTAAATTCCCTATTGTCTCTTATGATCCTATGAGTTATCTCTCCCCAGCTGTTGATACAGTAGACATTTAATATCACATGTGTAGTACTTGGAATACAATCAATTTGCTAAACAAAGGCTCAGCATAAGATCAAAAATTCCACCTACCTTGATGGGTGGAGTGAACATAAACATTTTAGTATCAATAAATCACTAGGAAGATTTATTGTATAGTAGTTATTTAGTTCACATCACTGCTTTCAGAATTTGTAAATTCTGCTGCATTGTTCTCTTCATTTTAGTTATTTTCACTGTAAAGTAATAGGTGCAGAAATTTGAAAGCTTTCTTTGAATGAAAGGCTGTAACAAAAATTAGAATCTCTGCCAATCCTTCTAACGCAGACTGAAAAGCTACAATCTGTTTCTGCACTCTAAAGAACATGGTGTTTGGAAGGATTCATTATCTTTTAGTCATCACAACTGTCAAGGGCATTTTTTTAAAAAATAGCGTTTTGAGTTTTGTAGCTTGGGAGCTGCAGGGCTATAATTTTATTAGTTTGTAGTGAAGTATGATGGCCTTCACCTGAGTTGGCATCTGCTTAGGGGAATGTAGTCCTGGAAGTTGATGCTGGGGGTGGTTTTACCAATGACAGGCCAGATAACTGATATCTTTAGAAAAATAAAAGGATGCTGAGACAAGGGGGAAGTTAGATCATCCCACTGGAAGAGTTAAAACATGCTTGTGAGATTAGATTGCAACAAGCAGAAAAGTAAGTGTATTAGAATACTGTAGAACAGAGTAGAAAAGATAAGTTATAAGTTTTGTTCTTATATGCCTCTGTTGCTTTATTGTGTCAGAATTTGTTGTTATTTTAATTGTCCTTCTCATCAAATGGTAGATTTTACTTTCTTTTGTTCTTCCATACTTTTTCCTTCATAAAAATAAAATTATTTGTATGCTGATTTCTACCGGCAGGACTTTCTGTTTTTGCAGCTTTTAATATGTTTGTTGGTTCTGCATTTTGTGCTTGTGCTCAGTTGAGAGGCTCTTTTTGCCCTGTAAACACATCTACTGAAAGGCTCCTAAGATGCTTGATCATTTTTTTTAACATCATAAGGAAAAGAGCAAAGAAGTTGCATGTTTGTATTTCTGCTGGAGCCCTGACAGAATGGGATGCTTGACCCCTCTTCTAAAGCAGAAAGGTATAGTGGGTAAAAGCTAGACATTCTAAGTCAGCCTCCCAGTCGGTGGGTGAGATAACAAGGGTTGGTCTGATTATAACACAGCTGCTTTGGGCTTATGTTTTTTTTTATTGTTGGGAGTTGAATACAGACTTGGAAAAAGCAATTGGGAATAGTTACATGTCTGGTAAATCCCTAGAGTGTGGGTTTATCCAGGGAAAATGATTAAGACCGCTATAAACTACTTCTTTGCACAATGCATACTTTAATCAATGGAATTAACTTCCATCGAATGGCTGTCAGATTATGTAGCTCTGAGGAAGATTTGCTGTTTATTTAAAGCACGTTTCTACTGTTCTTTACAAAAGGATCCGAAAGGCTTACTTACAATTAATGAAACACACACACTTAAACTGAGCTGAGAAAATAGAAGGTAAGATTATCAATGACCTCAGGTGATAGAGGTAAAATCTCTTTTGACTTCAGGTTCAATAATAATGTTTCATAAACATGTCCAGTTTACTTTCCTGACAGCAATATGGACATGTTTGCCACTGCCCCCTGCTGGTAGCTTTTGAAAAAAAATCATGGTGCAGCCTTAAGTACCTGTTGTTTCCTTCAGACTTCCCAGGCAAAAGGCTTACTTATAATCAAGATATAATCTTGATTATATCTTCTCAATGGCAGCCTTCCTTTGAATATCAATTAATGTGAAAGTGATATTTAGGAATAAAGATTATTCTCCTGAATCCTGATGTCTTACATATGGATTTGTGGGAAACAGAAATAATAATTTACTATTTATAGTTTGTGAGATATTGACAGTTACAAAAACAACAAAAAAACAGCAGTGTCAATCTTGCTTTGACAGCATTACTTGAAAATTTTGAGATTTAAATATTGTCCCTGGGATTTTTAAAACTTAAATTATGTGGTATGGCTGGCAGTAAATATGTCCTTGAAAATCTTACATTATTTCAACTGTGTAAATTAGCAAACTCTGGATAAGAAAGAAATGAGAAATAGTTGTATGTTAAAGGTAAAGGTAAAGGTTCCCCCGCACATGCGTGCTAGTCGTTTCCGACTCTAGGGGCCGGTGCTCATCTCCGTTTCAAAGCCGAAGAGCCAGCGCTTGTCCCAGGACGTCTCCGTGGTCATGTGGCCGGCATGACTAGAAGTTGTATGTTATGTATAAATAAACATATTTTCACCCCATAGTACTAATATAACTTTTTATTCACAAATTACTTCTATCCAGGCATAAAAGTTGAAAGCACCTTATCTTTTCTTAGTGTAATATGAATTGTTAAAAACCTTTAATACTATTATTTTCATTATTTTCTGTGAAGATTAGTGCTAGCAAAATACCAATTGTTAACTAAGCTGTCTATTAATATTGGATTATCTCTGGCTTTGGTGTGTAATAATTAAGTCAGCTCATCCTGCTAAATTGCTTGACTTTACTATCAGTTACATATGTTCAGAGAACAAGGCTAAGGTTCATGTTAACTCTGTTTTATAAAATCATTTGTAAGGCAGTGCTTGGAAATAATGTCAGTCAAAATGAACTGAGTTTTCTAGGGGAGGGACTCAGCTACTAAAACCTAATTAAGATGGTTATCTCTTGGCAAACAAAGATAGCATATTTGTACAGAAGGTAATGGGATTTAACGAAAGAACTGGTGTTACTTGCAAAAACTGTTCTTCCTTTCAAATATACAGGAACAAAGTTGCCAGCAGTGAAAGTTAGAAAAGCCTAACCTTAGGGCAGGGGTGTCAAACTGCCGGCCCATGGGCCCGATTCATCATGGCGAAACTGTGCTCACCCCATTGCTGGCAATGGAAAAAAAGTTGTGATATGTTGTGACAGGTCACGCGATGTTGCAAGTTTGACACCCCTGCCTTAGGGGAATGACGTTTTATAAGCATATTACCAGAGATACTTCTGAAAAATATAGATAACAATTACAACATACACACACACACACACACACACACACATATATAAAAATAAGTGGCTTGTTCTTCATTTAGTCTTTTGATAATATATGTCTGAAAAGAATTCAGATTTCTTGTTATTAGACTCCTGTTAAGATCACTGCTGATAAAGTAGTTGGAAAGAATTCCCTACTTCTTGTGTTCCAACTTGACAGAATTGGAATAAATTATGTAAATAAGCTTGGGATTCTGCTTGTCCATCCATGCATCCCAAGCTTATTTACATAATTAATTCCAATTCTGTCAAGTTGGAACACAAAAAGTAGGGGAAGGTGCAATGACTTTAGAATTCTTTCTTTCCAACTATTTTCCAGCACTGATTTTAATAGGAGTCTTTATTTTGTTCTGTATTAAGAATATTTCATTTCATCTACATGTGCATGTCCACAGATACCAATCAGGTGTATGTAAAATATTGCTCATAAGTATGAAGTGTAATGTATAAAGGGTATGTGCAAATGAATTGCTTCTGTGTGTACATTTGTAGATATTTCCATTTCCTTTTTTGTAGATATTTCCATTTCCCTTTCTGTAGATATTTCCACTTCCTTTGGCTGAATCTGTGTTTCTGTGTTTATGTATGCACTGGGAAACCTACTGTGTGGTTCATATACTTATTCTGGATCATGTAATACAGTAATGGAGAATGGTTTAGTGTGGAAAAGTTAGCAGCATTTTGATTTGCTGCCCACATACTGTATTTTCCGGCGTATAAGACTACTTTTTAACCCATGAAAATCTTCTCAAAAGTCAGGGGTCGTCTTATACGCCGGGTGCTGAAAATTTAGGGACAGGGCTGGCTGGAAAACCTGGAGTGGATCTCCCATTTAGTCTGCGCAGGGAAAGCGGGACCAATTGGAGAAGAAGCTGCAGTCTGTGATGTTTTACAGGCTGGGGTCTGGGCGTCTTTCCTTCTAAAGTTGAAAAGCAGCTGTAGTATATCCCAACTTGAAAGGCAGGTGCGGAAGACAGCAGCCAGAGCAGCGGCTTAGCTCTAAGGACACATTTGACTCAGGAACTGGGTGGGCTGGCTGGAAAACCTGGAGCGGATCTCCCATTTGGTCTTTTTTTAAAAAAATCCCATTTATATCCTGCCCTTCTCTGAAGACTCAGGGTGGCTTACAATTTAAAGCACAAATCAATGTGCTTAGCAATAGCCTTCATTCTGTGTATATGCCTGTTTATTAGGGCTTTTCCACATCCCAAGCAGCATTATTACAAAGTCAGCTTATTGCCCCCAACAATCTGGGTCCTCATTTTACCTACCTTGGAAGGATGGAAAGCTGAGTCAACCTTGAGCCTGGTGGGATGCGAACCTGCACTAATTGCAGGCAGCTGGTGTTACTTAAGGCTCTGCGCAGGGAAAGCTTTAGAGTGAATTAGGAAAAGTGAAAAAGTGAATTAGGAAAATAGGGAACAGTTGCTGGAATTGGGTATGTGTAGTTTAACGAAGAGAAGGGTGAGGGGTGACATGATAACAGTGATCCAATATCTCAGGGGCTGCCACAAAGCAGAGGGAGCCAAGCTATTCTCCAAAGCACCTGAAAGCAGGACAAGAAGCAATGGATGGAAACTAGTCAAGGAGAGAAGCAACCTAGAACTAAGGAGAAACTTCCTGACAGTTAGAACAATTAACCAGTGGAACAACCTGCCTCCAGAAGTGGTGAATCCTCCAACACTGGAAGTTTTTAAGAAGAGACTGGACAGCCATTTGTCTGAAATGGTATAGGGTTTCCTGCCTTAGCAGGGGGTTGGACTAGATGACCTCCAAGGTCCCCTCCAACTTCTTCTTCTTCTTCTTCTTCTTCTTCTTCTTCTTCTTCTTCTTCTTCTTATTATTATTATTATTATTATTATTATTATTATTATTATTATTATTATTATTATTATTATTATTATTATTATTATTATTAAAGTTTAATCCACTTGCACTGTTTTATGTTTACATGTTTGATGACAAACAGCCTTATGTTTATAAGTGACAGTTTTCCTACTAAGCATCTGCATGTCATAAGCATTTGAATTAAAATTACCATATTAAAATCAAATCTGATGTTTTTTAATTTTTATTTGGTGTGCGTTGGAAGAGGGGTAGTCTTATACGGCGAGTATAGCCCAAACCCTATAATTTAACAGGAAATGTAGGGGGTCGTCTGATATGCCCAGTTGTCTTATACGCCGGAAAATACAGTACCATATAATTGGTAAAATTTTCTGGAACATTTTTCTCTGCAACCACAGTCTCATCTACCCAATTTTCAAATGGATGTTTCTTTTACCAGCCTTTACCCCAGCCAAATTTGGTTCTGTTTTGTGCACGTTTTGGAGAGTAAGCATGCTGATGAATGAACAGAGTCCCAAACTAATTTATATAATTTCTTTCCAAAATTACGTTGGGTTCAGAAGAAATGACATGAAATGAAAGAAAGATAAATATTAAAATTAATTATAATACATGCAGAAAATAGGTTAGTCTTTAAACACAGCATTAAATCTTGAGCACAAAGAACGACATTGATCAGTTTTGAAATTATCTTGATATAGTTCCAGGAAATAAGAAGGGAACAAACATATATCATTATTCCCACAACATATCACATACTCTTTCCATTATAAAGCATGTTTTTTGCTGTGGTTCGTACTCATTAATCCTTAATTTTTCATATTATGATAAATCTAAGTTTTATCATGTGTAATACCATATTAGCTAACTCATGGACATTAACCAAAATGGGAATCAGCAGCAGGCAGATGTTTTTGTTAGTGTTTTTCCCCATCATTTTACATTTCTAGCATAATGAAGTTTAAAAAAAAACCAAAGAAACTTTTGTTAAAAAGGGACCTTGGGCCTGTCATTTACTCTCGGCCCTAGCAAGGAGGTAGAGGCAAAACACTTCTAAAAATCTTGCCAAGACATTGTAAGGATTTTTCCAGACAACCACAAGGAAACAACAACAAAATTGTAAGGAGAAGAAAATTATGCCAACTAAATGACATTTTACATTTTTCACAGTTCATTCCTATTTAATTTATTAAATTATTATTAAAAGTTATTATATCTCCAATCCTAACTTAATTATTTTTAAGGCTACTAGTACTTGGCTTTTTACCATATCCAAAATGAGTGTCTCAAGAATCTATTCAAACAGGAAAGCTACATTTATATTGAAATATGACAATTTTAACTATGCTTCTATAATTGTAACTTAAGTGGTTTCATCCAAAATAAAATGTCAAACTGACATCTTGTTTATTTTTGTAATTTTCCTCCTCTTCTCTTGCAATGTTGAATTCCATTTTGTTTCAATTGGTTGTTGTCGCTCTATCTATTTTTAATATCTCACAAAAACAATTTTGCAAGCTCTGGTTAAAGACTTTTATTTAGTTTCCTAAAAGTTAGTAAAAATCATTAGTAGGCTGAGTTACTCTTAAAGTTCCAAAGGCAGATGTATTTTTTAATGCAGTGAATTAATAGGCTATTCCAAATATTAGCGTACATTTAGTTTTATTTCATTAAAAATAAACAACACATTAAAAGTGATATGACTGTTGGAGCACATCAAAATTCAACATAGAGGAGAATATTTGTAGCTCAGATTTGAAATGAGGAGTCCTTGGTTGTTTTTTCAGACATTACCTGATGATGGTACCTAGTTTGAATAACGCAATGTCTGCAAGAAAACAACCAAGCTCAGAGAGCACCAAGGACCTCTCACATCCTGTTTCATAACATGATCATACAGGTCTACTTGATGAGTGCATAAATCATAAAGGTAACAGCTTCCTGTGTCTCACTGCTGACCCGGCACTTCTATACAGTGATTGAAAATGAAGGTTGCTCTTTCCATCCATCTATCCATCCCTAAGAGAAGGCACTGTTGGCTAAGGCATTTGTTTCTTGGACTATCAACTTTGAAAAAGAGCATGGCTGCAGCCATTTTCCCTACTCATTTTCGGTTGACACATAGCATGGAAGGAGAGGGGTTTACCAGGTGCTTTGCTAGACTAAACAGATTTTCTCCCATGGGAACCAAGGTCATTGGCTGCTCCCAGGACCACAGGCTGGACATTTCGTGAAAAGCCCACCAAGAAGATGTATTGGGGAATGTAGCAGCTTGCATAGCTTTAGGGATGGGATTTCTTAAGCTTGTATTAGGGATTGTTACATGTCTATTCAGACTTTTGATGTGGTGATACTTTGTATCAATAAACATGTTCTTTGAGGAATTTCCAAGCCTAGGAATTCTGCTTTATTTTTCTATGCCTGTCGGAACCATGACAGGTACCTTATTCATTAATAATAAATATTCATTTTGTAAAATTCTGTACTTCTTCACCACACCATTTATTTTCCTAGTTAAATACACATATTACACATCAGTTACATCCTTTAGGAAATTGCCAGTATATGTTTTATCCTATTTTGATTTTTTTTAAAAGAACAAAAATAAATACATCATATCTGAATATGGAAACTGAAAAGAGAATTCAAAAATGCATGCAAACCTGTCTTGGGCTGGAAACCGATAGTTTTGCCATAGCTTTTTTTAGAAAGAAATCACTCAAGTGGTCACAAATGCTTAGAAATCAAAGGAAGCAATTTCTAAGCTGCAAAAAGACAAGGTAGGAAGCCTGCCTTCCCTTTACGGACTCACATTTCCTGAAGAAATTAATGCTCTCCTGCAGCTCTGAGCCTGCTGGCCCCTTTCCCCCCCCCCTGCTGCTCTTCCTGCTAGTGCTGGCCATGCACTACAAAGTGCCAGGAATGGTTGCTAATCAGCTCAAATTGCTGGCAGCTGGGCCTTCCTCCAGTTGATCAGAAAAGTTCAGCCAGACTTCTCAGAATGACTGGCACCTCTGGGCTCTCAGAGCAGAGCAGTTTAGGAATGATGGGCAAATAGTTCTTGATTAAAGGAATTGTAGCTTATAGCTTCCATGATGCTAAAGAAGACAGGAGGAAGAGCCACAGACTGGACCACTATCATGTAAAAAATAATCCACAGAAGAAGAAGCAATTATCTCAGAAGGGACCCTCCTTAGTTTTCTGGAGAATAAAAGGGAGAGGAGAGGTGGAATATTTTATACCCTGCAAGATTCTGTTAATGAACAGAGTATAATCAAAGTAGGGTCACAAATCTTAGTTTTGCTACCTTGAAGGGCTAACAGCTCCTGGCTTAATAAAAACCAAGTTCTTATTAAATTGTTGCTTCCTACCTCTTTCCAGGAAGGGAGGAAATGAGGAAAAGGCTGAGTTTATAGGTAGTCCTCAACTTACAACAGTTTAGTGACTGTTCGAACTTACAGCAGCACTGGAAAAAGTGACTTATAACTGTTTTTTACACTTCTGACCGTTGCAGCATTTGCATTGTCCAATGAACAAAATTCAGCCACTTGGCAACTGACTCATATTTATGACTGATCCCCTTTTGCAACCTTGTGACAAGCAAAGTCAATGGGGAAGCCAGATTCCCTTAACAACCTTGTTGCTAAAGCCAGGTTTTAAGTGCTTTTCAAAGGCTAGGAGGGTAGTGGGCTGACAAATGTCAAGGGAAAGGATGTTCCACAGGGCAGCAGCTATCACGAAATCATAATCATAATCATAATAGCAAAGTTGGAAGGGACCTTGGAGGTCATCTAGTCCAACCCCCTGCTCAGGCAGGAAACCCTATACCATTTCAGACAAATGGCTGTCCAGTCTCTTCTTAAAAACTTCCAGTGTTGGAGCATTCACCACCTCTGGAGGCAGGTTGTTCCACTGGTTAATTGTTCTAACTGTCAGGAAGTTTCTCCTTAGTTCTAGGTTGCTTCTCTCCTTGACTAGTTTCCATCCATTGCTTCTTGTCCTGCCTTCAGGCACTTTTGAGAATAGCTTGACTCCCTTTTCTTTGTGGCAGCCCCTGAGATATTGGAACACTGCTATCATGTCACCCCTAGTCCTTCTCTTCATTCCTAGATCCCATACAGTGGCTATCTTTAAAAGAAACTAGGAGCCTGCCACCCTGTCCGATGTGGAAGTATCAGTAGGTGTCCTAAGGAGAGGTGGTCCTACAAATAACTCCATGCCATATAGGATTTTAAAGATAATAACCAGTACCTTAAATTGCACCCAAAAGGAAACTGGGAGCCAGCATATTCCTTGTAATGGAAATGTTATATGAGTAAACCTAGGGGTATCCTAGGGGTACCCATCACTGCATGTGCTACTGTATAGGTAATTCTTGAGTGACATTCAAAGTTACAACAGCACTGAAAAAAAATGACTTATGACCCTTTTACACACTTACAACTGTTGCAATGTTCCAATGGTCACGTGATCAAAATTCAGATGTTTGGCTATCATGTCACCCCTCGTCCTTCTCTTCATTAGACTAGACACACCCAATTCCAGCAACCGTTCCTTATATGTTTTTGCCAATCCCCTGATCATCTTTGTTCCTGTTCTCTGTACTCTTTCTAGAGTCTCAACATCTTTTTTACATTGCAGTGACCAAAACTGGATGCAGTATTCCAAGTGTGGCCTTACCAAGGCATTGTAAAGAGATATTAATACTTCACGTGATCTTAATTCTATCCCTCTGTTAATGCAACCTAGCTGTGTTGGTTTTTTTGGCAGCTACAGCAAACTGTTGGCACATACTTAAGTGATTGTCCACTAGGACTCTGAGATCCCTCTCACAGTTACTACTATTAAGTGAGGCGCCACCTATACTGTACCTGTACATTTATTGCCTAAATGTAGAACCTTACTTTTTTCCCCATTGAATTTCATTTTGTTAGATAGCGCCCAATGTTCAATTGTGGTCATAACTCAAGGAGTACCTATATTCTGGACCTGTCTTCAAGGGCAGCCCGACTGCAGCACACTATGTGGGGGTTTATATTTTACTATACAATTTCTTGAAGGTTTTGCTTGCTGAATTCCATAACAATAAACTAAAGAATGCAGATACTAAAATATAACTGCATTTCAATTTACATTAATTTAGAAACTATAAATTAATAGGGAAATATAGATTACAATTCAAACCAAGTTGATTTTTTTCACACTCTTAGTAGCACAACATAAGTTAAAGTTTCAAAATGTTCTTCTAAAAATACATTTTGACTACTGTTGAATGCTAATCCTTTATGCCTATTAAAAATGTTTTGTCATCAATTTAAAATTGATGACTTTTTTTACACATTGGCAAAAACATGGCCTAGGCATACATAGAGAGGGACAAATGATGGAGTATGTAATATGTCATCAAGACCTGATTTGTGTATTTACTTCAGATGTCATATTGTGCTCGTTGCAAATTGTTGGCATATACATGTTATTTTGACATTGTGCCTTGTTACAGATGATGCTGAGCCTGAGGCTGTCTAGAAGGAATAAATGTCAATGTAAACACGTTCTCCAGCCTATAAAAAGATTAAGCAATTTTTACAGAGATAACCAGTTTTTCATAATTCGATCCTTTGTGTAGTTATCATTTACTACTTGTACTCCAAACATTAATCTGCAATAGTTTGTTTATTTTTATAAGCAATATATTTTTCAAGAACTTCATGGCAGAATCCCTAAATTCTTACATAAAATCTCTTACATAAGGAGAGCATGTTTGTGCCCTCATATTTCATTTTGTTTAAAATGTATAATTTCATTTCTTGTTTATCTTACTTGATTTTTTTTTAAAAATGGTTCTGTTTTATGAATAAACATTTGATTCTCTATCATTTAAACTAGCCAAGTGTTTTTCTTTCTTCTTCTCTCCTCCCTTTCTTTTACAGCTTCTTATTGGACTCCACATTGGACTTTTTGATTAACAAAGCATAACTTTTCAAAGGTTCTCATCTGTACTTTGGCTCAGCAACCTTGGCATTTTACAATTTCATCAGAATGAGTATGGCTAATTGGTTAATTAAAATTGTTTAATCAACTTTCTAGCTAAAGGGACAATGCGTGCACTCAATCACACTGTGTCAGATTGGAGAGAGCAATTATCACCAGAAGTTGGTCTCTGGCAATGACCCATTTTATAAATAGCTTGTTGTTCATTTAGAGTTCTTAGGCAAACACCCTCAGAGAGGGCTTATGCCAATATTCCATTACATGCTGGTAACTAGAGTAGTGATGGGTTTTACACCTCAGATCCAGAGGGAAATACATACTGGTTCAATTTCTGCAACAGAAATTCAAGGTTCTATCCTAAAAGCTGGGAAATGTTTCTTAATTGTGGCTTTCGTAATTAAGGTTTTTATTACATATTTATTTTCTGTTTTTTGAGAGTGCTGACCCTAAATTATTTTAAAATGACAGGCAATCAAATGTTGCCCACCAAACAATAGCTACTGAATCTGAGCACAAGAGTGGTCGTCTTTCAGATGGGCTACCTACTATATCATTAATTTAATTTAATTTAATTTAATAATATTTCTATACCGCCCTTCTCCCGAAGGACTCAGGGCGGTGAACAGGGCAAGAATAAAAATACAGAATTACAAAAGTTAAAAAAATGATTAAATACATGCCCACTAAAAACAATTAATACATAGTAAAACCCCAATAAAATGACAATAAAAAACCCCACCAATCCCCCATCAGGCCAGGCCGGCTTGTTCGAAGAAGTATGTTTTTAGATCGCGGCGAAAGGAGCGAAGATCGGGCGCCGTCCGGAGCTCAACCGGTAGCTGATTCCATAGCTCCGGGGCGCCCACAGAGAAGGATCTCCCCCTGGGGGCCACCAATTGACATTCTCTGACCGGTGGCACCCTGAGGAGGCCCTCTCTGTGGGAACGCACAGGGCGGAGGGAAGTTGATGCCGGCAGCAGGTGTTCCCTAAGGTACTCCGGACCCCTGCCATGTAGGGCTTTGAACACCATTACTAGTACCTTGAATCTCAACAGGTCAACAGGGTTGAAAAAGACAGGAACAAAAACTCTGTTGCCTTACTGAAGTAGCAAAGCAGAATTATTGTAAATTATGTGTCTGCTAGCAACTAACATCTCTTGTTCCCCTGTAGAATGAGTTGAGCTGTTACATCCTGTTCCTCAAAATACTCTTTATTTCTGAAATAAGTATAATTGCTTGATGTAGGTTCCTCACAAGTTTTGTAAAACTCATTTCCTTAACTTTCATTCAAGAGTATAAATCACAATGTAACATGGAATTGTGTGTGTGTGTGTGTGCACGCATGCACATTTGTTTATTTGTTTATTTATTTATTTATTTATTTAAATAATTTATTTATTTGTAAGCTCTGGGTGGTTTATAAACATAAAACTAGTACCCATTACAATAATACAACAATAAATAACAATAATAAATACTGTTAAAATATGAGGAGTAGGGGAACAGAAAACACATGGGAAGAGGTGGGGGTCTCTCCTAATTCAATAGCCACCTCCAGAATGGTGCTTCCCCATTGGGGTTCCAAGCCAACTTTTGACTTATGGAAAGTCAAAAGAATGGGTGTGGATCTCACTGTGGGGGGTATGTTCCAAAGGGCTTGGTCTTACAATCAAGTTGGGTAACTCTATGGAAGGTGATTATTGCTTACTTTCAGTAATGTTCTACATTTCTATTTTAACTTATATCTTTTGTTTTATTATATTGTCTACTACTCTATATGACTGTCATTGACAAACATTGCACTTAGTAATAATTTTGATTATTGCTTAAAATAATAATGAAACATTTAAGCTTTGGGACTGATTAAAGCATACATAGAACTAGTTATTGTAAATGAACCACATAGTGTTTAATCATCATCATCATCATCATCATCATCATCATCATCATCATCATCATGTTTGACATATATTAAATATATCAGATTATTTGGAAAATAGCTTTACTTCTTGGAAAAGTAAATATCCACCACTATTCTGCTTCTTAGAGAGTTTGCAAAATGTATTAGTTCCTTGAGCTCCAAATCCAATATTATCCTGGTGCATATTATGTTTTCTCTGAAGCACTTATATTTGTGTGGCAGCAACTTTATTGAAGAGTTTGAATAATTCTGGCTATTGAGAAGGCAAATAAATAATATAGGAGTCAGACATATCTGGTTATTTATTCCCTAATTCAGGGATTTGATATGGAAGAACATCTGAGATAAAGTAATTTCATATTGTTAAACGTATATACATAAGGTACGATATAAGATGCAGGTGAAATTGGGTTTTGAGTCTGGGATTAGTTTGTAATTGATAGGCAAATAAAGCACTGAATGAGCTCTTCATAATCTTATCTTCAGTGAATAGTTCAGTAAATTAGATCAATCACTAAGGGTCCAAGGAGTCGTTCTGGTAATACTTTTGACTTTGGAAGGATAATAGCATCTGGAAGTCAATTTGTAATAGTGACTATAATTTCAAGTATCAAATACGTATTTGTGCCTTTTGTACATGAATTATAGCTTTCCTTGAAAAACAGTTACATCTTACATATAATTTTTCTCATGGCAATAACTCTATCACTGGTGTGGGAGAATAATTCTCAAACTATATGGTAAGTGGGATTATAAATTCTCAAAATAGATATTGTACTTCGGGCCAACCAGTATTACACTTTAAACTCTGGGATGCTTTTTTGTTCCTTCCTTCCTCTGCTTTTCCTTAATGTGGTTATGCAGTTGAGTATGCCATTAGCAATATATTTCACAACAGGCGGGAAGAATGGATGAGTTGTGAAGCAATGACCATGCATGCAATAAAAGCTGTTAGCTAAGAATTATACTGGTCATTTAAAAATATTATTATTGACTGCTCTCAAGGCTGACAACAAGAGTAGGCATTGTCAGTATCTACTGGGACCTCTGCACTTTGTTAGAAGCCAAATGTTAAAGACGGAGCCATATCTGTGTTTACCCTTTGATCTTTCTCACTAGAAGGACTGTGCCCTAAAGAAAGACTGGGCCTCCAGTAATACACCTTTTTATCTTTTATATGCATATACATATATTTTGGTGCATCTGTTTTTCCAAAATCAATTGAGTGGGAAATGATTATCAGCTGCTACCAATTGTATCAACTACAAATCCCAAATAAAAACATTTTTTGTTACTGATTGCTTGTTACCAGACTAAAAATGTTATCAAGAACAGCATTCTTTAGAAGATCCTGAGTAGAGAGATGGAGTAGATTACTTCTGAGGTTATCTTCATCTAGGAAGGATTGTGAGAATGTATAAAATACAGTAATATGTAGAATATATTTCTCTTACTACATCTAGCAAAGCAAATAGCAAATTATTATGTAAATATAAAACATTACTCCTTCTACTTGATTTAGTGACTGCATGTTTATTTTTTCGATATTACCAGAGCTGATGCTTTTATTATATTGATATGTATGTAATAGCTGTGATAATGTGTTTCTATTTCAAAAAATGTTTAATTTGACTGGGTTTAATTTATTATCTGATGAACTCTTTTATTCAAGAGGGCAAAGAACAAATTTGTTACAATAGAATAAACATGGAAAATAACAACAACAGCAAAAATAATAATAAAGTTGGAAGGGACCTTGGAGGTCATCTAGTCCAACCCCCTGCTCAGGCAGGAAACCCTATACCATTTCAGACAAAGGGCTGTCCAGTCTCTTCTTAAAAACTTCCAGTGTTGGAGCATTCACCACCTCTGGAGGCAGGTTGTTCCACTGGTTAATTGTTCTAACTGTCAGGAAGTTTCTCCTTAGTTCTAGGTTGCTTCTCTCTTTGATTAGTTTCCATCCGTTGCTTCTTGTCCTGCCTTCAGGTGCTTTGGAGAATAGCTTGACTCCCTCTTCTTAGTGGCAGCCCCTGAGATATTGGAACACTGCTATCGTGTCACCCCTCACCCTTCTCTTCATTAAACTACACATACCCAATTCCAGCAACCGTTCCCTATGTTTTAGCCTCCTGTCCCCTAATCATCTTTGTTGCTCTTCTCTGTACTCTTTCTAGAGTCTCGACATCTTTTTTACATCCTGGTGACCAAAACTGAATGCAGTATTCCAGGTGTGGCCTTACCAAGACATTGTCACACACAAGACTTTTTTACACCTAGCTTTTTAAAAGTGCTACTGAAAACAGAGAGTTAATTTTAGAGGCACAAATTTAATTAATGTCAACTGGAGAACCTCCTCTTCTTCTAAGGATTAATTATCAAATTGCAATAGCTCTTGGGAAATTCTTTTTGTTAATATTCATACCATGTATATTAAAAACAAATCAAATAACTAAACAAAATCCATCTCCATTGGAAATAGCTTGGAAAGAAAGAGAACAGAACAACCAGCAGCAAGGTGGATGGATTGAGTTACAATGGTGATGGGTTTACTTTGGAAGACCTGAAGTACCAGGTTAGATATACAATGTCATGGAGAAACTCTATACAGTATATGTAGTTACCAAGAGCCAACACTGAAATGATTCACATAATCAGTCAATCAATCCTTATCTGAAGTTTTGGATAAACCCATAGCCAGCATACTTTTAAAATGTTATATAGTCTATTATAGGAGCACAGAAAGCTATGGGGCTGGCACTCTTTTTCAGGAGAAAAATGATAGCTTTTCCAGACTAATAATGGGTTCATCTTAGACTGGTTGTTTTGCTGATTATACACATTTGTTGTTATAAAAATGGCTAGTACATACGTATTAAGTATGTAAAAGTAAAAAGTTGAAGCTGTAATGCTATTATTTTACTTGCTAAAAATTGTTGAAAGTCAATGAAGGCTACTGCTAAGCTTGTAAGCCGCCCTGAGTCTTCGGAGAAGGGCGGGATATAAATGGAATTTAAAAAAAATACTTTTTTCCTTTTCCGTACATCTTTTTCTTTCTTTTTCCTCCTCCATTTCCCACTATTTTCAGTTTCATCTGTATTTTATATTTCAATAAATTTAATAAAAATATTAATTGCAAAAGCCATATGTACTCTTTTAGAAGAAAGATATAACATAGGCAGCTGCTCTAGGCAATGGACATGTTAGACAAAACAATAGCAAGAAGCAAATAACAACATACCAACTATGGGGGAAATGTATGGTAAATTGGGGTTGATTCCAAGTTTTTTCCATGTCATCACAAAGACTGGATCATCACTAGTTAGTTGAAGTATCACCAAGACACCATTGAACTGATGGAAGCCTGTCCTTATTATGGCTATGTAGCCTTGGCAATGGTAGGATGCCATAAGTTATTAGTGGTTTACCTAAGTTCAAATACTAAGCAAATGATTAGAATTATTATGGCATTATAAATCTAGCAATATACTGACAATTAATACTGTATGACATTAACTCTTTCTTGCTCACACAGCATGCCTTTGATGTTGTATGTCCTGAACTTTATCTTTTTATTTTATTGTTTCTTGTTCAGGAGATAATCTCCTGAGTTTATAGTGTACCACAAGTATTAATTCATTTATAAAAAAGGCCGTCTGATAGATATTTTTTTTTAAAAAAGCTAAGGAATTTGAAAATCACATTGTATCCTCAGCTTAAATCAGCATAATAGCATAACTATGAGATCAGTCAGATTACTTTGATGCACTTAGTAACAGAAAAAATAAATCATAGTTAATCATGTTACATACATAATTTTTTCCTTGATAACATTTGTTGTTGTTGTTGTTAGTTGCGAAGTCGTGTCCGACCCATCGCGACCCTATGGACAATGTTCCTCCAGGCCTTCCTGTCCTCTACCATCTTCTGGAGTCCATTTAAGCTCACGCCTACTGCTTCAGTGACTCCATCCAGCCACCTCATTCTCTGTCGTCCCCTTCTTCTATTGCCCTCAATCTTTCCCAGCATTAGGCTCTTCTCCAGTGAGTCCTTCCTTCTCATTAGGTGGCCAAAGTATTTGAGTTTTAGCTTCAGGATCTGGCCTTCTAAAGAGCAGTCAGGGTTGATTTCCTCTAGGACTGACCAGTTTGATCGCCTTGCAGTCCAAGGAACTCGCAGGAGTCTTCTCCAGCACCACAGTTCAAAGGCTTCAATTCTTTGGCGCTCAGCCTTTCTTATGGTCCAGCTTTCACTGCCATACATTGCACTTGATAACATAAGAAGAGAAAAAAAATGCATTCTCTACACATCTGATAATATTCTGTGGGTGAATCTTTTAATCTTTTCCTTTATACTGCATACACAGGCTTTCTTTTGTTTGCAAAGATTCTTCTCACATCATGGAAGATTAATTTAAATATAATACACACTTGAAAAGTAAATGTGATTTTAAAACTGAAAATATTGCCATGGAGATTTGTGTTTTCTAGTACAACAGTTTCAACTCATGCTTTGGTACTGATTACATTTCATATGGCTGATCTCCCATCAGAAAATATCAGTCTATAATTGTTTCAAATACAGAGTTGTTCACTGAATAGTCATGAGTTCATTCACAAGGAAGCAGGAAGCTTACACTTCTTCCTCTTATGGGCCCATATTAGTAATGACAGTGGATGCTAAAATCTCAGGTTCATATTCTGTAGCGTGTACTTGCAGGTAGGACCAAAAGTATCCCTGGACCACCCAATTCATCAATATTATTATGAATTGGTGCTTGCTAGAGAATCTTTACACTATATGGTATTAAATAGGTAAAGAAATGGTGTGGTTCATTTCGCTATATTAAGCAAGACAAAGAAATGTCTTCTTTAAATTTTAGAAAGCATCAGGTAGAAAATTGTATACTGATGCATGTGTTGCAGTTGATAAATATAACTTTTTTTTACTTGCCAGGGTCTACAAAACGTTACTAAAATCGAATTTGGAAAATGAACATATAAAACACAGTATGATTCAATGGACAAAGAACCTTGGGTATAATGTGATGTTGGAACAATGGGAAAATATGTGGATGAAAGGCTTAAAATTCACACTAAACTATAACTTAAAAGAAAAGTTTTATAAGATGATGTATTGCTGGTATTTAACACCAGATAAGTTATCTAGAATGTATAAAGGTATCTCAAATGAAAGTTGGAAATGTAAATGTAAAGTAGGGGCTTTTTATCATTTATGGTGGACATGTGATAAAAAAGCAAAGAAATATTGCAGTAGGATTCATATTTTAATGCAGAAGATTCTTAAAGTGAATATAAAGATTAATCCTAAAACTTTCTTTCTGGGTTTAAAGGAAAAAGACAGGGGAAAAAATGGAACTCTGATTTTATATATGGTGACGGCAGCAAGACTGCTTTATGCACAAAAATGGAAGGAAGTTTCGATTCCCACCAGGGATGCATGACTACAAAAGCTGATGGAATTAGCAGAGATGGCTAAACTGACTGTTTTGATAAAAGAAAAGAATATAAGTACTTTTGTATCTACTTGGAAACCACTTCTGGACTTTGTACTTGAGGTGGAAAAAAATGATACTAAGATTTTGGGTTTTACTGATTAGATTGATTTGTTGATACAGAAATGGCTAGTTCATACTACTATAGAAATGTAAAAAGTTGAGATTCAATGTTAATGCCTTATTCTACTGTAACAGAGGGAGTCAGAAGTCAACACCTTTTCTAAACTTCTCTTTTTCCCTTCCTCTACTACTGTTCCTTACTATTTGATTTTGTATTTTTATATTTTGTTATAACTGAATAAAACTCTTTTTTAAAAATAAAAATAAATATAACATATTTTTTTAAAAAATCAAGCATGTTACTGGTTTGATTGTGTTTACATCACTATTTGCACTAATAAAATGAATTTTAAAACTCTACTCAAAAGTTATTTCAGGAAAACTTTAATGTGCAATATAAGTACATGAAAACTAACATTATATACTCAATATAGCAGGAAATTGTAATAAATATCATCTTCTGCCAAGTTGTTCCTTATATAAGCATAATTGCTGAGAAATATACTTGAAGTAGTATTAATGATTTCATTGTTACATTTAGGATATAAATGTGTGACCTTGTGGATTAATATATTAATCTGACATATGCTATTATACATTGTTTCCACTTTATTACTATCCTATTTACAAAATTAACAAATTACTTTGAAGGAAAGTTATCAACAAGAAAGTTATTTTGGAAGTTAGAGCTGTTTAATATGCTAATTCAACCTTCCTAGGTTCACTTACTGTAGATATGTTAGAGTGCAATTCTTATTTCCTCAGAAAAGGCTGTGTGAACCTATTTTTCTTTTATTTTGAAATAATAGCAAGATTGTCATGTAGGAAATTAACATATTGTCTTATTACAATTGTTGTCTTTTGTGATGCAGAAGCCACATTAATGGCTTTTAAAGCAGAAGACAGTTTCACAAAGACAGTTCAACAATCCTCAGCCTTCACACCATCAAAACAGGAGATATTTATTTTAAGATTTATTAGAACTGGTTTTTTTTTAGTTTAATTTTATTAAATTTTTATACCGCCCTTCTCCCGAAGGACTCAGGGCGGTGTACAGGGCAATAAATATCAGAATATAAATACAAAAGTTAAAAGAAGTTAAAAGAATTAAATAATCATGCCCAATATAATACAATGATTAAAACTATGTTAAAATTAGATCCAACCCCAAGCCCATCAAACCAGGCCAGATTGCTCAAATAAATAAGTTTTTAAATCGTGCTGGAAGGAGTGAAGGTCGGGGGCCATCCGGAGCTCAACCAGCAAGTGGTTCCATAGGTCTGGCGCGCCCACAGAGAACGCCCTCCCCCTGGGGGCCACCAATTGACATTCTCTGATCGGAGGCACCCTGAGGAGGCCCACTCTGTGGGAGCGCACTGGACGGAGGGAGGTTGATGCCGGCAGCAGGTGCTGCCGTAGGTAATCCGGACCCATGCCATGTAGGGCTTTATAGTTCATTACCAGCACCTTGAATCTCACCCGGAAAGCAACTGGCAGCCAATGCAGCTCGCGGAGCAGAGGTGTAACATGGGAGTATCGGGAGACCCCTAACACCACTCGCGCGGCTGCATTCTGCACCAGTTGAAGCCTCCGAGTGGTCCTCAAGGGCAGTCCCATGTAGAGAGCATTGCAGTAGTCCAAACGAGAGGTCACGAGCGCATGAGTGACTGTACGCAAGGCATCCCGGTCTAGATAGGGCCGCAACTGGTGCACCAGGCGAACCTGGGCGAAGGCCCCCCTAGTCACAGCTCCTATATGATCTTCTAAGGAGAGCTGTGAATCTAAAAGGACCCCCAAGTTGTGAGCCCGATCTATGGGGGGTAATAGCTCACCCCCCATATTAAGAGATGGAATATTCTGCATTTCCCGAGATGCCAACACGCACAGCCACTCAGTCTTGTCAGGGTTGAGCTGAAGCCTGTTCCTCCCCATCCAGACCCGGACCGCCTCCAGGCAACGGGACATCACGTCGAGGGCATCACTTATGTTTTGATATAACATAAGTATTGATTTTAATACTTTACTACAAAAATATTTTTTTTATTTCACAGTTCATATTAATTATGAATTCAGCTTGATTTCCTCTGTCTCCTTGATTTATGACATGAAATGATAACAGCTTATTAAAATAATAGCATAGTATTTCACTAAGTACTTTCCCCATTGTATGTAGGACAAAAGAAACAGTGCTTTACGGCCTGTTGTTTCATAGGTATATCTGGAATGTTCTACAACAGGGGTGTCAAACTGCCGGCCCGTGGGCTGGATACGTCATGGCGAAACTGCGCCCGCCCCACTGTCGGCAATGGAAAAAAAGTCACAATACGTTGCAACACATCACGTGATGTTGTGAGTTTGACATCCCTGTTCTAGAAGGTAAAAGAGCAGAAAAACAGTTTAGTGTGTCATCATGAAGTCTATCTTCTTTGGCATTTCAACTTCTTCATTTAAGTGGTTTTCTTAAAAATGATGCCCTCCAATTAGATTGGAATAAGAATGTACATATATGCATATACTGTGCATATATTTGTGAGCATGCAAATCATGGTTACTGCTAGGATAAGACCCTGCAGTTTTCTTGGAATGATTTTGGAAATGGTTTGCCATGATTTCTTTACTAGCGCTGAGAGAGAGTGATTGGCCCCAAAGCTGACTATTTTGAGAGATTTCAGTCTCCCTGATCTGAGAGTGAATTCTGTGGAATGTGGAATGGAATCTGTTTTTATGAATTCCATGGAAGCTACAGGTAAACTTATCTACAATTCACATGGGAAAGCACACACCTAACTGGTATTCCTAACAACCTAGCAGGTAGTTCTGTCTCATATCTAGTAGATCTGAAAAATAAAAAGTGCAGGATAAGATTATTTTTCTGCTTCTGCCTCTCTTTGGTGGTTGAGCCTTAGCGTTCCCTTCCTGCGTTAGTGATGGAAATGAAGTGAATGAAAAGAAACCTAAAGAGGCAGTGGTAAAAAAATAAAGAATAGGAAATAAATTTGTCTGAATATTATTAACATCTCATTTTGAGTCTATATATTGCAATAAGAATGCTGAAGCATCACTTCTTCTCCACAATTTATTTATTTAAATGTATAGACCACCAATTTCCCATTGACTCTGGGTGGTTTACAATTAAATTCAGCTTTTTAAAAAGAAATATAACAGACCAGAAGAACAAAACAGAAAGTAAAAACAAAAAGAGGGTTCCATGTCCCAAGGCCTGGAAGAACAGGTTATATGGGAGTGTCACAAATTTCAGGAAGAGGGAGTTGATCTTTCCAAAATGCAGGAACTGCAACAGAGTAAGCACAGATGACATATTTTAATTATTGCATGTGCTGATTGCTGGTTCAGAGTTATCACATCCTTCCAAGGAAGGATGGGCAATATAAGACCTCTGGAGCCATGCTGGATAATTTTGCATTTCTTGACAGATAAAGTCACATACATCTATTCTGGAATGGATGCCATGGGGACAGAATCTCATGATATTATCTGGGAATCTTGTGAGTTTGTTCACCTGAGAAAATGGACAGGTGTTCTGCAGCATAATCTCTTTCCCCTTTCTACAGACAAACAAGCTGTCAATGGCTGAATAAATTGCTACCATTTCTATGAGGGAGGAAGTAATTCCATTTTCTTTAAAAGTGCAGTTGTGTCCTCTCTTGAAGAAGTGCTCCCTGAATCAAGCAAATTAATTCAAATTTTGATTCTGTCTCCAGTCTTCCTTCCGGGGGGCAAGGTTGTCAAGAAAGAGGCAGGGTATAAAAATATTTTATTTAGGTCTCTGCCAGATCCTTCAGATCCATCTGGGGAGAGGAAACAAAGTACATTCCTTTTCATCAAATACAGAAAAGTCATTAAAGTGTTTGCTTCTTCTTTGGTATTGTTCTAGCTTAAACAGAACTACCCTGCTTTTTGCTGCTTCACTCAGCTGCATAAGAAATTGGATGCCAGGGGCAAATGAGAGATGGAAGCTAAGAAGTGACTTTATCTTTGAATCACCAGAGAGCTACTGTTAGGTCAGAGCAGACCCTTGTTTTGCAGTACTGAGCTCAGATATCAGAAAGTGCCTTCACTCTTATGCCTAGAGGAAGAAAAAATACTTCTGTTTACAACAGAACAGACTTCTAAATGTAAAAGCTTAAGAGCTTCTGACAGCAACCTACACTTGTGATAAATATTCATTGCTAGGAAACATTTTTTTCCTTGCCAATCTAATGGATTTTGGTGTACTAATGAGCATAATCTGGATTGCTAGGATTGCCGACTCTACAAGGAACAAACACATGAAAGTTTGCTTAATGACCATTTTGCTTAGTAATGAAAATTCCAGCCTCAATTAGGGTCATAACCTAAGGACTACCTATGTAGCTTGGTTAATGAGGGACCACCAATTTCTTGTTGTGTCAGCCTGACAAGTGTAATCAAACAGGACTGGTGTGTTCCTTTATTAAGCAGTGCCATTTATATCCCCATCTCCCAAAATGTGCCTTTTCTGTCACAGAGCCTGCTTCTAGAATGAAATTCTCTCAAAAATCTGAGTGCCCCCACCCTGATAGCATTTTGAGGGGCCTTAATAACCTGGTTATTCTCCTAATCTATGGTGTAGAATGATTGGTATCATACGCTCTGTTATTTTTGACTGGATTCATCAACTTGTTTAATATTTTTTTATTTTTATTAGAATTTTTATTATAATAACTTCATCAGTGTAAAAAGCATATAAGTGGAAAAACATATTTCTTTCTAAACTAGTGGGCTTTTTTTGCTTGATGAGGCAAAATAAATACTTTATTGGGAAAAGACTGTTATGTCATAGTAGAGTACAAGCTTTGCATTACAAAATTGAAATGAAACAACTTTAAAAATGGCAGTGTTTAAGTCAAGGCATTTCTTGCATAAGAAAAGACTTCCTTAGAAATATTGGACAGCTGCTCTTCATCAGTGTTAATAGTAGAAAACTTAACTTAACTTGGCATAAGTTAGCCTCCTTGGATGCTATTTGGCCAAAATAATTGAGCCACAATAGAAAAAGAGTTGAAGAAAATAAGGAGTAACATCAGTCTCTCTTTTATGAGCATGAAGTAACTAGAAGTAGTCCTCAACTTATTACTATTTATTCATTGACCAAATGAAACTACAATGGCACCTAACAGGACCCCCCACTGTCACATGTTTGCAATCTGAGTGATTGGCAACTGGCTCATACTTATGCCTGGGTGCAGCATCTTGTGATCACATGATTAAGATTTGTGATTTTGCCTGATGGCTTTTCTAGATATTCAGTGAGAAACTGGCAGGGAAGCTCACAAGTCTCTAGGGTAAATCTCTCTCACCAATCCCATCAGTGTTCATATTACACTATCCGCTTGTGCACTCCTGCCTCCTCTCTCTCAGACTCACTACACCTCTCTTACACTCTTGTGCACCCCTTGGCACCCTTGTACACCCATCCTGACCCTTGCCATGCTTCCTCCATAACCTTGCGTACCCACTGACACCATCATGTACCTTTTCCCAGTCTTGCTACACCTCCCAATCACTTGTGAACCTCCATGCTTCCTCCCCAAGCCTTGCTGCACTTCCTTTTTACTACCACCCAACTTCTCTGACCTACACCTCCAACGGACTTGTTGTGGGCAGCTGGCATTGCTTCATCTGATGATTGCGAGATCTGAATAATAATGGCAACTGTGATTGCAAAGATTCCTGTCACTAAGCAATTTGGTCGCACTTTACAATCACATCCCTCAGTGGCAGAAATTCTCATCCCAATTTATGTTGTAAATTGAGAATTCTTTTATTGGAAAGTAAGAAATGCACAACAGTACTGTTGATTCTGTGACAAACGTGCTCATTCATTCTATTTTGTTCTTGTTACAGTTGAAAATCACTTGTTAATGAATGCGATTGTAACAAATCCATTGTGATGTAACATATTGGCAGTTTCTGTCTTAAAGATAAATATTAATTGCTTTAATGATATACTTCAAATTCAAACAGCAGCCAACTTGCTTTATTGGCATAAAAAATCCAGCCATTTTTTTGCACGTTGTTACAGCATTTTTTTTTAACATGTCAGAATCTGAAGCTGAAAATGTAAGTTTATTGCAGCTTGCCTACATTGACTGGTAAATATTACTCTTATCATATACACTCTCCTTCTTTCTCTCAACAGATAGATATTCTGTATCCCTACTATTTAGCTCTTTAATGGATTCTATAGCCTGGGATTTATTTATCCATTTATTCAACTATAACATCAGAGTCATATAATGTTAACACTGATGCTAAATAAAGAATCTTGTCATATAGAAACTCTTCTATATAATGTTGCCCTTCACAAGCTAATTTTCCATCAAATATTCAAAAGTCTATTCAGATATGCATTGCTAATTTGCTAAAGGAATTTAATAGCGTAAATTATTTAACACCCCAGTTTATAGCTATGAATGTATCATTTCTTTGCAAATAAGGCCAGACTGGAATCTTCTTTTTAAATAACTGGGATGTTAATTGCACATATTTCTCTTCTATTTAACTATTTCCAAATTATAATGCAACGTTTTGCAGTCTAACATTCTTCACATTTGTTGCCAATGGCCTTTCTGATTTGGAATTTTGGAGAACATCAGGATGAAAATATCAAAGATTTAAAAACATTTAATGGTGATGATGATGATGATGTCTGGATAGTGGACATAGCAATGCCTAGAGACAAAAGATTAGGAGAAAAAGAAATGGAGGCAATAAAAAAATTACAAAGAACTGTAACTAGAAATAGAATGACTGTGGCAAAGAATATTTCCAATAAATACCAGTAAAACCTAGTAATTGATATTGTCCTGTTCTCACTAATCCATAATCCTGTGGCTCTATGGAAAGCTATTCAGATAGTTAATCCTTTTTGCCATTCAATAAAGGAGACAGTATTTTACCGTCTAAACTTTATTCAACAATGCAAGACCAGTAAAACCGCGATACCCCCAGATAGATCGAGATTGCGGCTGAAAAACTGTGAGTGGCTTCTCTGAATAAAAGATGAGGCTGGAATGTCCTCACTTCCCTTCTCTTTTTCATCAATGCTTGTAACAGGAAGTGTTGAGACAAGAAAGGGGAAGTAAGTAATAATCCCTGAACACTTCCCTATGAAGGGAACATGCTACACCTACTTGGACCAGCAAGGTCAGGGTTGCAAACTTACCTATAAGTTTGGTAAACAGAAAGAAATTAACCCTGTCCTGCCAAAGCAACAAATGCTCTGGGAACAGAACAGACATGTTTTATATTTTAAATAAGAGAAGTTTTGCTAACAAATTCTAGATTCTGAGCTCTTTTATATGGTGCTTGTTATTTCTTGGAAGAGTATGCCTTTTTCCTGCCTAACTCAAGAGCTAAGTTTAAAGTCCTGTGGTGGTTTTGTGTGAATTAAGATTTGTGTTTTTTGCATTATCTAAAGAATCGATAGCATATGAACTCATAATCAACTGTTTTTGTTTGATATTTGCAGATCTGGTATATAAAGGATCTTGCCATCTGTCAGTAGCTCTCAAAGATCTAAAAATTATAGTTTAAATTAGTATATGGGACTTTCTCCCCCATTTTTTTAGTGATAAGAATTTAGCTGCTTAATCATTTCTTGCAACACTGTAAATTATATGAGGTTTGTTTTTGTAAACTGAATAAAGTCATTAAATGAAGATTCTTAAACATCAGTCAAAATAATTTTCAATTTTTGTTGATGGCAACCAAGTACTTCACAGACTGAATGTAAATAGCCTTGTTTTTTAAATTGCTGTCATACATCTTTTTTATTTCAGGATTTTTTTTTACTTTTGCCAGTTGCTTGTGCCTAATCATGTCGGGGATGATGGAGGACGCATCCTGAATATATTCCTAGATACAGCGAAGCTGAGCATGGACCAGTGAAGCTGGTCTTTGAAAGTCATTGGTGAACCTCCAACTAGCTATCTACATTCCATAACTTATGTATAAGGGGTGGTTTGGAAAACAACTGTAGGAAGGGAATATCCTGAGAGTAATAATTTTATAAATAAAGAGTAATCTGGGCTTCCTTCTGGGTTCATGACTCCTGCTGAAAGAGCAGGTAGCAGCCATTGCTAGGAAGCCTTTGTATAGTGTTGAGTTGTGTACCTGTTGCAGCCATTCCTGGATCTCATTCAGTTACTCATCTCTTGGTCTCCTCCCATATGCACCATTGTAATGTGCTCTACATGGGACTGCCCTTTAAAAGTATTTGAAAGCTTTAATTGGTATAAAATGCAGCAGTGCTGGTTCTTTCCCTAACGGCCTTCCAGAAGAGCATGGAAACGTGTTTTGTAATTTGGTCTGGGGTTTAGAGAATGGTATGGAGTCAATAAAATGATTTTACTATTCTAATGAACGACTGTGCTTTTTGATGACTGTACTATGTGCCTTTTAACTGTCTAATTGTTTTTAATGTTAGCATTGTCTGTAAAGCTGTTTTATTTTTTTGATTTTGAGGGTACTGATTATGTCTTAATTGTAAGTGCATAGAGTTACAAATGTTGACAGCACACATACGCACACACATAAAGAAGAGTTAAAGATGGAACGGAAATAAAATTCCTGTATTTTTATTATTTTCATTGTGCTAAAAGTTGTCTCAACAACAATAATACAAGATGAAAAAAAACCTAAGGAAATGCCTACCTTTAAAAAATCAATTTCTTCAATTTCCAATATTTGGGGTTGTCTTGTATTCTGCATAGATTACACATGTTTTAAGTCATAATCCATTTTCATTATATAACTCAGTATGTTCTCCCTAAATATGATTATGGGATCTTCTCTTTAAATGAAATGAAGTAGCTATGTTGAGCAACAGTTTGAGGCCATATTCTTCTAGTCAGTTCATTATCGACTTAATGTTCAGAACTATACTGTATTCTGAGATGATCATCAACAGGATCTTTGAGCTATGGCTTTGAAAGCACAGGTAGTTGCCATTGCTGTTCCACAATGCGTAGCTCTGAGAACATTTCCAAAATGATGTTTATATAGCTGGCTAGATGCTAAGCCATTAAAGATCCTTCCACCATCTTATAGTGGGCTCTCCTTTCAAGGCATTATTAATTTCCAATTGATGTGGAAAAGAATTCCATACATTCAAGGAATTGAAAGAGCATGTGCAAAATGTGAGGGGTATGTTCATTTGAAAATTCTCTACTAGCAAAGAACAAAAAGTTCTCTTAAATAAAGTTTCCTCATAAAATTACAACTGCATTATGAGTGAGAAAAAGCAGTTAATCAGACACATAAAGCACAGGTTGCTTTGATTATATTCAATGCATCCTGAACAAAGACACAATAAATAGTGCTTTCTTATTTTTTTCCTAACTGGCTCTACTTTTTTCTTCACATAAAAAATAAATGCTGGAAAAACACCCATAAGCTCTTTTTATTTATTACCCCTGGACTTGTTCCAACCATTTGTTTAATCCCAGTGATGCCGAAACTTTAGCAATATTGTCATGAAAATCATAAAGAAAAAATTACCATAAAATATTGTGACAGAAATCTGAAAACCGAGGTAAGTTACATTTGAAATAATTAAGGAAAAAAAATAACAAAACCTAAGCACAGTACACAGTGTTTCTTCTCCTTTTCTAAACACCAAACAAAAGTGTGGTTTCATATAAAATTTAAAAAGTTCAATTTTGTTCACCTTTTTAAAATTCAGTTGCTTATAAATAAAAACTACCTAATATAGAATTGTGAACCCAAATCCTTACTCAGTAACATCCCATATTTAGTTAAGACTTGTTTAGATTTGCCAAAATATGGAATTTTTAAAGCCTAGAGACATATCCACTATTGCCAACAATTTTTTCAGCTGTGAAAACATGAATTCGTTCTACTTTTCTATAATTGAGAATTGTTCCAAAATTCAAGGCTGTTCCCAGCCACCAGCTTTGCAAATCCTCTTATATAAATAAGCTGAGAACAACCTGACTGGAATAAAATCATAATAGGAAAGTCCCCATTTACTTTCAATATAGAAAAAGTCCATATGTTTAGTTCATTACAGTTTTTCACAACAGAAACTGCTGCCTTTAGAAAAAAAGATGTTGTCTATAAATCTTATCCTCACAGTTTCCAGTGTAAAACAGTTGAATTCTGCATTCCTGCTTAAAGTTATTTGATAAGCTTTGAATGGTCTGATTGAAGGAATAGGGACCTGTGCTTCAAGACATACTCCGGGGATGAAATAAGCTGCACCTAAACACATCTGAAGGATAACAGTTCAGGAAAACAATAACATTTGAAAAGACTGGTTAAAAGATATAATGGAACCCAACACAACTGATAAGGAAGCTATGAAATTCCATTATTACCATTCACAGCTGTTACTGTACATGCAGAAAGAATGTATGGAAGATATAAGCCATATACATGATGATATTTAGTAGATGAACTCAAGGAATAAAGATACTACAAGATTACTGGCATGAGATGATAAAGAAGTCCAAAATATTATCAGAATGTTGGTTGGGAGGAGGAGCACTTTGGAGTGGGTGTTTAAAAAATATAGGTAATAGAAAATGAAGAAGCTAAGTAGACAAGCATCTGACACACAACACTCCAGACAATTTGTTGAAAAGAAAGACAAAAACATCTGAATAGTGGACATTGCAATACCTGGAGGCAACAGAATAAAACACAAAGTACTGAAGAAATCGCAACATATAAAGGCTTTTACTTCTTAATTAAAGCCAAGATTTCCAAGTAGCATAGATTTAACAGCAGATCATCCATCCTGAAATTTCTTTTCAGCTTGTAAGACAAAAACAGATCAGTCTGAACTTGCATGCAAAGTATAACAAAAAGAAAATCTGAAAATCCTGACCTTGGCATGAATCCATGTGCTTATTTATTGGGATCTTGCTCCTCAGAATACAATATTGGTAAATTGTCTTATGGTTAATGAACCACAGCTGGATCTACTCATCATGCTAGGCCAAAAAGAAGTAACCCACATTTTGGCTTAATGCTAATTATATTTCTGGTATTTAAGATGCAATTTCTTCTATTCATTTATCAGAAATATATATATAAATAATTTTCTCTAGATAATTAAGAAAATCATGGTAAAGAGACAGTATGGTATGAAGAGTATTATCAGTATTTCAAGAGTATTTCCTTGAAATATATTTTAGAAGCAATTGCAGTGAAAATCTGTTTTTTTTAATGTATCTAAATAAATTCTTTGAAGTTTTGATGATTAACTGAAAATTAAAAGGGAAATAGGATACAAGCAGGGAAAATCTCTTGTAATTTTTTTCTTCTCAGTTCTCATTCAATCTGATGAAAGAGAATTTATTTCTGAAATTTCTTTCAAGAAACAGCAGAATTCTTTTGTTATACATTTCTTTATCTTTGAAATAGTCAAAGAGTGGCCATGAAAAGGGCTTGCCTTTGCTGTACAATCATCTCTCTGAGGTCAGCAGTTTCTGTGATTCTTCCATGCTTCATTGCAATTTCAAATAAAGAACACCCACTGGATATTTAAAACACTGTTTTATGACCACTGCTGAAGGGAAGTCCAGAAGTGCTTGGAAAGGCATCTGCATTCCAGGCAGTGGCATCCATGGGGACAGGGTCAAAACAGGAAAAATGGCAGAAGCAGTGCTGCAACCCAAGGCCAGATTATTTTTTGTATGTGCATTATACAAAGAGAGACTGCTTGGATCACAATGCCACCTCTGCCATCTTGCCTGCCATTTTGTTTTGAACCCCTTCCACACTGCGAGTGACATTGTTCAAATGCACAGATTTGAGAAATCTATTCAATTTTTCTGCCCATATATTCTGAGAGTATTTTTGAGAGGTCTGAACCCTTTGCTGACAATGAATAGATCTTCAGATCTATTTCTCTCATTTCAGTTCTGAGGGCTGCTTTGAAAAAAAGGAAAAAAGGAAAAGAAACCCAATCCAAATTATATATTTTTTTGGTCACGTAGAAGAAAACAACACAGTGAGAGGTCATATAGTATGCATAGAGTTTTATTACTTTGGAAGTACTTTTAAAATTCACCTCTGTGTCCATCATTCCAATGGGAGAGTTATTACAAAGCCATTTGACAGACAACGACTGATTATTAGTTGTATGATTTCTTTTTCACTCACTGTGAGATATTGCAACAATATTGATGGTGGAGTGAATTATCCCTCTGGCTGGGTGTACAAATTCTTAATGATTTTAAGAATTTGTGGTTTCAAGGTTTTCTAAAGGCTAAAAATATTAAGACATACGATATTTAACTTGTTTCTATCTTCCCTCTCCATCAGCTTAAGGTAGCAAATCAAATTCTTTTTAAAGATAAAACAACTTCAAATTGAATAAAAAAACTAAAATGTTCTGGCATATTAATAATAGTATCAGTGGAATACTATTCACTTTCCAAATGCCTGCCTGCCACTTAGCATTTGCAAACACTCTGTTTCTTGTTAAGTTACAGGTAGTCCTTGATTTATGACCATAATTCTGACTGGAATTTCAGTTACTAAGTGATGCAGTCATTAAGCAAGTTGTGTTGTGATTGGACCTGACCATTTTTGTTCCATTCTTTAAGTAAATTTGGCTTCCCCCATTGACTTTGCATGCCGGAAGCTGGCTGGGAAGGTCATGAATCATGATCACATGACTAGAAGATGCTGCAACTGGTCATAAATGCTAACCAGTTGTTAAGCACCCAAATTGTGATCTCTTTACCATGGGAATGGAACAAATGTTGTAACTTTGAGGACAGGTTATAAGTCACTTTTTTTTTCAAGGCTATCATAAATCTTAACTGTTGTTAAATGAATAACCATAAATTGAGGACTACCTGTATTGAACTTAGTACTAAAGAGAAACATTTTTGTTATTTTTTTAAAAAAGGAATTGAGAAAGAAGAATGGAAGTATATTTTGAGGATGAAAGTATTATTATTAATGGGTGGCATCTATATTGTTCATAAAGTCTTCATATATGTAGGGGAAAAAGTTCCTGTCTACAAAAATTTAACAGATGTAATGAAAGGAATGTTATACTTCCAGATATGTCTGTGATGGTTTGCTTCTCCTGCTCCTAATCCCACCTAGATGATTTATCTGAAATTCTTTCTGATTTTCAGATAGGAAAGTATTCTCACCTCAAGACTGATAAAGCAAGAAGTTCAAATAAACTTCCTTTCCTTTTTACATCAGGGCAGCAACTCCATCTAGGGGCACATGAATCTGTCAGTTTCACTATCTAGCCATTACACCTTTGCTCTGTGAGCTGCATTGGCTGCCGGTTGCCCTCCGGGTGAGATTCAAGGTGCTGGTAATGACCTACAAAGCCCTACATGGCATGGGTCCGGATTACCTATGGCAGCACCTGCTGCCGGCGTCAACTTCCCTCCGTCCAGTGCGCTCCCACAGAGAGGGCCTCCTCAGGGTGCCTCCGATCAGAGAATGTCGACTGGTGGCCCCCAGGGGGAGGGCATTCTCTGTGGGCACGCCAGACCTGTGGAACCGCTTGCCGGTTGAGCTCCGGATGGGCCCCGACCTTCACTCCTTCCGGCGGGATCTAAAAACCTATTTATTTGAGCAATCCGGCCTGGTCTGATGGGGTTGGGGTTGGGTTTTTAATATGGTTTTAACTATTGTATATATCGGGCATAAATTATTTAATTGTTTTTTAACTTTTGTACTTTGTTTTTTAATATCTATTGCCCTGTACACTGCCCTGAGTCCTTCGGGAGAAGGGCGGTATAAAAATTTAATAAATATAAAATATAAATATTAACTTTTTTCTTTTAAGAATCTGTTACTTTTCCTCTCCTATTATAAATATGTTTTGTAAAATAAATAAAACAAAAATAACTCATCTTCACCAGCCAAATTTTATAGGTATAATGATTCCTAGATGGAAGTGTCAGTGTGGTATAATACTCAGACTCAAAGAATTTGGGGCTTAGGAATATGTATCAAAATGTCCATTAAATCTTGAATAGATTTAATGACCCCAATTTAAACTACATTTCCAAAGAATCTAATTTAAAAATCTATTTGAAAAACAGGCAGCAAAAATATTCCTGGGAACTTGTCACCAGCAAGAAGCCCACTGACACATTTGAATAGTATATCATTACAGTTTCCTTCAATAGTTCCTTGATCTAATTGGAGGCAGTTCTCCTACAAGTTAGATAGAATATCTCAGAAGCCTGCTGATCTGTGGATTGCATAGAGGTAGCCTTTGACAACCATTAGCTATGCAAATGAGCCAATGTGCAGCATGTTCTTTGCATGCTTGCCTGTGTACATAATAAATTGTCCTACTCATTTTTTGTGAGTGAGCATTAGCGCCTTCAATCCCACTGCCATTTGATTCATGTCTTGAATGGTACTGCAGTCTTTCAGTGATATGCTTGGAATGAAAGTTAATAACTCATTGAAGTAATGAATTGAATACCAATTGTGAATTATGCCATAGTTGTTTTGCTGTAAAATAAGTAACTTGTGTTATTTTCCTCTCCCTTCCCTTTTTCTAGTTTTGTTTGGTATGTACTTGTAGTCTCAGTCATTCTATGATCAAGAGAACGTTCTTATTTAAAAGATGATCCAGTCAAAGATGTCTCCTTATCTATTGCTTTAATTAAACATGACATTTTTTGGAGGGACAATAGCTCATTACTTATATAAATGGTAATTCTACTCCCAAAGAATTTAGGAATATATATTTGCTTCCTTCATACTGATTAACTTGGCAGGTGCACCCCCAATCCCTTATCTCCATAAGATAGGATAAGTCCAAGAGATAAGAACCAGCCAAAGGTTTCCCACTGAGGTTCATAATGAATGAGAATTTGAATTTGACCTATCCAGTTTGAATTCACAATATAAGCTGTAACGTTGCAGTGGTTTTTTTATGCCCATTATTCCTAATGCAGCTAGTGATTTGTGCCAAGAAACTTGCTTCTGTATGCAGATCTCATCCTTGAGATTGGGGTATGCTATCTTTGAAGCAGACTGTGAAAGATTTAACTTATCCATCAATTGATTGTACTGTCAGTGGCACATAAGATTATTCAATATGTAACATCTGTTACTGGTGTCATTGTTGATGTATTACCTTACCAGCTCTCTCTTTGAAATGTAAAATGTTGCATGTTACTTTTCATTTATTTTTAAACTATTAAAAGCAAGTTTGCAATGCAATGCTTATTTTTCTAGCTATGTTCTGCAGGTTACTACACAACACAGAAAATAAACATCTTAAGCTTAAATGGAAAAACACATCAAACCCAAGTTAATGGTACAAGGGCTGTATGAGTGCAGAACTGTTTCTCCATTCTGTTCTTACCTTGTAACTATATTTTCCCATAATATAGTATATGAATGTTTAATAAGGGCCAACTGTTGGGCATAATCTCCACTATTTTATTCTCACTAGGTGGCACTATAATATCAAGTATCTATCTCTGTCCAGTTTTATGCAGTATTTTTCTTAGCTTGTTTGTTCCCAAAGAGCTCCTTTTTCTTCTATCTTTCAATACTTCTTCTATTAGTTAAATGCTTGAAAAAAATATTTTATGGCTTTGGAGGAGATGGGCATGACAGAACAGTCTGTTGTTCTTTATGTGATATGTGCAACTAACAGGAGAGGAGATCAAGTAATGAGCATCTTGAACAGAAATGGAAAGAGAGTTGATCCTCTTCCAGGAAATGTCATTGACAGCTCACCACTTCAGTGGAATATAGGTGAGAATAAAAAGACAGAAGGAGAATCAACAGGAAATTTAATCCACTGGGATTTCTTTTAGCCTACAGTCTGATAATGCAGGGGATAGTTCTAAAAAGAGAAAATATGAAGAGTTAACGCATCCATTGGCTATGTCTAGGCTTTATTTAGTGTTAGATGCAGCTTGCTGGATCATCATACATATAGTTAATATGAACAGGTAAAATGACTGCAACAGGAACTATTTAGTTTCCAGTAGCTGATCAATTCAAGTATTAGATCCTAATGTTGGAAAAAGAAATGCACTTGCATTTTCCCCAACAGTTGTAATTCAATTTCAAGAAAGAAAATTTGCTTTCAAAATAGTGCCCATGGTAACATTGATAATGTTGTTGTGGGATTTTGTGAGTAATATTTATTTTGATTTTCTTGACTATTGTGGGAGCCACCTAGGATTATCATGCATATGTTAGGTGGCCATATATGTTTCCTAAATAAATTATGTACTTATGAGGTAGACAAGATATGAGGGTGAATATTCAGGACAATTGCTGTGGTTGTTGTACTGCAGCCTCTCTGGTTTCCTATATCTCTGAGAGGTCCATTCAATTCCAAGGCAAAAAATGAAATAGTTTCTCCGCAGTTATTGTCTGTGTTGAGAAGAGGTCACATTCTAAGAAATTATAAAATTTCTTTCCTCTGGAGCAATATTCTATCCAATTTCCCTACTCACAAAAATTTCAAGTCTAAACTTCTTCAAATCCACATAATACTTTAAATATTCATTATATCTAGGTTACAATCTCTATTTGAGAAAAACAGATATTTAGAATTTCTATAAACCTATATAGTTTCTAAGAATTGACTAGAAGTTGATGGCACATAATCAATAAAAAAACCTTGCAGATCACTAGAGAGTATGCCCCCTGTTCAGCTATAGTCCACTACATATTTGAAATCTTTTCAAGTATTTGTAAAAAAAAAGGAAGAAAAAGCTCCTGGCTATGGAACCATACCATTTTCTCTTGTTCCCTCCTACTCTGACTTCTGGGGAGACAGTATTACTCTTACCATACCATTTTCTCATCAGATCTAGATCAGTCAGCATTTAAGCCCATGTTTCATTATACTGTATATCACAACTCTTGTAATTACTCCCCCCTTTCTGAAATGGGTGAATCCTCATAGTAGTGACTATAGCTCCTCACAGAATTCCATTTGGTCATGATGGCTAAGTATTCTGATAAATGCCCAGAAAAATCTTTGAAAAATGCAGTGTTGGAGAAAAATTGACTTCCTGCTTCACACAGTAAGTGATGACCTTAACTAATTTCTATGCATTTGCATTTTCAAGCATCTTCACCAAGAAGGAAGACTTAAATCCAGAAGAAAAGAGTGAAGAAAGAATGTAGGCAGTGGCTTACTGATTAAGTTTTATTCTTTCCTTCATAATTTTTTTCTTAGATTTTAAGCAATTTGGCTGATATTATTATGCAAGCTTGGAAACTTAACATGTGCATAGTAATTAAAAAAATCTCCTATTGGCCTAAAATATTTACTTGATATGGATCTGAACTGCTTTCTGCTGTATGTATACCTACTTCGGCTTTCTGTACTATTTCAGAATGGCTTGATTGGTTAGTACTGGGGAGGTAATCTATATACCTTGTTGGTAGACTTGGGCATACTTCTACACCTCATATAAAAACTATATTTTCTGTCTCCACTATCACCTTATCATGCCCAGATTCTTGCATCCCTTAAAGCAGCACTCACATGGCACACTGATTTTATTGAAATCCTCTGCATATTGCCATTAATTCAAAAATCCAAATAGATGAACGAATACAACTGGCAAAGGCTAAATTAAAGATCAGCAAGATATTGGACACAAAGAATATTTTCTCTCAGTTCGGTGCTAAATCATTGACAGAAACAGTTGTTTTAATAAGCCAATAAAAAGCCTATGGAAAAAGATGCAGCTGTTGTTTTCCAGTATTCTTGAAATGAAGGCTTGTTACTAGTTATGCGGCAGTGGGAATGGGCTGTGAAGCCTTTGCTCTTTTGCCTTTCTGCAAATTGGCAGAGCACATAACCAATTTCTCTTTTCAAAGGTCTACTTACCTTTCTCAGAAAGAACAGTTCATAATTTCTCCCTGCAATAGGTTTATCTTGCTAAACCAGACCATTTGTCAACCGAAGCAATATGAAAAAATGTAAGTCATAAATTTAGGAACACCTTTGTAAACAGCTCTGCCTCATGTTATTCCAAACTACTTTCTGAGCTGCAACATTTGAGTGACTCTGGCCAGGCCAGCCATTCAGGCTTCTTGAAAAGCCTAAAGATGACTCTTTCCTGATCCCATCTTTTAGGAACTGAAAAGAGATCAAAACTCACATTCTTAGCATTTTCTGATGGAAAAGCTTATATTATTACAACATCTGGTATTTTCATTCTTTAAAAAAACACTTGACTTCAAAATGGAATCTTTTTTCCCATTGCTCCTCATATTGTTATCAGCAATACATTGAATGAGTTGAAGAAGAATGTAGAAAAATGATAGGAGAATGTCTTAAAAGCATTATTGTTCTCGCCTAATGTTTTTCATTTGTAATAGCTGTTAAGTCCTATATTTATTATGAATTATTCTAGGAGATAAAAGTAACCTGCCATTACTTTTTAATTGCTTTACCATCAATATGATTTGGTATCCTATAGGTTGCACTTTGGTGGAGCAGTGGGCTCCTTAAGTAACACCAGCTGCCTGCAATTAGTGCAGGTTCGAGTCCCACCAGGCTCAAGGTTGACTCAGCCTTCCATCCTTCCAAGGTAGGTAATATGAGGACCCAGATTGTTGGGGGCAATAAGCTGACTTTGTAATAATGCCGCTTGGGGGGGGGGAAGCCCTAATAAGCAGGCATATACATAGAATGAAGGCTATTGCTAAGCACATTGATTTGTGCTTTAGATTGTAAGCTGCCCTGAGTCTTCGGAGAAGGGTGGGATATAAATGGGATTTAAAAAAAAACACATGTTTCAAATAAAGGCATTTAATGAACATCAAGATATGTTTTTTTAAAAAGAAAGAAACAGGGTAACATTAATGCATGATCAGTGAAGACAATGTGATAAATCCTTTTAAATGAAATTAAGAAATGTGGGCTGAACTATAATGCTAGAAGACTAGCACTAATCTAGAGTTGATTTGAAATTTTTTTCACAAAGAATTAGGGGCCCAAGGAAAAGGGAAGAGTCTTCACATTCTCTGGGTCCACTATTGTACATAAATAAGCCTTCTTGTTCTTTTTTGGGGGGTGGGGGTGGTAGGAGAGAAAATATTTTCAGTTTTTTACTTAATTTTATAAGCATTTTTCCCTATTCTATGTGTTATACAATTAGTCATTGCCCTAAAAAAATCATAGAAAAATCCATAAAAGTGCAAAATCCTTATGATTACTATTCAATCTAAAATCAAAATGACAGAATTATTTGATTAACATGTACACTAAACATTAATATTAATATTGTCTGATAATGGCAACTGATACATTATCTTAATACCAAAGACCTGTGCCAGTTATTTATATACAAAAAAATGTTAATGTTAAAATGGGTATAATACCATGACTATTTATTCTGTCCTGCAATAAATGTTATAAAGAGAACGTCAATTGTCTAAATTCTGATCAATCATGTAGAGGTTAATCTATAATTAAAATAATATATAATATCTCTACTATGAGCCAAAAGAGTGCATATAGTATATTTTGCTAGGTAAATAAAGGATGCAACTGATGGTTTGCCATGTAAATGTATGAGGATATATGAAACACTTGTAATGTTACAGTCAATACCAGTCAAAAATCTCTATAGATATCATTGCATGGTTTGACTAGCATTAATTATTCAGGCAACATCCCAGTACTTGGTCAACTTTTTTGGTGATATTTGACTTTGGAAATCAGTTCATAATATGGCAGTTTTTATTTTAAAATACTCATTGGTATGGAACCAGGATAGAAACTGTATCATATGCAAATATAAATATTGTGAGAACCTTCTTTAACTTTGAAGGCTTTTATTCTAGACTATCTGAGAAAAGCAGATCACTATAAGAGGTGTAATATTTGCCTGGTGCGCCAGTTGCGACCCTACCTGGACCGAGATGCTCTATGCACAGTCACTCATGCGCTCGTGACCTCCCGTTTAGACTACTACAATGCTCTCTACATGGGGCTGCCCTTGAGGACCACTCGGAGGCTTCAGCTGGTGCAGAATGCGGCCGCGCAAGTTGTGATGGGGGCTTCCCGACACTCCCATGTAACACCTCTACTCCGCGAGCTGCATTGGCTTCTGGTTGCTCTCCGGGTGAGATTCAAGGTGCTGGTGATGACCTATAAAGCCCTTAATGGCTTGGGTCCAGGATATCTGAGGGAACACCTGCTGCCGGCATCAAGTTCCCTTCATCCAGTGTGCTCCCACAGGGAGGGCCTTCTCAGGGTGCCGCCGGTTAAAGATTGCCGGCGGGTAACACCCAGGGGGAGGGCCTTCTCTGTGGGTGCGCCTGCCCTCTGGAACCAGCTGCCCACGGAGCTCAGGACCGCCCCCGACCTTCGTTCATTTCGCTGGGACCTGAAGACCTGGCTCTTCAAGCTCTCCAGCCCAGGCTGAGAGTTTTTAATTGGGGTTTTATATTTTTTAGGGATTAAATTTAATTCTTTTTAATTGTTTTTAATTTTTGTATCAATGTTTTAATTACCCTGTAAACCGCCCTGAGTCCTTCGGGAAAGGGCGGTATATAAATCCAATAAAATAAAATAAATAAATAAATAATATGCCACAATAAACATTTCAGAGTTCACTTTGATATGGATTGTTCTTCCAAGATCTGGGAGATATAATGATAACATCTGAAGAAAAATAAGTTTTCATATTGCTGTAATTTGCTTAGTGCTTCAGTTCAAAGCAGACACAGATGATCTAGGTATCTTCCTTTTGATTCTAAAGTGAGTCAGATAAACAGTGTCATTCTATGCCAATCAGAAGCAAGGTCTGTTAACATTAATATGATTGATTTCATAGTGTTGAATCTACACAAAAAACATTCAGGGTGGGGAGACATTCACAACATTTTTTCTCATATTGCTTCTAGAGTCTGGTTTGCTTTACAGACTCAGATAATCTTCAGTGACAAGAGTGATTATTTTTTTACTTTGCTCTCTCTCTCTCTCTCTCTCCCTCCTCTCTCTGATAAACCTAATATTCCTTCCTCCTCCAATTTTCCCCTCAACAACCATGGGAGGTAGGTTGGGTTGAGAAAGTGACTGGCCCAAAGTCAGGTAGCCAGCTTTCATGTGTGAGGTATACCTTATAGAAGTATACCTGTTTTCCAAAATTGTTTTGCTGTGATTGGGTTTTACCTACAAGGTGTTTTTTTCTTTCTTTCAAAACTGTAGCTTTTAAAATGCTTTTAAAAATTATTTAAAATATAATAGGACTCAAAAGTAAGCCTAGTGGTGGGATTCAGCTGGTTCGCACCACTTTGGCAGAAATGGTAGTTAATTTTTTGTTGGCCAGGCCCAGAATGGACTTCCAGAAACACATCCACACAGAGAACTGATTGTTCATATATATGAATCCCACCACTGAGTAAGCCCCATTCATTTCCTATCCTAGAAAATACTACTGGATGATCACTTGCATGAAGTATTTCTCGACTATTTTTCAGTAGGTATTTTAACTTCTTTAATATAAAATATCTATTTCTGTGAAAAGAGCAAATCCTTTGTTTTTTCATCACCTAATTCTTTTTGTGATGCAACAATCTACACTTAGTGATATCATAATTCATCATAAAGGAAGGATTATATATGTAACTCTGCTATGATGAAGTTTGCAGGTGTCAGTTGATAAGGAAGGAGAAAGCTGTTGTTTAAGCATAAACAATTTGATAACTGCTAAAGCAGCAGTAAAGAGAAGTTAAATTCAGGGAGTGCTTAATTCCATTGCGAGAATTTCTTTAATGTGATTTTCAAAATCACCCAGGCAAAATCATCCAGTGAGAATAAAGATGTAGGTGTTTCTCTTTGAACTAGAAAAAACCTGAGCCATAGGCATGACCAAGTCATTGAGATATAATTTTACATCTCAGTGATTGCAACAGGAGAAGAATAAAATATATTAATTGAATTAAATGACTCATAAATGCTTCAGAAAACTCACTACATTCATTGGGAATTATTTTCAAGAAGTACATTTTAGAATATCTATTTAAAGCTTTCATTCCGTATATATTTACTTGGCAGGTTAATTTCATTAAGCTCTGGAGCTTACTTTTAAATTAATGTATCTAGGGCCAGATTATTCAAGTGATGTGTTCTGCTAAAATTCCAGTTCTGCATTGTTCAAATGATGGAAATATTTAAGTGACCTGTATGGAACTTTAGAAATGAGCTGACAAAGTAGCACAATGATAAGTGTGTTAATGTCTGTTCAGAACTGAATTTGGCAATTTTCTTTTCTTGTATGACACAGTGTGGATGTTCTCAAAGCAACTTGTTTCTCTGAAGATCTTCAGCCCAATAGACAGAAGAACAAAAGCTGCCACCTGGAAGAGACTGAATTGCACTCCTGTTTTCATCTTTTTCTTCCACCTTTTGAAAAATAAAATTAAGCCCTGCAGTTGATAAGACTAGCATGTTGGTAATTTAAATGCCTTCTTATTTTTTAAATTAGAAGCTGAACATGATGGAATAGTTTCAGGCTCTTTTTGAAGTTGTCTTCACTCCTCATTTTTTAAGTCCTTCATTACAAGGGTGACTGAATAAATAGAATAAAATGAGAAAGTATTTTAAGGAGAGATGAGGAACTATGGAAGAAAGATATGTAAATCATGCATCAGTCAGACATGAAACTCATCAGTTAAGGCACCTGCCAAGAGTATAACTCATGAACAGAAAAATCAAACCATGTCTGAATAGTGTTAGAAAGTAAGTAGATGTCAAAATGGTATCAATCCACAGAGAACATGAATTCATTATCAAATAAAACATTCTCCCTACCCATAGCCCAAGACACTTGGCCATGAATTTGATGTTTGTCTGTTCAAATGATATTTCTGCATGAAGCTACTAGCTGGTTTAAAATCATGATCTCATGTTAGCCCTCTTATGCTGCAACTGTAATATGGACATAATATTAATATGCCTTGAAAGGTTCTTGTTGGAAGTGCTGTAGGCTACATGGCAATGCCATGATAAAATTTATTTATCTCTTTTCTTTATATTTCATATTTCTTAATTTCCAACTTGAGACAAGATATTTTAAATGTTATGAGTTACTGATTCCCTGACTTCCTAAAGAGAAATAAAACAATGCTACAATTGTTCAGTTCTCTTTGCATAAATGCCAGAAACACAAGTATCTGAAAAAGAGGTTGTGAGGTTGGGTTGTTAAATTAATTGACTGGGTTTTTGTTTTGCCTTTCTTTAATTAATTGAAATTAACTCAGTGGTTGTCTCTGAGAACAGGCATTTGGAAGCCACTTTCTTAGTGTTTGCTGCAGTTCAATAACTTCCCCTTATATAAAGGTAAAGGTAAAGGTTCCCCCGCACATGCGTGCTAGTTGTTTCTGACTCTAGGGGCTGGTGCTCATTTCCGTTTCAAAGCTGAAGAGCCAGCGCTTGTCTCCGTGGTCATGTGGTCGGCATGACTAGACGCCAAAGGCACACGGAACGCTGTTACCTTCCCACCATAGTGGTCCCTATTTTTCTACTTGCATTTTTATGTGCTTTCGAACTGCTAGGTTGGCAGAAGCTGGGACAAGTAACAGGCGCTCACTCTGTTACGCGGCACTCGGGATTCAACCCGCCAAACTGCCGACCCTCTGATCGACAAGCTCAGCGTCCTAACCCACTCAGCCACCACATCCCTTTCTCCCCTTGTATAGGCTTAGTTTAATGTATCTATTTGAATAATAAGAACTATCTTCAAGGGTACGAAATGCAAATAACAGTATCCCTGAGAGTATTAGCAAACAAAACAAATACAAAGTTCATCTGGAAATATATGTTTTTCTTAGCTTAGCCATCTTTTGATTTTGGAAGTAGAAAACAAGAGTAACAATGTACTTTCATTTGTCTTCTTCTGACCCAGGATATAAGTTGGGATGTATTAAAGTAGGAATTCTCAGTGACTGTTTTCTCCTGTGGAACACCTTATACACAAAAGCCTCCCAATTCTTATGGCATTCTGGAAGATAGTTAACATCTGGGTATAATTTAAAGGATAAGAAAGCTCAGGTTCTAGTCTACCTCTAGCCATGAAAGCGCATGGAATCATAACCCATCATTCTCTTTTAGTTCAATCTATCCCACGAAGATTTTGTGATGAAAAATAGGAAGAAAAAATCCTATGTGTGCTACCTAAAAACTAGGATCTAATGAACAAAGAACTAATTCCTGAAGACCTTTAAAAATAAACAGCTGAAGTAAAATCTGTGGCACTGGTAATATTGCTATAATTATTTTGTAGTACATTTTATTGTATTATTTCTATAGTATTTATTGTATCAGATTTGTACAATGCCTAGAATCTTTGAAAGAGTTATTGTATATACATCTTACAAATATAAAAATAAATTTAAAATAAAAAATGGGTTGTATGTTGAAGCACAAAATATATAAGAAAGTTACCCTTTTTGTTATAGCAATGCTACATTTAATAGCACCACTATATATGGATTTATGAAATATTACTTATTAATATTTAAGCTTAACCTTAATCCTCACCCCTTAGCATGCAATGAGTTGGATGCCTGTTTCCTGGAATTGTGGCATACATTTGATCTCAAAGTAGTTGTATAATTGACAACAAAAGTGATTTAAAAAATCAATGAGGGAAATGAAAACTGAAGGCAATGAAAAGCAACAGCATTTATTTTATTTTATTTATTTATATATCAAACTCCTCAAGCACCCATCTCTCTCATAGAGGAGCTCTGTGTACTGTTAAGATATAGTGGAAAAGACAGAGCTCTGATATGGTTACTGTAATATGGGTATAGTTTCAGCAGGCTACAAATACCTTTTTATTTTATTTAAATATCACTATAATTAACTAAAGTATTCAATGCTTTAGTTTTTTCATAGAGGATCTTCGGTCTCTTCACAACATTTCAACCAAAGATGGAGAGATTGATAAAATGTTCAAGAAAAATAATTTCCTGATTTATCATTTACACTTTTATTCTCCCATAAACTTTGAAAAATAAAGTTTTTTGGTTTTCAAAGAATGATAGGATACTCAACTCCATTTATTTTATGTTCTGGTTTTATGGTTTTTGGCATTCATTTGTGTCCAGTCATGGATGTTTAAATTTTGAATGATTTATCTTTGTTTACTTTTAATTGCTGTTAATTACTGAGCATTTTATAATCGTAGATAAAAGTGTAATAATACATACATTGTAATAAATAAAAATAAAGTACAACAAGAACCTGTTCAACTAACAAAATTAGGACCCACGGCATTATGTTCATTTAGGAAAGTCTTGGGGGATGAAAGTAGATATGTATCCTAACTATAGTAAGGAATTGTTTGATGGGAAACAATTACTGAACAAATATCATTGTAGTAAATTTTCCTAAAAAAAGAAACATCAACCAGTGTTACTGATGATTTTCTGAGAGACTGATATTTGGTTATCAACTCCAATGTCTTCTAAGCTTCACATCCCCCCCCCCCCGCCTTAGTTCACAATTCATCCATTAAAATTTCCAATTATTTAATAGAGACAGATTATGTGGTCCAAACTCTGACTTCTCTGAAGATTATGTCTGCAATAAATAATTTGCAGTAAATTAGCTACATTTAGCTTAATGTAATTTGAGTACTTCCTGTTGCTCAGAGCGTTATAGATCCAAAATCTCTGATTACCTAGCTTCACACAAGGAGACTAATATGTTGTTGTGTAGTTTGTGGCTTGGTGTGTTGTGCAAAATCATCCATGTGATTATGCTTGTTTGCAAACCAGGCACACTGGTGAATTTAATCAGAGCATGGTTAAATTCTTTAAAAAACCCACAGTTTAGCATGTAGTGCTAGCATTATAAGAAGTACTATACATTGCATGAAGATTAATGGGGTAACAGTGTTTCCTCTGTCAATAAAGGAAAGGTCAGAGATCAAGGGAGAAAAACTATCTGTTTCCTATTCTTTACCTGAAATTTTTAATGACTGAAGAGGACTAATATGTATTTATAAATAAAGGACCATAGGAGGAGAGAAAATGCCTTTTGAGAAACAATCAAATGGCCATGGCAATTTCTTGAAGTATTGTTGCATTTTGTAAAGTTCTATATAAGACAGAAATTTACAGAGGGAAATTGTAGAAGTAAAACAAATAACGGGAAATAGACAACTATTTTGGGGCACAATACAAATGCTCTTTATTTTCTTTGTTAGAAACCCACAGTCCTTTTTCTGACTTGTTCTAAGATACTTTATGTATGCTTTCATGACAATTTGAAAACCAATAGAAATGAATGATGGGAATCCAAAGACACTGAATATGCCTCCATTTTGTACTCTAAACAGATTCTTTTACTCATGAATAATTTTGTGAGAGATAATAAGCCACAGGTGGAGTTGAGTGAAGAAAATCTATTTCTCCAATATACATAAAAAATAACCTGCCACTTTGAAAAGTGATAGATGTGAATACTGACAGTCAGCTGTCAAAAGAAAAGAGAAATTCCAGGTCCTCTTGTGACAGTGATGCCTTTGAATATTTCCAATCCATAAATATTTTAGATTTTTTTTAAAAGCTAAAGTGAAATAACAACAATTGAGACGCTGAACTAATCTGTAGCACTGTTATACAGTTCAGAATTTCTATTCTGGTTGTTTCTTCTTTGAAAGACCATAGACAATCAAATGTAAATAGATATAAATGGACTGTATTAGCTGACTGGTACTTTGTTAACTTCACTTCAGCTCAATTAAAAATATATTGAATAAAACCCTTATTTCCTCAGTAGGTCGCTGACTTTCAAAGGTTGATGTTTGGAAAGCCAAAATACGAGAAGACAAATAAAAGACATTTTCAAAGAATCAGTTTAGCAGGAGGTCAGCAAGGCTAAATTCAAAGACAAGTTCAATTCAAAGTACACATACAGAAAGCAATAACAGTAATTTTATTCAGGTCTGCTTAAAAATAAATCCCATTGAATTAATTAGAACTTATTCCAAAGTAAGTAGATAACAGATGCTTCTGGTAGGCACACATATACGTATATGTGTTTATTTATTTATATATTGCTGCAACCTCACAAAAAGAAGGGAAAAAACCCACCCATAGCAACACTACAAACATCACAAAATAAAGAAAAGGACAATCACATGTACCATAGCAGTAAAATCAAAGTAAAAAAATGAAAATCACTTTTAAATGAACTCTCTCCAGAAAAATCTCAATTTTTAATAAACTTCTGTAAGCCACTAAGGAAGAGACTAGCCTGACCTCTGTGAGAAAAACATCCTAAACCACCAGCATTGGCCCTGAGAAGCAGCATTTTCTCCCCTCGGTTCATAGAAATGTGGGTTCATAAAGAGTTTATCAATCAAAGGCATAATACGTTGGGCCAACACAGGTTGGAGGAGGTAGATGGAATTTTCTGCAAGTCTTTCCATTTATGTTAATTATACAAGAGAAAGCAAGGTATCAAACCAACAAATAAACAAAAAAATCCCCACCCTATGTTAATATTCATGAAATTAGAAAATTTCTATAGCAATTTTCAGGATAGAATCCTGCTCAGAAGAAGTAAGAAAATAAGAAAGGTATTGACTTTTTCCTTTTCTCTTTCTGGCAGAAATTAATTGACTGGCATGATAGCCCAGATCAGGGGTAGGGAACCTTGGCTCTTTTATGACTTGTGGACTTCAACTCCCAGAATTCCTGAGTGAGCATGGCTGGCTCAGGAATTCTGGATATTGAAGTCCACTAGTCATAAAAGAGCCAAGGCTCCCTACCCCTGGCCTAGACTAATTCATCCTGGGCATTGGAAAGTTAAAAATATTCTGAGAAATAAGGGTAAGCCCATGGGCTCTGCTGCCATATCATAATGTAAACAGCTTTTTAGTATATCTTGAATTAAAGACCCGCAGTAAGTTAGCAGCACATTCCACTATTCAAAAATTCCAGTGTGATCAAGACTCCTGAGAAGGCAAGAGCCCTAGATTATGAAATTTGTGGGAATGCCTATAAGCATATAAGGGGTGAAACTCTTTAGAATTTAGAATGAAATCTGCAGGTATTACACTTTGGATTCAATGTTTTGCATTCACTGGGGTATACCAAAATGATTTATGGGCTTGATGTTACCAAGCCTCTATGCATTTCTATGATCTGTTGGTTGTTGATGGATGGTTAAGCAAATCAACAACATGATTACTTTTATCTGACATTGTCATAATTTATCCATTTTTTTCTAATAATATGATGGTAATTTGGCATTCCTTGAACTTCTGCTTCCTTTTCAGGTAAACATTTATTTGTACTAGGAAGGAAAAACAATTTTGGTTGTTTTGATATTTTCTGCCTTTAAAATAATGATCTAAATCATTATCTAAATCTTTTCAGCCAAGCATTCAATTTTTCTAGAATTTATACATTAACGAAATTAGTTGCTAAGCTGCTTGTACACTTTGAGTCATTCTGATATATATTTAAAAACTGGATGAAGCCCTCCCATTAGAGTCAGCTGCAGTGCTCTTGACCCAGCTTTAAGTGCCACTACATTAAATTGATGCGGGGTGGAGAGGGGGAATGTAGCACTACCACATCATTTTGAGAGTGAATAGAGAACCAAGGCTACAGGTAATTTTCTATCAATAACATCCTAACTACTAATTCAGCTAAGATAACTCAGCAGCTATCTTAATAGGTGGTCTGATTTTCCTTTTAACTTTGCTCAATTGAGTACAATTTTAAAGGTCTATATCAGAGGTGTCAAACTCAATTTCATTGAGGGCCACATCAGCATTGCAGTTGCCCTCAAGGGGCCGGGTGGGTATGGCCAGGGTGGGCGTGGCCTACTGGGTGGGCGTGACTAGAGTGCATATGGCCTACTGGGTGGGCATGGCCAGCTCTACATCGTTCGCATCAAGGGTGCCTATGGGTGCCTGGGCAGGAGTGGGACAGATCTGAGGGTCTCTGGCAGAAGGAGGGTCTCTGGGCCAGGGCCAAGGCAGTGGGGGCTGTTCCCTCAATGTTTCCAGGATGGCTTCGCGGGCCACATGAAACCACTTTGCGGGCCGAATCTGGTCCCCGGGCCTTGTGTTTGACATGTCTGGTCTATATGCAGTGGTGGGATTCAAATATATATGAACAACCAGTTCTCTATGTGGATGCTGCTTCAGGAAGTCCATTCTGGGCCTGGGCAACAAAAAATTAGCCACTGGTTCTGCTGAAGTGGTGCAAACTGGCTGAATCCCACCACTGTCTTTATGTGTGTCTAAACCAGTAAGATACCTGTAATCTCTAGACAGAGATAAACGAGTTAATTTTTGGATTGGTCTTAGTATATTTAATATGACAACAGTTGGAAACTATGATGTTTTGTGGGTGATTAGCCCAGTGCATCAGTGTGTGCTAGATATCGAAAATGTACAATAGGAAGTGATTTACCCCTAATTCAGGCAGAAATCAATGCTTTGTTATCTAATATTCCAATATACTGGTATACCTTATGGTGCATATATATATCACAAATTAAGAGGTATAGTTCTCATTCCATACACTAATGAGAAATACTTACTTGCACATGTACTCAAACCAGAATTATCAACAGAGTTTGAAATGCTTTAAAGATTGTAGATGTTATTATTAAATACACAAATATCTTTTTTTTAAAAAAAACCACTTTGTTATAGAATAGAAAGTAGGTTACATTGATTCAGTTAAATTTGGTCTGCAATTACCATATTACATATGTAGAACCAATGGAGAAATAAGAAAGGAATGGTTGTGGATTAGGCAAAATAAGTATTGGACTGATGACAAAGAAAATATTGAAAAGGCACAGAGAAAGAGGAAAAAAAGAGATTGATTAAAAATTAAAGGATGGATACAGAGAAAATTTGATGTAAATATCAGTTCCATTTCCATCATTCTGTAATTCTGCACTGAAAAATCATGTTTCAACGTTACTTTTGCTGGATTTTAAACTTTTATTTTTCTACTACATTTTTGAGACAAGGTACTAGTAGAAAGCAAGTATGAACATTTCTTGATTAGTTCAATATTAAAATAAGAAACATAAAAGCAGTCAGGAGGAAAAGCAGACAGATCTGCTGAACTAATTGGCTGAACTAATTTAATTCTAAGTAAAATATATAAAACAGGTAAAATGTAGATAATAGATAAAACAGATTTGATAAAGCATATTAGTTTCTCTAAATCTACCAGTTTGTAGATCAACCAAACAATGACCTGGATCTAGAACTGATAGTTTACAATGTTGCTTTGCCTCATCTACATACCCACAACCATGAAAGAAAGAAAATTAACAAGCAGAAAAGGATTAGTCTTATGCCAAACCATCGTATTACTTTATTAACATTTCCTTGACCTTTTTGTTTATTGGTTTGAGTGTTTAATAATTTATAGAGCATTGCTACATAATAGGGTCATGTGAGCCCTTGGGGGGGGGGAAACAGGAGTAGCAAATTGGCAATCTGACCTACGAGATTGTTGTTGTTAGTTGCGAAGTCGTGTCCGACCCATCGCGACCCTATGGACAATGTTCCTCCAGGCCTTCCTGTCCTCTACCACCTGCTGGAGTCCATTTAAGCTCACGTCTACTGCTTCAGTGACTCTGTCCAGCCACCTCATTCTCTGTCGTCCCCTTCTTCTCTTGCCCTCAACCTTTCCCAGCGTTAGGCTCTTCTCCAGTGAGTCCTTCCTTCTCAGACCTACGAGATACTGGATGCCATATAACTCAAATAAGCTCTATTGAGCAATTGCTTGGAAATTATCTTACATTTGCAGCCCTTGCCTTTTTCTAAGCAGAATGCTGTGGTTTGGTTTGGTTTGGTTTGTTTGTTTGTTTATTTATTTATTTATTTTAAAATTCTTTACTTGGAGAATTTTTGTAAGGGATCATATCAATTATAGAAAACTGCATACTACTTAGGCTTCATGGGATCATAATTGCTTCTGGATAGGAAGCATTTTCTATTCACATGTAAGTGCCCTATTAAAAACACAGAAATAGAAATCTGACGGCAGAAACAGTGATCCATCGATCCGTAGAGGCTGTCCTTAGAGATGATGATGATGATGATGATGATGATGATGATGATGATGATGATTATCATCATTATCATTTTTTGTCAGGTGATGGACATGTTTATCCCAAGCACGTTTAAACACAGTTACTGATTGGCCCATGATTTCCCTGAAAAGTTGATTTCAAGCTTCCACTACCCTTTCTGTGAAGTAATACTTTCTAGCATTACTTTTGAACTTGCATCCTGTCACTTTGAGGTTATGCCCCCGTGTTTTTAATTTTTGTTTAAAAGACTCTGAATAAAAGACATAAGACTTAGGTTATTTATATATTTATGTACTACATTTTTATGCTGTAAGTATCTCTTTGTTCCAAAGACCACAAGGAGACATTTAATATTGGGGGACAGAGGTGACATTTAACACTTGAGAACATGTTTATGAACAACCATCTCTAAAATGCTTAATGGAAACAGTTTGAAGAGCTGCTATAATATGTATCAGTTCCACCACCAGGAAAAGTCAAATTAAAATCAAAATAGATTAATGGAAGACATTAGAAAAAAGACCTGCATCAATAATAATCATATTAATAATAATGACAAATCTTACAGTGAGCAACATGTTTATTAAACGGAACACTGCATGAAGCTGCATTTATGTTGGAATCATTTAGAAATATCCTAATGTACACTTTATTTTTGCTTTCCTTTTTTACTGGGAGAAATGGGAGTATAGTGTTCTTTAAAATGGTTCATCTAACTACCAATACTGCTGTTTTTTATTAAAAAAAACCTGGTTCTCTGATAAAATACAGTCTCCCTAATCCCAATTAAAAATCTGTTTTTATTCATAACCTTACTTATTGAGTAGGAACCGTTACAAAGTTAGGTTTGCAGTATAGCCCTTGACTATTCTTGGGAAGAGTGCTTTAATCAATATGAAAATAAGAGTAATCAAGGAATGGAAAAGGATTATAGCTAAGTATATAAGAGGAGAATGAATCAGTAAAAATAAATTTGCACCAGAGATTTGCTTGCATATTAACTGTGCAGCACCCAGCCCCATCAATAACTGGAGAAGTTGTTTTTAATTCTCTGGATATGCTTGCTAATAAAGCTATTTTATCACAGTGTTTATAAAAGAGTAAGTTTGCAAAACGCTGCCAAAGCATCATAACTGCATAGATTGTGTTCTTTGGCAATACAACAACTTATTTAGTCTCCCCACTGTTCTATACCCCCTTTTTCTGTTTGTATGTTGCTATGGAAATTAAGCCAAGGTTGTAAACTAGTAAACCAAATATTTGGAACAAACTACTTTAAAACACAAGAGTGAACAATGACTTTCATATAACCAACTTACCAGAAAGATTCAATGGAAATAGAATGGTGAAACAGATGGGCCTTTCGACATTATCCTGCACATCTGTTCTCATGTTCACTAAGAATTAAGATATTCTATGCCCACCTAGCAGTTCGAAAGCACGTAAAAATGCAAGTAGAAAAATAGGGACCGCTACGGTGGGAAGGTAACAGCGTTCCGTGCGCCTTTGGCGTCTAGTCATGCCGGCCACATGACCACGGAGATGTCCTCGGACAAGCGCTGGCTCTTCGGCTTTGAAACGGAGATGAGCACCGGCCCCTAGAGTCGGAAACGACTAGCACGCATGTGCGGGGGAACCTTTACCTTTACCTTTTATTATGGTAGAGTAAATGAGCAAAACCTTCTCACTTTCTTTCTTCTAATACTTCCCATACTTCCCATTATAAATATTCAGTCTTTTATGACAAAGCAGAGTCCAGGTTGTGAGAAGCTACATAGATGCACATGCTAAAATAAATAGTAATTATACCTATATATTCCTTTTATGCAAAGGTTGCATATTTAATCAGGAGTTTCTCTGTCAGTATTCAAATTTAAGAGGTACATCTTAGGTTTTGCATCATTTTGCCATGTGAGCATTTCTTCTTGTTTGAACACTACAATACTATTAGGAAATGGAGGGCTTTTTTGTCATAGAACGCTCAGAACAGAGTTCCGGCACCTTTTTTGGATGGAACCTTGTAGGGTAGGCAAGGCAGGTTGTATGACATGTGTGAGTTCTGGCACCTTTTTCTTTTACAAAAAAAGCACTGAGGCAATGTATTTTTACACAACTACAACCATTCCTACAACAAAAGGAAACCAAAGTTACTGTCACTCAGTTTTATGAATCTGTAGAAATCAAAATCAAATTGGTTAGAACAGATATGTCAAACCTGTGATGTGTCAGTACTGTTTTGCCATTGCCAGCAATGGGGTGGACGCGGCTTCCATGTGACACGTTCGGCCTGCAGGCCTGCAGTTTGACACCCCTTGTTTAGAAGGAATAGCATATAAGAAAGAGTTTAATCTTGTTTGTCAAACAGCCGTGCCTAACAACTAAGAATGATCTATTTTATTTGATTCATATTTTAATTGAACCAACCAGGATTGCAAGTCATAAGTATTTTGAATGAGATTACAGATGTTTAGCAAATTTCCTTAAATGTTTATCTTTTGATCATATTATCAAGGAATGACTTGCATATAAGAAATAATGAACACAACCCCAACCTGTATCATTTGATGTAGAACAATTTATATGTTTGGCTCTGGAACATTAGTTTGTCAGATGATGTATGTAGAAAATCAATGTAAATGGCAGGTGAAATCTTGGTGAAAGATTCTGCCTTCATCTACCCCTGTTAATTTAATGATATGAACAGCTCATAGAAATATACATGTGAATGAATTTATGCACACTATAAAGAAAGATTTTCCATTTTTTTAAAGAAATATATGATATACATACATACATACATACATACATACACATACATGCTTGTATGCATATTTTTCCCCTCTCTAAATTTACTGCATACTAGTAAATTGATGGATGTGACCATTCCTGACAATGGCATTTTAAAATATCTATCTATCTATCTATCTATCTATCTATCTATCTATCTATCTATCATCTATCTATCTATCTATCTATCTATCTATCTATCTATCTATCTATCTATCTATCTATCTATCTATTTATTTCAGAGGTTCCACAGGGACTGGTTTCACGGAGAGAGGTTTTTTCACGGGCTGAAGGGTGCATGGTTTATGTACTGCCTGTATCCCATGGATGGGGCTTTGCTTGTTTGTGCAGCCCAGTTGCTGGCAAATGTACAGGTCCATGGATCAGGTGTTGGGGACCCTTGATTTATATGGCTGCCCAACTTACACAAAGAAACTCAAGGCAACATACATGATTAAAATTCTGCAATATCAAAAGCCCCTCCACCCCTACCACTGTGGTGACAGCAAGTACAAGCTAGCCACTTGATTGGCTCTGGATCAAACTGGAATCTCCAGGCCCGTCAATAGAACCATGTATTCAGAGTTTTCCAGAAAAATATCCAATCTTATCTCTGAGGGAAAGATATTCAATAAGAGCATGCCATCATAGAGAAACCTTGTATTTCTAATGAGCCAGGTAGGTGTAGTCAAGGAAAAAAAATACTCAGTAGGAAAAAATGCAGTAAAAAATGTGCACACGCGCGTGTGTGTGCGCGCGCGCACACACACACACAGATCTTTTCCAAAATCAAAACAAAACTATTAGAATAGTTGTTGCCTAATGGTGATGGTATAAGATAATCATTTGAACAACAGAAAATTAGACATCAAACAGATAAATATTAACTCAGTGCCTTTCTTCAATTAGCTAGTAAGAACTCTATATATTTTTTCTGATGTTTGCTTCCCGCTTTAATGTAATTTGCACTTTATTGCAACTTTTCTTAACTATTTCATTAGTCTTTCTGGCAACATTTCTTATATGTTGCAATTTGTTAGAAGCATAATGCAGCAAAATGCAAATGGCAGCATACCTCAGTTTTCACTATAAATCATTATTTGATTTCAAAGCTGCATTAAAAGGCCAAAGTAGATGTGACAGCAGCAGATATAAATGATTATCCTTCGATCTGAGCCATTCTTGTAGAAATATTAGAAAATCTGAATTTAACAAGCAGAGAAAAGCTCTTTTCATCCCTTCAGATTATTTCTACAGTGCAAGCTCTTCTTCAAGAAAAGCATCCTTTTAACAAAACTTGTTATAATTGTTAGTATGGAAAATGTTGGAGAAACTAGGGAAAGAAAATGTCACAGAGTAGTGATCTTAATAAAACAGGAACAATTCCAGACAGAACATGTTAAAACACAGCACCAGTGATTTAGTAAGGAGGAAAACGTCTTTATGCCCAAGACACTGGAGAGTGAGTATGAGTTTTACAGTCTTTGTTAGGTGCAATAAAATACTTAATGGGCTAGTGGGGAATAATTTGGGATTTTTTTTCATTCTCATGTTTCTCTGTTTTTTTAAAATAAATCTTTTATGGGATTCAGAAGGAGTTATGCTTAACTCTTTTGAATTTCACAAAAGTCCCAAATATGCTTTTTCAACAAATCAACTGGATTTTCTTGTTTTTCTTGGCAGGATTTATACTCCTTGCAGACAGTCATTCCCCACCATCCAGTCAGAGCTGGAGAAGCTTCTTGGATGAGAAGCGAAACTTCTTCAAAGAAAATCAAGAAAGTCCAGTTGCCTCATGAAAAAAGTACCTTTGGGACAACCATGACCTGGATGACTAAGAATCTCCATAGACAAATCCCATAAAAGGTTTATTTAAATCCCATAGTTATGCCTATGACAAAAAATGCCTTCAAGTAGTATAAATAATAAGTCTGAGTACTCTGAGCTATCTTTAAATGTCATTGTTTAGTAGAGCAAAAGCTAAACTAGGATGACTGTGGGATAAGAGTTAAAAAAGTTAAGATGGTGGCCACAATCATACTATCAAAATCCCTGCCTTTTTATGTATGTCTTAATGCATGTAAAAATGGGGACAAACTTTCACTGTGTGATTGTGGCCACTGTTTTGCATATTCCAGTGGTTACATTCTTATAGGTCAGACATGTCAAACTTGCGACGTCACATGATGTCATGCAACGTATCATGACGGTTTTACCTTTGCCGGCAATGGGGGGGGCACGGCTTCCAGATGATGCATCCGGCCTGCAGGCTGGCAGTTTTACACCCCTGTTATAGGTGGTAGAACAAGTTGTACCTCTTTAAGCTTATTTTGGCTGAAATTAATGTGCTTTTGAAATATTTCTCCTTTATATTCCATAATAAGAAAATTTATCATGCTATTTTTTCCAAAATAGAAGAACATAGAGTTTGATTAGTACAATAATTGAGTGCAGTCACTGAACAACATATATATATATATATATATATATATATATATATATATATATATATATATATATATATATATATATATATATATATATATATATATATATATATATATATATATATATATATATATATATATATATATAAATTCCATTTATATCCCGCCCTTCTCCGAAGACTCAGGGCGGCTTACAAGCTTAGCAGTAGCCTTCATTCTATGTATATGCCTGCTTATTAGGGCTTTCATACACCCCCAAGTGGCATTATTACAAAGTCAGCTTAATTGCCCCCAACAATCTGGGTTCTCATTTTACCTACCTCGGAAGGATGGAAGGCTGAGTCAACCTTGAGCCTGGTGGGATGCGAACCTGCACTAATTGCAGGCAGCTGGTGTTACTTAAGGAGCCCACTGCTCCACCAAGGTTCTTGCTGCATCACATGATATATATACATACACACACACACACACACACACACACACACACACACACACACATATATATATATATATATATAGTGCTAATGTGTAAAAAAACCTTGTGAAATAACATTCTTCATTTGCTTCCTTAATTTCCACTATTTGCACTATGATTGTTACTAGTGCTAACTAAGTGGGGCTTTTGACAATCATAGTCACCTGCATCGGGCCAAATCAAGCATTTTGTGGTGTTGTAGTGGTTAGAATTCAGTACTGCAGGCTACCACCAGGAGTTTGATCCTGATCTACTCAAGGTTGACTCAGCCTTCTATCCTTCCGAGGTTGGCGAAATGAGGACCCAGATTGTTGGGGGGGAGCAATATGGTGACATCTGTAAACTGTGATATATAAGTCTAAGTGCTATTGCTATTGCTTTCCCACTGTACATACATAAAAAGAAACTTGAGACACACTTGACTCTCTTTTACTGCTTGAATTGTCTTCTGATCATTAGTTGCTTAGCTGAAATATACTGTAAGTCTTCATACATTATTTTATTTTCTAAAATACATGAAATTTTTATCACAAATGTGTTTTATAACCCAATGTGTCCTTAGTAAATACAGAATATATTATCTAGCCCAAAATTGCATCCTGCATTTGTTTCCCACAATGGTTCTCAATGCAGTTACTAATCAATAACACATAACATTATAATAAGCATATATCAGATTATGTTTCCATGTATTCATCTTATATTACACAGTATATTTTCCTTTTACAGAAATTCCGTGCTAAATTATTAAAATGGTTGAGGCCTGTGAATGTCCTTCAACCTACAGAACATTGGCAATGGTATTCTGTAATAGGTTTCAATGACAGCCAAGTATGAGGCACTTTCCTGCATCTCTAACATGGACATGCTGGCTGGAATTGCTAAGACTTGATCTCAGCAACTTTAAAGATGTGTGGCTAGGAAATTCAGTGAGCTGAAGTCCATACATCTTAAAGTTACTGAAGTTGAGAAACAGGGATCTAGTGCAGGGGTGTCAAATTGCCGGCTTGCAGGCCAGATGCATCATAGTGAAACTGTGCCCACCCCATTGCCAGCAATGGCAAAAAAGTCGCGATACGTCACGACACATCATGTGACATTGCAAGTTTGATGCCCCTGATCCAGTGGATCATAAGTTTTCTGCAGCTGTCAAAGTAGGATCCTTTTTGTATTCCCCAAGTATCATTCCATAAAATAATACCTAGTAGTCACCATTGGTGTTTCCTATTGTAACCTTAATGTTACTTCTTTTTGTCACTTAATTTCCCATAATTTTATACAAATTTTATAATAAATGTTTATACAAGTGTAATAATAAATATAATATATATATGCAGCAATAATTGCATCTACAATAGCAAGTATTTGGACTCAATAATGCAACACTACTGCCAAGACTGCCATTTTCCCTCTTATGTTATAGGCATCCCTCACCAGGCCCCCTGCATGGAAAATTAATAAATTAGGTTGAAAAGATTTTTAAAAAGAAGATCAGGTATCCACATGCAGGGAAATACTGTAAGTGGTATGTTCTTTTGGAATGTTTCCCACCCTTTCCATAGAATTTATTTTATATGGTTTCACTTGTTAAATATAAAGGAAAACCAGCCCCTCTCCCTGCTAGTGTAATAAAAGTCTCTGGCTATGTTAAATCTTGTGATTAAGTAAAATTTTGCTATGGCTGAACATGGGTTTCTATGGGTAGAAACATAAGGAAGAAAGCATATAAATGGGTTATTTGTATTTTTTTTTTGCCTAATGAGAAAGAATGCATGCTTGATCTGGTGTGGAAGTGTCATACCATTCCATAAATATGTAAGGTGATAAAATTGAGCAAAATATAGAAATTAATGGATGGAAGTACAAAACTGATTTTGGCAGTCTGAATTTATGCAACTCTGAATTTGTGCAACTCATAAAGAATAGAGTAAAAATCAACAAATGATTTTAGCTAGTTGGCACAATGTATTTGTACATTTGTTTCATTTCACAAGGATAAGCAAAAAAAACCCTCTTATCAATCAGACCCAAACTACAATAACCTCTAGATTTTTTTGTCATAATACGGTTACATTTGCCTTTTCCCATCTTTTTAGAAAATATTTTACTCTAGTCTGCAGTCTTATATTTAGAGGTAATCAAGTCATCTAAATACCAGTCACATCCCACATCTCATAGATACTCAAGATTTTCCGAGGCTTGTTAGGTATTGGGACTAGTTAGTCTGTAAAACCTGTCAACTTTCAGCAAGATCTTTTTGTATTATATCAACCATTTCATAAAGCTTTCCAACACTCATGTCTGATTTTGTCTGTTACCTGAATAACTATTTCTGTACTGGTCTTTTTAAAATAAATGGAATATTTTGTATACTGTTTCAGGTATTTATTAATAATGTACTGTTTTTATATGATTTAAGAGAATAATAAGGCTGTATGAAGTAATGTATTCTCCTCCACAAAGTGCTTCATGCCATGGAGATTCCATGCCAAAGATATACAATAATTGTAACAAATTATTGTTATACAACAGTCACTGTAGAGGCAAACATATATAACAGTTTACATTACTTTTTGTCTCTTAAGCCCCCCAACGCCAACATTCAAAATATTTACTCCAGTATTTAAACATGGAAAGTGTCTTTTACAGAGATACAGTGCATATACAAAAGCATCTTGCAGTTATTGCAATATCCAGTTGAGGTGAGATGAGCGAAGATACATCTGCACGTTCTTTTGCTGTTAGAAAAAGGGGGGAAATACTGTTTTTTGAAAGAACAGGTTGGTTTACTTGTGCCTTCACTGAAGTGAAGCAATCCTCAAAGATCTACATAACTCCACAAAATAGTAAACTGACTGATTTTGAAACACACACTGTGATTTTGTCTGCAACACACTGAGAAAGTACTTTCTTCAATTCTCCTTGTTTTACAATAGTTGCCAGAGAATGACTGTATAAGTCATGAGTCCTTCGGGAGAAGGGCGGTATAAAAATTTAAATAAATAAATAAATAAATAAATAAATAAATAAATAAATAAATAAATAAATAAATAAATACTTTTATTTCAGTTTTTTGCATGCTATACATTTCAAGTGGGCTTAAACTGTAACAGCTTGCTTTATGCTGATGATATGATTTTATTATCATACTCGCAAGTAGGGTTACATAGACTATTAAGAAGATTCAGCTCTTATTGCCAGGATAACTCCCTAATCATTAGCAAATGTAAATAAAATGTAATGGTGTTTGGAAGACACCATCAGAGACATAAGTGGCAATTATATGGTGAACCAATTGAACAGGTTAACACCTTTGTATATTTGGGTGTAACTTTTTCCAAAACTGGATCTTGGGCCTGCCATCATCAACAGAGTACATTTAGAGCAAAAGCCTGTTTGAATTTACTGCTCAAACTAAAGAATCATAGTTACCCTGGGTCCCTAGCCCCATTAATTAAGGTTTACAAGGCTAAGGTTACCACTATGCTCTTGTATGGAGCAGAAATTTGGGGTCTTTACTCAACCACAGTCATAGAACAAACACAGTCCCAGCATTTGAGATGTATTTTGGGTATAGATCCAAGAACATCTGCTGCAGCAGTTAGAGCTGAATTGGGAATTCATACAATTCATGCATTATCCAAAATTAGAGCATATAATTACTGGTGCAAAGTTAATGAAATGGAGACTGATAGACTCCCCAAGTTATGTCTGCTAGAGCAAATAAAACTACAATCACAAATCTCCTAGATTACCAAACTAACAAATTTTGTAAGAAGCTGTGGCTTTCCGGTCTCTTGTGTAACAGGAGAACAAACCCCCCCAAAAAAGAGTTGCCCAAAGAATTAAGAATATAGAAGAACAAAATGATATAGCTATCCTTGGTAAGGTGGGTAACTTGAAATGGCTGAGTAAATACAAACATACTTTTCAAGTAGACAGTTATTTGAAATTACAACTGCCAAAACATTTTAGGGAGATATTTACGCAAACGAGATTTGAACAGCTTGACACAATGGTTAGATATGGGAGATTTCATACTATACCCTACAATAAGCGTCCCTGCATTTGCGAGCGGCAGAGGTAGAAGACCTGGCTCACATCCTATTTGATTGTTGCTTGTGTAAGAGGGTGAGAGACAGGTATCTTGGTCTACATACGAATGACCCATTGGGATCCCCATATCAAAACAACTTACCATGTCTGGGCAGAACTTGAAAATAACATTTAATGCAGCTCAGTACTTAAACAAAATGGTTTGGTTGAGATCTGCATGTGATTGGGGTAGATTGCAAGGGCAACTCCAAAATATAATTTTATCATATTTTATCTATATCTTAAATTATTGTACACTATTATAACTTCATTTTAGATTGTATTTTATTCCTATTTCATTTTAAATCATATTTTATTCTAATTCCATTTTAAATTGCATTTTATCAAATTCCATTTTAAATTCCTTTTATCAAATTTTAGTAATAATTTGTTGCTGGAACTTTGCACTTTTCATATGGCCCAAGGGCTAATCAATAAAGACTTCTTCTTTTTCTTCTTCTTCTTCTTCTTCTTCTTCTTCTTCTTCTTCTTCTTCTTCTTCTTCTTCTTCTTCTTCTTCTTCTTCTTCTTCTTCTTCTTCTTCTTCTTCTTCTTCTTCTTCTTCTTCTTCTTCTTCTTCTTCTTCTTCTTCTTCTTATTATTATTATTATTATTATTATTATTATTATTATTATTATTGCTTAATGAAGCAAGTAAAGCACATCAATTGCATTGTTTGGTAGAACCAGAATGCAACTATTTGCAGTGAAGAATAGCAGCCTATTTTGGCAACTGTATTAAAATATGCTATTTTTTCAGTTTATAAGCAAACATACTAAAATTCTTAAAAGGAAACTATAGTGGATAGTTTAGCAACTATGAAGTGATACCACCTCAATTCATTGTCTCCTAAAAGAATTTTAAACTCAGTAGATATTATTTCTGAATAAATAAGCTTGTGAAGAGATTGTAAGTGCGTTTAAGTTCTCTTCATAAGGTGGAGCTGAAGTAGATTTCCAGATTGCAGATCACTAATTACCTCCCACGTCTGGTGTAAATAAATGTTAAAACATCCTTGCTGAGAAACAAGCATGTTTTAAAAGGGATCAATTAGTTCTTGGCTATGGTCAGGCTCTTTATTATTTAGCTAAGAGACACGTCTCCAAGCCTAGAAACTCCCTGTTACAGACTTCACTAATTTTAAATCAGCCTTTGATTTAATTCCAGAGAAGCTGTAAGGGAAAAAAACCAACAACAACACCAAGGGGTTTCTCAAAAAAAATATGTAAGTTGTTCTTCTAATTCAGTCTCTCTACTGTACTTTAACTTTATTTGGAAAGTAAGGTATTCCTCCTGGAGATATCTCACTGGACCTGCCACTAGTCAGACAATGGTGAGGAAAAGATGTGTTCTAAACCACGGGTGTCAAACTTTTTTTTTAATCCCATTTATATCCCGCCCTTCTCCGAAGACTCAGGGAGGCTTACAATCTAAGAAGCACAAATCAATGTGCTTAGCAATAGCCTTCATTCTATGTATATGCCTGCTTATTAGGGCTTTCGCCCCCCCCCCACAAGCAGCATTTTACAAAGTCAGCTTATTGCCCACAACAATCTGGGTCCTCATTTTACCTACCTCAGAAGGATGGAAGGCTGAGTCAACCTTGAGCCTGGTGGGACTTGAGCCTGCACTAATTGCAGGCAGCTGGTGTCACTTAAGGAGCCCACTGCTCCACCAAGGTTCTTGCCGCATCACATGATGTGTCGTGATGGGCAGAGCTGGGGTGGGCATGACCCCCATATGATGCAACTGGCCTGCAGGCCGGCAGTTTTACACCCCTGTTTGAACCCCTCTAGTTTTTAACTTGTACATCAGTTTAATAATAAAAGCACATTTGTCTCCACTCATCATACTTTTGTATTAGCAAGCTAAGTAGTCCTAACATTTCTTTATGTAGATAATATCCATAAATCAGGTCTATTTTTTATTTACTTAGTGCAAGGCATAACAAGCATGAATTTTATATATGTGTATATGTATATATATGCATTTCACCTAAATTCAAACCACAGTAAAATAGGAATGTTAAAAAGGTATATATATTCAGATACCAAGCTCTAGGTTATCTAACCACTGACGTGCAACATTGTTTATCTGAAAAATAATCAGATACTGGACCAGTATACTATATGCCAGACATGTATACTATATGCCAGGCATGTCAAACATCACATGACATTGCACAACGTATCACGTCTTTCCCCCCATTGCCTGCAATGGGGTGGGTGTGGTTTTGGCGTGATGCATCCGGCCTGTGGGCGGGCAGTTTGACAGGCTTGCTATATGCTCTCAGTGCTATATGGGTCAGAACAAGAAGCCAGCAAATAGGAGTGGTTTTAATACCTGTTTAGCCCTAATCTGCATGAGAATGTCAACATAAGGATACAATGGAGAAGCATGTACCTTGTTTCAAATCTGTATCTAGGTATTGCCAAGAGGATTACTATAAATTGTAAATGGGATGATTCAGAAATGCTACTTAGATTTTTTTTACATATGATGGAAGAAATGTATGCTTCCCAGAATGTTAAACATGAATCAATTATATTGAATCAGTCATACAATTTAATTTCAGTTCTAGTTGTTCTCAGTGAAATGCTAGCAAAAGTGTGAGGCAGCTGCAAAGTATTTTATCAAAGTGCTTTTATTCTGTTGAGGTTACGCTTGTCTATGACCATAATAAAGATTTGATTTGATTCTGTTGAGGCAACACTGTTTACCTCATTGAAGCTCAGAGTGGCTTTGTTTGCCAGTAGGCTGTTTCTTCTGTAATATCCATTAACCTGAAGAGGTTTCTCTGCATGCATTCTACATGCACATTTTATGATATGAAAACATTCATGAAGGACAAGCAACTGAAATTTAAAATTTTACAAAGCCTTATGACTTCTTCAATAATTAGTATTAGTATTAAGAAAAGCTCAAGTACTCACATCTCCAATATTTAATTTTTAGCTCAGATATTCATCATAATGCACTTAAGGACATAAGAGCCTACCAAATATTCCTCTAAATATAAATAAGTAAATGATTTCATATTCATTTAATAATTGACAATTCAAGTCTTTCAAATGTCTTTGTAATTATAGAATTCTTATATAATTTTTATAAGTGTATGAAATACATGCTAAAATTAGGCATATTCATCAGTATCTGATGAAAAATAGTTAAATGGTATGGGCAATACTTGAAATATATCTGAAAATTGATTTACAATGCCTCATAAAAATCTTAAATGGACGTTTGTGCCAAAATTTTCTTTGTTTTCTTTCAAAAGGGAACCTGATCTAATCATGCATGTTATCCAAGATGATAAATATAAAAGTATAAAATCTCTTCACGGATTACGCCTTATCGTGGTGAAGGGGCTTGCATAATTTAATGAAGCTATGAGCTATGCCGTGCAGGGCCACCCAAGACGGACAGGTCATAGCAGAGAGTTCTGACAAAATGTGATCCACTGGAGAAGGAAATGGCAACCCACTCCAGTATCTTTGACATGAAAACCCCATGGACAGTACCAAAAGGAAAAAAGATATGATGCTGGAAGATGAGCCCCTCAGGTTGGAAGACGTCCAATATGCTACTGGGGAAGAGCAGAGGGCAAGTACTAGTAGCGCCAGAAAGAATGAAGTGACTGGGCCAAAGCCGAAAGGACTCTCAGCTGTGGATGTATCTGGAGGCGAAAGAAAAGTCCGATGCTGTAAAGATTTTTTCTACAAAGGAACCTGGAATGTAAGATCTATGAATCAAGGAAAGGTGGATATGGTCAAACAAGAGATGACAAGACTGAACATCGACATCTTAGGAATCAGCGAACTAAAATGGACAGTAATGGGTGAATTTAATTCAGGTGACCATCAGGTATACTACTGTGGGCAAGAATCCCTCAGAAGAAATGGAGTAGCCTTCATAGTCAATAAAAGAGTAGGAAAAGCAATACTGGGATACAATCCCCAAAATGACAGAATGATCTCAGTTCGAATCCAAGGCAAACCATTCAATATCACAGTAGCCCAAGTCTATGCCCCAACCAGTGGTGCTGAAGAGGATGAAATTGACCGGTTCTATGAAGCCCTACAGCACCTTATAGAATTAACACCAAAAAATGATGTTCTTATCATCATAGGGGATTGGAATGCTAAAGTAGGAAGCCAAACGATAACTGGAATAACAGGCAAGCTTGGCCTTGGAGTACAAAATGAAGCAGGGCACAGGCTGACAGAATTTTGTCAAGAGAATATGATGGTCATAGCAAACACTCTTTTCCAACAACCCAAGAGATGGCTCTACACATGGACATCACCAGATGGTCAACACAGAAATCAGATTGACTATGTGCTCTGCAGCCAAAGATGGAGAAGCTCTATACAGTCAGTAAAAACAAGACCAGGAACTGACTGTGGCTCTGACCATGAGCTTCTCATTGCAAAGTTTAAGCTTAAACTGAAGAAAGTAGGGAAACGCACTAGGCCACTCAGGTATGAATTAAATCATATCCCTGATGAATATACAGTAGAGGTGACAAATAGATTTAAGGAATTAGATCTGATAGACTGCCTGAAAAACTATGGATGGAGGTACAAGAGGTAGAAACTAAAACCATCCCAAAGAAAAAGAAATGCAAGAAAGCAAAATTGCTGTCTGAGGAAACTTTGCAAATAGCTGAGGACAGGAGGGAAGTGAAAGGCAAGGGAGAAAAAGAAAGATACACCCAATTGAATGCAGAATTCCAGAGAATAGCTAGGATCAAAATGGCAGGGACCTAACAGAGGCAGAAGAGATTAAGAAGAGGTGGCAAAATTACACAGAAGACTCCAGCAGTATGTGGATTGAGAACTACCAGAAGTACAGGCAGGATTTTGAAGAGGCAGAGGAACTAGAGATCAAATTGCCAGCATACACTGGATCATGGAGAAAGCTAGGGAGTTTCAGAAAAACATCTACTTCTGCTTCATTGACTATGCTAAGGCCTTTGATTGTGTGGATCACAACAAATTGTGGCAAGTTCTTAAAGTACCAGACCATCTTATTTGTCTCTTGAGAAACCTATATGTGGGTCGCAACAGTGAGAACTGGACATGAAACCACTGATTGGTTCAAAATTGGGAAAGGAGTCCGGCAAGGCTATATAGTGTCGCCCTGCCTATTTAACTTATATGCAGAGCACATCATGAGAAAGGCAGGACTAGATGAATCAAAAGCTGGAATTAAGATTGCTGGGAGAAATATCAACCACCTAAGATATGCAGATGATACAACTCTAATGGCAGAAAGTGAAGAGGAACTGAAGAGCCTCTTGTTGCGGGTGAAGAAGGAGAGTGCAAAAGTTGGCTTGTAACTTAACATTAAGAAAACCAAGATCATGGCATCTGGCCCTCTCAATTCCTGGCAAATAGAGGAGGAAAGCCATGGCAAATCTAGACAGCACACTAAAAAGCAGAGACATCACCCTGCCAACAAATGTGCATATAGTCAAGGCTATGGTCTTCCCAGTTGCAATGTATGGCTGTGAAAGCTGGATCATAAGAAAGTCCAAGCACCAAAGAATTGAGGCCTTTGAACTCTGGTGCTGGAGAAGACTCCTGCGAGTCACTTGGACTGCAAGGCGATCAAACCGGTCAGTCCTAGAGGAGATCAACCCTGACTGCTCTTTAGAAGGCCAGATCCTGAAGCTAAAACTCAAATACTTTGGCCACCTAATGAGAAGAGAAGAGCCTAATGCTGGGAAAGATTGAGGGCAAGAGAAGAAGGAGATGACAGAGAATGCGGTGGCTGGATGGAGTCACTGAAGCAGTAGGCGTGAGCTTAAATGGACTCCAGAAGATGGTAGAGGACAGGAAGGCCTGGAGGAATGTTGTCCATGGGGTCGCGATGGGCTAGACACGACTTCACAACTAACAACAACAAAAAATAAAAGTAAACATGATTAAATTCATTGCATTTTCTGACCTGGATTGTGGCTGGTGATTAACTAATTAGTCTCAGTCCACATTTTGTTAAGCAAGTAAAAATGGTAAATATATATGCAAACACTAAGTCATTACTGGTATGTAACTCTAAAAAATAAATATAGTTTTTCATTATCTGTTTCAAATTATAAATCAATTTTAATTCATGAATCATGCTAATATCTGTACCAAGTATTGCTTTTCTTGGCATGGCTTAAACTTTAATATGATGCAGATGGAGGAACAGCTAGGTCAGGGGTGTCAAACTGCCAGCCCATGGGCCGGATGCGTCATGGTGAAACCATGCCCACCCAATTTCTGGCAATGGAAAAAAAGCCACAATATGTTGCGACACATCACGTGATGTTGTGAGTTTGCCACCCCTGAGCTAGGTACAATAGCTTGATGGAAAAAGTTTCTCTTTGGTGTCAGCCAAGTCAAACTTCATATGAATGAAGTGATATATTTTGTGGGTAAAACAACTGGAACTAAACCTGAGGTCAATGAAAATAATTATGCAGTGTTTCTGTTTGGATTCATGTGACAAAGTGTGAGTGTGTGTGTGTGTAGATGTCATGAGCATCAGATAGAGATTTCTCATTTTATTCTTAGCAATTTCTGGTGATTATACCTATTTGACAATGGAACAATGTATTTAAAAGATTACAGATGTCCGTAAAAATACTTATATTGGTAAGTGTGAAAAAAAGAAAAGCTGGTTGAAAAATCCAGCTGCTAAAGGAAGTTTAGTAGTTTGGGGTCAAATGCTCTTGGGGCTATTTTCTTTTTTTAAAATCCCTCAACTTGAATCATTTTCAGAAACTTGTGCTCACTTGAACCTTTTTTACTTCCTTCTTCAGAAAGAATACATCTTATACTAGCCAAAGGGAAGTTGCTATAGCAACAAACAGCTTGCTGTGTGTTAAGTCAATCTACTTCCTCTATTTTCTCATTTGTTGCCATAGCAATTAATAAAATCTCATGCACTTGTCTTCTGCAAGCTCTCTTGTACCAGTAAAAGAAAAAGAAAAAAATTAAGTTTTACAAAGTGAAAACAAATCTTCACAAGATATGCTTTAGATATGCTATGAGCAACCTCATTCTTCATATTTTATGATCCCAAATTAATTTAACCAATTCATCACTGCACCAGACCAACATTTTACTAGGAGTCAAAGTATTTAGTTCTTGACACTTTGCCTTTTTTCTCTTTTCAAAAATATTTTTAATTTTTTTCCTAATCTGTTAAAATATATTGTGGCCTTTTCCACGATTAAGCATGAAATATCTTTTGGTAAATTTATTAAATCTGTTGACAAAACTCTCAAATCCTGAGAATGTGACTGAGAAATTAAATCAAATATTGGAAAGCATTTGATTCTTATCAAAGAAACTTTGAGAAAGTGGGAGTAGAAAATTCCTTTCAAGTTCTAGATTTTTTTAATGATTGCTAATTCATGTGATGAAATCTAATCTAAATACATCTATTAAAATGTGATAAGAAGAAACTGATTTGTAAAGAAACTGATCATGTGAAGAGACCAGATTTGATTAAATGAGTTTTTGAAATCTCGTAATTTTGTTTCACTACTTGTGTATGATCTCACTGCATAGGTTCTATCAGGGTAACGATTTAAAGGCTAACCAGCTGATGTAATGTAAGGTGGATGATGCAATGAGGAATGACTCAGCAGTGTATGTGTTTGTGTCTGTTCCCCTTTAAGAGCCTGAGTATAAAAGGGAAGGCTTTTGCTGCTGTGTTCTCTCTCCATTTCCTGCTGTAATTGCTGTGTGTTGGAGTTTGCTGTATTAGCACATGTATGTATTTTGTTCCTAGTGTATATTATAGATAGTGTAATATAAACCACCATTTAACATAGACCACTGTTTACTGTATTTACTCCTGGGTTACCTCAGTGCAATAAGACTGTGCATGCTCTGACAGGTTATAGGCCCAGAGTGAGGAGAAACCTAGTGAAAGTTTGAACCAGAGACAGAGGAGTTAAGGCTTGTGGTTTGTGGTGGTTTGAAGAAGCAGGCAACATGGTTTCCATCAGCATAATGGGAGAATGTCTTGCAGTGTCTCAGCTGAATGAGACAAGCAGCCCTGGATGATGGGGACTGGAGAAAGAATGAGAAAGCATTGGCCAGTATAATCCTGAGTTTGGAGGATAGCCAGCTGATACACATGAGGGGTCTCCAGTCTGCTAAAGAGTGTTGGGAAGCTTTGCACAGTGGGTACATGAGAGAGACTGTGAGCAGCAAAGTAATGCTAACGAGAAAGCTATATAAAGCACAGCTGAAGCTGGGAGAGAGCATGTCTACGCATTTGCAGTCCAGAGTGAGGAAAAACCCAGTAAGAGTTTGAACCAGAGACAGAGGAGTTAAGCTGTGGTTTGTGGTGGTCTGAAGAAGCCTTTAATTTGGAGGTTGAACAAATTCAATTTTGATACTATGAAGAGAGATTTGATACTAAAAAAAGCTTTATGTTGAACATGAGGAGAATACGTCTCCATCACAACTGAATATTTACAGCATGAAAGCATGAACAAGAAAATAGAACTTTATGGTAATTGTGAAAATCTAGTTCAAGAAATTCAGTACTATTTTCTACTTATTACAAATGAAATTAACATTGATTATCTAATTAATATTTTAACCAAGCACCGTTCATAGACAATTCTGAGGCAAAATGATAATTGCAGCATTATCATCATCATTATCATCGAATAATGAAAAAAATCTGCTATGTTGCCTTATGCGCATTAGAAAAAAATCAGAAATTGTTAGAAACCTATCTTCTCAGAAATTTCCTCAGCTCTCATGAATATATACTTGTATTGCTGAGCCATATCTATGCTAGCTTCAAATCTAAAAGCTTCAAATCTTTTTTTTTCCTGAAATTTTCATATGTAGCAAATATTATGGCTTGGGCTCTTTCAATTGGCCTGATGTCCCAATAGGGATATGTCATACTGGAGGTAGCTAATGGACAGAGATAAGATCCCACCTCTTTCCCATGTGCATCTTTCTCCCTTCTCTGCTATCTTAAGTCAATTTTAATGTTTGTATTTATTATTTTAATGTTCTAATATTTTATCTTGTTGCTTTTGTTTGATTGTAAGTGACCTACAGTCATGTCTAGGCAAGATGAGCATCTTAATATTTATTTATTTATTAATAAATACATTTGTTGTTAGTTGCGAAGTCGAGTCCGACCCATCGCGACCCTATGGACAATGTTCCTCCAGGCTTTCCTGTCCTCTACCATCTTCTGGAGTCCATTTAAGCTCACGCCTACTGCTTCAGTAACTCCTTCCAGCCACCTCATTCTCTGTCGTCCCCTTCTTCTATTGCCCTCAATCTTTCCCAGCATTAGACTCTTCTCCAGTGAGTCCTTCCTCCTCATTAGGTGGCCAAAGTATTTGAGTTTTAGCTTCAGGATCTGGCCTTCTAAAGAGCAGTCAGGGTTGATCTCCTCTAGGACTGACCGGTTTGATCGCCTTGCAGTCCAAGGGACTTGCAGGAGTCTTCTCCAGCACCAGAGTTCAAAGGCCTCAATTCTTTGGCGCTCAGCCTTTCTTATGGTCCAACTTTCACTGCCATACATTGCAACTGGGAAGACCATAGCCTTGACTATACGCACTTTTGTTGACAGGGTGATGTCTCTGCTTTTTAGTGTGCTGTCTAGATTAATAAATACATACATACATATTATTTGCCTAAATTAAAATGAAAAAAATTAATGTCTTTGGTGGAATGTGCACCAACAGGAGAAGAGAGGTAGAGCTTTCCCAGAGGGAGACCCAAGCTGGATGGGGGAGGAGGGAGAGGTTCATGGTAGCCACATTCTTGAATATCTCATATCTAGTAGGTTAGAAAGTTATAGATTTAGTTTGGCAAGATTTTGTCCTTTAGATGTAAGCAAATACAATTAAACAGTGAAATAATTGTATTTCATTGTTTTCTCTGGGCTTGACCCGGACAATATCCGATATATTAGTTTTTTCCATGTAACCTAAGCATGTTATACTGTCTTCAGAGGATCTTACTTTGGTAGCAAAAAAAATCTGTGTGACTGGAAAAAGTCAAGATGGCAGCTGTAATTACATAATGCATCCCCAACTCTCAGATGTCCTTATTGGCTAGATCAGGCATGTCAAACTCGCAATGTCACGTGATGTCGTGTGATGTATCACAACTTTTTCCCCATTGCTGGCAATGGGGAGGACATGGTTTTATTGTGATGCATTCGGCCCGTGGGCTGGCAGTTTGACATGCCTGGGCTAGATAGATAGCTAACATAGCTCATTTGATATAAACTTCTCCTCAGGAAGGGTCACTATTAAACTTCAGACTGACAGATTCTCAGCAAAAGCTTTTACATTTTTCCAGTTTGCTTTTAATAAACACTGTTTTTTTAATTTAACTTTGATTTTATCTACTTTGCACTTTCTGCTGATTTACATTCATGTTGTATTATGTACTGAAATTTGGGATAAAAATACATCAAGTAAACAAAATTATGTGAAACTAAGAAGCTAAAATAAGATTCTTAGGTTATCTAGTCCAGGCATATCAAACTGCCGGCCCGTGGGCCAGATGCGTCATGCCGAAACCATGCCCACCCCATTGCCGGCAATGGGGAAAAAGTCACAATACGCCATGTGAACATGTATGGGTGTGCATCTAATTACCTTATACATAAATATACATATATGTTTTCCTTGATTGCCAAACGGATTGCAGATTATTTAACCTATTAAGTGTTAAGATTATTTTGTAAAATAGATGCCTAGTATTTTTCCAATACAAAAGATAGCAGTCAAACATATAGCATATTATTTTGAGTCAGTCTGTGATTCCTTACATATTCCTTTACATATTTAGAGAGGGGATTTGATCCATTTTAAACCTCTTACACAATTCAATTCATTCTTCTTTGCTTAATCAGTTCTTTTTTCTTTGCTAATAACTCTGGCTTCCTTTTTCTGAGATATCTCAGCTCTCAGAAATTCAACAACTTCCAAAATATTCTGGATTGTCATTAGAACTGCAATATAATTTAGATGGCTAAAATGCACAAAAAAGTAGTTTTTCAACTATCTAAATCAGGGGTGTCAACCTGCCGGCCTGCGGGCCAGACGCATTACACAGAAGCCCCGCCCACCCCATTGCCAGCAATGGCAAAATAGTCCTGATACATTGCGTGATGTCATGTGATGTTGCAAGTTTGGCGTGTCTGATCTAAATCATGCTAGCTGTATAGTTACACTGGAGGTGATTAATGAATTAAGAGGCAATCCTCCCCACATCCTGCTTCTTCCCTTCCCACCTCTTAACTATAATTTATTTTATTGCTTTAGAAATATCTATCTTTTATTTTAATACTTTTAATGCTGTAAGCCACCTAAAGTCACTTGAAAATGAGATGAGCAGCAAATAATAATAAATAAATAGTCCCATGAAAGTTCATGCAGTCAGGACTTAATTAAAATGACCAACAAACAAATAACATAAATTCTAAACCAGTTTTATTCTTTTATAAACATCTACTTATAATAACAATATACTGAAATCAAAACCTACTTTTCTTAGACCTAACAACTAATTTGGACAGTCTTTAATGTAGAATCTGCCTGAAGTCATTATTTCACATAATTACAATATTTCTTATAAATCAATATTAACACTGGGGTATTTTATATAGTTTGGTAAATGATTAACAAGAGAATAATTTCATTTCTTTCTCTTCAAGATGAATATAAACATGTACAGAATTTATATTCTATAAAATTTACAAAATCAAATGCAGGTGATACAAAGTCTGTATATGTATGTGCAGAATCCATTTTTTTTACCTAATTGCTACTTGTTTGGGCACTTTCTCTTACCAAGTAATTGCTCAAAAACATTTCAATTTTATAAACTTACTCTAATGTGTGCATATCAAGAAAAATAAGTGCTTTGTTAATAATTACTGTCAACCACATATAGTCATGCAATCACTTTATACCATTTATGGTATAATTCCAATGAATTCAAATGCCATGTTAAAAATTTCACTGAAATGCTTTAGAAATATAATAAATACATCCTAACATGAATGCTGTCAGTTCCTGAATATGAGCATTATGCAGTGTAAAATTTTGTTGCAGGTTGCAATGGTTTTTCAGAAGAAAACAACAGAGTGATATTCTGCTCTCTCAGGAAGTAATTTGGGCAGCATATGCTATTATTTATTTGTGACTTGGCTAAAATTTCTACTCCCTTTTAATGGAAATTTATTTATGTTGACTCCATTGCTTGGGAAATAGTTTTTAAAACACATTCTGAATGTTAGCAAACTTAGGTCTAACAGAACATCAGTTTGTTTGTTTGTGTTTGTGTGTGTGTGTGTGTGTATGTGTATGTGTAAATTCATGAAGGGGACCCAAAGCATGCCCACCCTAGACGTCCTTAGGAGTGTACTTCAATGTTACCAAAGCAATGATAGTATTTGATTACTGGTCATCCATATGTTTTTGCAACCAATTATCTAGTGTCAAACATCTCATTTGCTTTGCAATTCTGAACTTCCATAGGACGAACTGATTAGAATAGTGCTATTATTGCTGATTAATTAATTAATTAATTAATAATATATTTTCTACAGTGGACATTTTATTGTTTTATGATTCAGAATTATTCCATATATTAGAAACCAGCAGGAAAATAAGGAAGAGTCTGGTAGCACCTTTTCCATCTAATATATTTTATTAAAATGCATACACTTTTGTAAATTACAGCTCACTTTGTCCAACGTATAGATTGGCTAGACTGATGTAGGATTTAGATGGGCTCAAGATGGTGATGGAAAAGAAAAGAAATTGGTAATATAGACATGGTGAGAGAAGAGCAATATACAGATATGATAAATAACTAATTCCTGATGATAAATCAGGAAGCCATAGTGAAAACAACATTTATTATTATATACACAAAAATGTGAACTCATACCTGCCAATTCCTTAGTTCATGTTGGTCTTGATATGTATTAAATTCTTCCCAAGGACCTAAGATCACTCCATGGCAACAGATGAGCTTACCCAGTGGTCTCATGTAGATGTTAAAAAGGAAAGGAGAAGACTTCCGGTGGCTCCGCGGCGACGGAGACAGCCTTCCCGGGCTGCCCGCGGCTCAGCTGTTGTTTTTTCGCCCGAAACAGCGCTGATCAGCTGTTCGGGCGAATTTGAAGCCCCCTCCTCGGGAGAAGAGGAGGGGGTGAGGCCCCAGGTAGGGGTAGAGTTCTCCGGGGCCGCCTGAGCTTGGAGCTTGGGCGGCTGAAGGATTGAACTCCCCCGAAGCCTGGGTTGCTCCCAGCTGGCTGGCGTCTCTGCTCCGGACTTCTTGGAGCAGAGCCAGGCGTCTGCAACCACCCCTGCCTGAAGAAAGGACTATGGATTAAAGGAGCAGGCAGAGCGGTACAAGAGGAAAAGGTGAAGAGGATTATTTTATTATACTCTCGAGCTTGATGGACTTTTTAAACTTTAAGTGAAAGTGCGTCACAATTGAAAAGTAAAAGATGGCGGCTAAACCTCCCCCTAAAACTCTTCGGAGTGGTGGATCTTCTCCGGTGCAACAATCATCATTACAGGCGTTGCACCCTCCTGATGTACTGACACCGAAGGACTTATGAGATGCTTTGGATAAACATGCCCAGGTACTTTTGGAGTCAATTAATCAATCAATGGCTGATAAATTTGCACAGATGGAGGAGAAATTGGAGAAACTGGAGGAAAGAATGGAAGAGAGGATGGAACAGAAGCTCAGCGTGATGAAGGTAGACATTTTGTCTTCAGTGCATAAAGTGGCGGAATGTGTGGAAGATTTAGATGAAAAATTGGATGATTTGACTCAAAAGAATGAAATATTAGAAGTTAAAGTACGGGAGAATGAAAATTTAAGAGACAAAATGGAAAGGGAGTTAAGCCTTGCCCAATATTACCAGATGCAGTTTGCTGTTAGAATCAGAGGTTTAAAAGAGAACATTAAGGAAGATTTAAAGCAGCTGGTTTCTGAGGCTTTTGAAGTGGTATTGAATCAGCCAGCATCTGAAATAAGAGCAGCTATGGATAAAGTGTTCCGTGTAAACTCATGGATTGCCAGACAGAGAAAGTTGCCTAGAGATGTGGTGGTTTACTTCACAAAAAGAGAAATCAGAGATGAAGTTATACAAGCTGCCTATGATGCTAAAGTTGTGATTGCTGATCAAGAAGTCTTGGTTTTAAAAGAGATCCCTCCAAAGATTTTGAGGAGAAGGAAGGATTTTACATTTCTTGTGCAAGAGCTCAAGCAACGAGATATAAGGTTCAGATGGGAGATTCCAGACGGGCTGATGGTGATGTATGAAGGCAAAAGGTACCGGTTGATTACTGTGAAGCAAGCGCGTGATTTCTACAATACTGTTTTAAAAGCAACCCCATTAACACTTCTGGAAGCTGTAAAGGGATCTGGAGAAGGAGAAGGAGAACATCAAGAGGATGAAACTGAGGAAAATGGTGCTGGAGGAGATCAAGCTACAACCTCTTTGGATGATCCTAGAGAGCAAAGGGTAACGCGTGCTGCTTTAAAAAGAGCAAAGAAAATAAAAGAACAAGATCAGCAAAAGTCTTCAGAATCTTCACAACGTACTCATAGCCAAGCAGTGGGAGGAGCACGGCCTAAAGAAGATAGTCCTATCAAAGCAGTGCTTCAAGAGCTTTGGGAGGATATGCATGGCAACTAAATTTTTGACTTGGAACGTTAATGGACTAAATTCACCACAGAAGAGAAAGAAGGTTTTTCAATATTTAAAACAATTTAAGATAGATGTTATATGTTTGCAAGAAACGCATATTAGGGCTATGGACCAAAAGTTTTTATTGAACTCAAGACTGGGTACGCATTTTGTTGCCTCTGCAATGAATAAGAAAAATGGAGTGGTTGTTTATATTAAAAGTGCCATAACAGCGGATTTAATTGAAGCAGATAAGCATGGAAGATATGTACTGATAGACTTGTTGCTAGAAGGCAAAAAGACGCTTTTAGTTGGACTGTATGCCCCTAATCAACAACAACAACAGGCTGACTTTTTTAGTTTACTTTATACAAAGCTTACCCAGTTGGATTATAAATCTTTTATTTTTATGGGGGACTGGAATGGTGTTATGGATGTACAGATGGATAAGGCTGGAGCTTTTAAGCGCATTCCAAGTCATGCTAGACTGCCTAAATCTTTTTTTGAAATGAAGGATGACTTGGAATTGCGAGATATCTGGCGCGAGAGACACCTGCAGGAAAAGGATTATACTTTTTATTCTGATAGACATAAATCTTTTTCGAGGATTGATTTTATTTTGGTGACTAATGACTTTTTTTTGAGGACTAAAAAGGTGAAGATTTGTGCAAGAACTATTTCTGATCATAGTCCAGTGTGGTTAGAGATTGATAAGGAGAAAAGAGACAGGCGCTCGTGGCGCGTAAATGAGAATTTGTTTAGAAATCAGAGAAATGTGGAAGAATGCAAACAGCGGATGAAGGATTTTTTTGAAACTAATATGAACAAAGGTACTTCTATGGACATGGTGTGGGATGCTAGCAAGGCCTACATGAGAGGGGTGTTGATATATATGAACAACAAACATAGACGTGCTGTGGAAGCTAGGAGGAAAGAACTGGAAAATGAAATAAAGGAAAAAGAAAAGGCTTTGATTTTGAATTCAGAGGATGTGAAGACTAAGGAGGCTATTAAATTGTTAAGAGGACAATTTGATAAATTAATGGCTGACCAAGTGGCAACCAATCTGCGGTTTGCCAGGCATAACACTTTTTGTAACGCTAACAAACCAGGCAGATGGTTAGCTTATAGATTGAGGAAAAAACAAAGGGCTTCTAATATAGACAAGATTGAGCATAAAGGAAGGGTTGTGTTTCAACAGGACCTTATCAAGGACGCTTTTGTGGATTTTTATTCTAAATTATATGCTAAGGAGAAAATTAATGAAAAAGACATTGATATATATTTGGAAAATGCTAGCATCCCGGTTCTTACGCAAGTACAAAAAGAAGGGATTAATCAACTGATCACAGAAGAAGAAATTTTTACAGCAATTAAGGAATTGAAGGTGGATAAAGCACCAGGTACGGATGGCTTGACTGTGGCCTATTATAAAAATTTACAATTAGAAATGATAAAACCGTTAAAGGAACTGTTCCAGACAATCCAGAGGGGGGGAAAGGTGCCACCGTCTTGGAGAACAGCTTTGATTCCGAAGGAAGACCAAGATGCTACTCAAGTTAAAAATTATAGACCGATATCGCTTTTAAACACAGATTACAAGATATTTGCTAAGGTTTTGGCTAATAGACTGATGAGGGTTCTGCAACAGGTGATTCATGGGGATCAAACAGGGTTTATTAGTGGTAGGCAAATGAAAAATAATGTGAGGCATATAGTTGATGTGTTAGAGTTTTTGGAAAGGAACAACCAGATTGCTGCGGTGCTAATTTTTTTAGATGCTGAAAAAGCTTTTGATCAATTGAATTGGAAATTTTTGTTGAAAGTTTTAGATAAAATGGATTTTGGGGGAAAATTTTTACAACCGATTAGGGCATTATATCAAAAACAAACTGCCCGAATTATAGTTAATAATAGCTTGACAGAAGCATGTAATATTGAGAAGGGCACAAGGCAAGGGTGTCCGTTATCGCCCTTGTTATTTGTGTTAACATTAGAGATATTATTGGTTAAAATTCGGAATTCGGAAAAAATTAAGGGGATTCAAATTGGAGATCAGGACTACAGATTGAGAGCATTCGCAGACGATCTGGTTGTTACAGTGACCCAGCCAGAGAACTCTGTTGTGGACCTGATGGAGATAATAACACAATATGGGAAGGTTTCTGGATTTAAGGTTAATGTACAAAAAACAAAAATTTTGGCCAAAAATATGACAACGCCGTAAAAGGCCCTTTTAGAAGGATTAACTGGATTTGAGATTGTTAAAAGGGTTAAATATTTGGGGGTGATTTTGTCGCCCTCTAATACAAAGCTATATAAAAATAATTATGAAAAATTATGGGGGAAAATTCAAAAAGAATTGGAGAGCTGGAAAAAATTGCAATTGTCTTTGTTGGGACGGATTGCAGCAGTAAAAATGAATGTCCTGCCTAAATTTTTATTTTTATTTCAAATGATACCGATTCTTAAGAAAGATTCTAATCTGGAGGAATGGCAGCGAGGTATCAATAAATTTGTGTGGGCAGGGAAAAAACCACGAGTTAAACTTAAGATTATGCAGGATACTCGTGAGAGAGGTGGCCTTAAATTGCCTAATTTTAAATTATATTATGAAGCTGCTGCATTAGTAGGAATAAGTGACTGGATTAATTTGACGCAAGGGAGGTTATTAAATCTTGAGGGCCACGATTTGGTGTTTGGCTGGCATGCATATTTGTTGTATGATAAGAAGGTAGACAACGTGTTTAGGGTGCATATTTTAAGACAGGCATTGCTGAGAGTTTGGAAGAAGTACAGACATAAGTTAAGTTGCAAGATACCATTGTGGGCAATTCCAAAACACGCAATAGAAAATATACATGCTGGCTTCAAACATGATTTGACTACGTACAAGGAGATTCTCAGTTTGGAAAGAAACGTTTGGTGTTTGAAATCATATAGCCTCTTGCGAGAAGAGAAGGTTGTTCAAAATTGGTTTCAATATACTCAGTTACGGGCCAGGTGGAAAGAAGACCAGAAAAATGGATTTACAATGATTGATGAAAATTTGATAAAGCAAATTAGGAATCAGGGACCAGCACATATCAAACGGATATATCTTGCATTGATAGAGATTGACTCAGAAACAGAGCTTGTTAAGGATTGTATGATAAAATGGGCCCAAAATATCCAGGAAGTTATCACAATGGACACGTGGGAAAAGATTTGGGTGAGGAACGTAAAATTTACACAAGCTCAAAATTTAAGAGAGAATTTTTACAAAATGTTTTATAGATGGCATTTAGATCCTAAAAAGCTTGCAAGTATGTATCCGAATTATCAGCCTAAATGTTGGAGGTGCGGTGATGAAGATGCAACATATTTTCACATATGGTGGACTTGTAAAAAGGTTAAGGTTTTTTGGATAAAAGTCTGGTGGAACATGCAGAAGATTTTTAAACAGAGGTTAAAGTTTTGTCCGCAATTTTTTTTGTTGGGAATAATTACAGATGCCACAGTTGTGGACACCAAGTTGATGTTGAATTTAATTACGGCGGCAAGACTTTTGATAGGCCAATACTGGAAGAAAGAGGAACTGCCGACCATAGAGGAGTGGACTTTAAAGGTTTCCGACCTGGCAGAGATGGCGAAGATTTCGGCCTATTTGAAAGATCATTCGCAAGAACGCTATATTATGGAATGGAGAAAATGGATTGATTTTATCCAGAACAAGTATAGGGTTAAGAAGTTTTATGTAGCATTTGAATAAGTCTTCTTTCGTTTTTTTTCTTTTATTATCTTAGTTTCTTTTTATACATATTCAATATTATTATTATTTGTTTTATCTTATATAAGCTAGAGAGTGATGGATTTTAGAGTTTATAATTGTTAGTATATGATTGTTTATGATTGCTTTTTAGATATATACCTTGTATTTAGCTCTGGGAAGTCGGGGGGGGAGGGGGGGAGGGGGGGAGGTAGGGAGGGGGGAGGAGGGAGGGGGAAGGGGGGATTCTTAAAGGAAAACTGTATTTTAAAACTCTTCAATTAAAAAAAAGGAAAGGAGAAAACACTGAATCTTTTGGCACCATACTTAGTAGGAATTGAGGATTTATTTATTTATTTATTTATTTATTTATTTATTTATTTATTTATTTATTTATTTATTTATTTATTAATTAATTAATTAAATTTTTATACCGCCCTTCTCCCGAAGGACTCAGGGCAGTGTACAGGGGAATAAATATCAAAATATAAATACAAAAGTTAAAAGAAGTTAAAAGAATTAAATAATCATGCCCAATATAATACAATGCTTAAAACTATGTTAAAATTAGATCCAACCCTAAACCCATCAAACCAGGCCAGATTGTTCAAATAAATAAGTTTTTAAATCGTGCCGGAAGGAGCGAAGGTCGGGGGCCATCCGGAGCTCAACCGGCAAGCGGTTCCATAGGTCTGGCGTGCCCACAGAGAATGCCCTCCCCCTGGGGGCCACCAATCGACATTCTCTGATCGGAGGCACCCTGAGGAGGCCCACTCTGTGGGAGCGCACTGGACAGAGGGAAGTTGATGCCGGCAGCAGGTGCTGCCGTAGGTAATCCGGACCCATGCCATGTAGGGCTTTATAGGTCATTACCAGGATGAGACCTCTCATTCCTAATCATTACCAATTGGAATCATCCCTGAAAGGGGGTGAACCAACACAGCCTGTGCCACCCATTCCCAGTCAACTGAGCTGATCCAGAATCTATGATAGATGATACTGAAAGCCACCTAGAGGTCAAGAGGGAAAGGACAGGTGCAATAATCCCATCCTGTCTGTGCCAAGTATCATCCAAAAAGGGCAACCAGTTCTGCATCCATTCTACAGTATACTGGGGTTTGAATCTTGAGTGAAAAGGATTCAGATTGTCCACTTTTTCCAAGACCGTGGGAAGCTGTTTCATCTTCTCTACCATTTCCCTCCAAAAAGGAAGTGTAAAGTAAAGTATTCCTTTGTCCTTACTGCAAAAGGGAAGTGGGGTACTGGGTGAAAATTGTCCAGTATAGTGGAATAAAGTGGAGTGGAGTACAATGATAGTTTCTTGAGGAGGGATGAACCATGTCATTTTTAAGAGCTATAGGTACAAAGCACTCACTCAAAAGTAGAATTAAGAAGAATTAACCACTAACAGAATTCACTCACACAACATTCTCCAGAATGCTTTAAAAAGCCAAGAGGGGCATGGATATAAGGAGCAGAAGGACACAATCAGAGCCTAAGGACTCTGTATACTTTCTCAGGTCTAACAAGCTCAAACCCTTCCTGGATAATCATGCAAGACTCTTTCCTAGGCATCTTGTCTGGATCTACAAGAAGACTAGCATCCAACCGGGAATAAATTTAAGTGACTATTTCTGACTGATATTGCAGGAACTATTCCACATACCCATGTCCCCTTTATCCAGGAAAACAGATGAACAGGGCTGTGGTGGAGTAGTCTGTGGATGCAATAAGAACAAAAATTACTGGTACTTTACTTTACTTTACTTTACTTTACTTTACTTTACTTTACTTTACTTTACTTTACTTTACTTTACTTTACTTTACTTTACTTCACTTCACTTCACTTCACTTCACTTCACTTCACTTCACTTTCCACCACAAGATAGGCTCTCATAATGGCTCTAACCTGGGTTTGGTCAAGCTTGTCCATTGTTGATTATTAGCAGCATTTAAGATGTTTGTTTCCTTGTTTCATCTTCGCCAACTTTTCCATAAACCATGAGGAGTGATGAGAAGTTGCATGGGCATAATCCAATCCAAGGCATCAGATGTACTGTGTAGCAGGAATAACCCAGCTCCCTCTGAAACTATTCCAAGTGCATCAATTGCAAGGCGAAGACCAATCAAATGGGTCCAGCTGACCCATGGTAGGATGCGCTGTTAGAAAAACCCATGGAAATCAGGGTATCACCCAAACATGACAAGGCAGATACCAGACATTCCTGCAGTTTCAGATCACGCTGCCACTGTTCCAAGAACATTAAATCTAGACTGTGACCAATGTCCTAAATCAGGCTCTGGATGACTTGGGATAGCATCATGTAGATTTTTAAGTGGATTTTCTCTCAAAAATATTTCTATAAAATACTCATTTCTAAAAACAGTTTTATTTAGATGCATGTGTACATGTGTAAATTGCAAATGCTATAAATAATAGACTCTAGCACAAGAAACGTTGATGAAGTCAATTCATATCAAGCAGAGCAAAAGTACAGCACAGCATGAGATATTGCAGTGATGCGCTAATATAATTATACTGTAAGTTCAGATAAAGCAAAAACAAAGGTTTTAGAAAGGTAATGTCAGTCTAATAAGGATAAAAAAATATTGCCCTTTATTTATGGCCCAGTAAATGTCAATTTTAGTTGAATCATATCTGCACTGCAGACAGAGACCTCTAGCTAATATTAGTAACAATGGCATCTAATGATCACAGCTATTAAGCACATTACTTCTTAATGAGATTGTAATTACTCCTGGTTGCAGTGAATACACATTTCTTGATAAATACATTGCTAAGCTTCCTTTTATAGTTTAGTAAGATTTGCTAACAAGAAGCATCGCATCAGATAATTTGGATAATTTTCTCATCAAATTATTATGCTACTAACATAGGAAGGCATAGAGAAAATATAAAATGGGATATGACTATTTTTAAGAATACATCTTTATTGCCAACTTGTCTTTTAAAAATAATTGTAAAAATTATCGAGCCATTGCTTCATCAGAAAAATGTTATGTGTGAAATATCATCAAGAAGGTGTATTAAAATGCTTCAATGATTCCCTTTGTGTCATTTTCTCCCATTTTGTCATTTTATGGGGATTGATGGTATGAATGTTTATAATCTTGATTACGTAGAGTCCTTTTCCATATGCCAACTGTAAGGCAGTGATACTGTCATCTCAGAAAAGAAATTGGCATTTGTCAGGTAACTTGATGGAAATGCTTTTCATAAATCTTGAAGAAGGAGGGAAGTATAGGTGTGCAATGAGTACATGAGAGGAGATGCATGACAGAATGGGTTAAAACAAAGGAGGTAGCTCTACACACTATATGCATACAGCCCCAAAACATTTCTATCTGCATCAGTTCTGTGCTGAATAATAGCACTTTTAAGCCATTTCTACTCTTGTATTTAATACAATGCTTCTTTTTATTAGATCACATTCATCTTAAGGCCTTCTGAGGCAATAGTCTTAAGCATGTTTGTTTAGGAAACAAATCTGATGAGTTAAATTAGTGGAATAGATTATGTGTCTTAGTTTAAGGTTTAATAAATTTCACCAAGTTATTTTTTAATGTATGGCGTCCTTGATGCTCTCTCAGTTTGAGAGTTTTCTTGCAGATGTTTCATTACCCAACTAGGTAACACCTTCCGTGATAGGTTAATATATGTAATATATTTTCTCAGTGTCTGTTTCTTCTAGCTAAACATTTCAGGTAGTTTGTTGGAGAAAACATTTTTAATCTGAGTGAATATATCATATAAGCAATATAGCAGTCCTCATTTCAAAATTGATTTTGAATATGTGCTTTGGACTTTATATAATCACACTACCTCTCTGCTTTCATTAATGCATTGACTCACTAAAGAAGTTATCTTAAAAACTACATTATTTCAAGCCTGCATAAAAGTTTGAAAATAGACTTGGGTGCACTAATGAATAGTAAGAAACTGTTATGCTCATGTGAGGTCTCAAAACACTTCTTCAGAAATCACTTTTGAAGTGAAACTTCCCTAACAAGTAATGGGATTTGTCCTAAAACTTAGGTTTGCCAACAGAATAATAATCTAAGCTATAGCCAATACATGCTGATACCTTTATTGTACCCACCAAACAAACTATTTTGTTTTTGTAGATTCCAAAAATCTGCTTTTTAAATTGGTTTTTATCATTTTTAAAAGGTTAGTAAAACAGATTCAAACAGTAGGATTTTATTTGGGTCTAATATATATATATTATATATATATATATGTATGTATATATATATATATATATATATATATATATATATATATATATATATATATATATATATATATATTCGGGACGCGGTGGCTCAGTGGGTTAGGACACTGAGCTTGTCGATCAGAAGGTCGGCAGTTTGGTGGATCAAATCCCGAGTGCCGCGTAACAGGGTGAGCGCCTGTTACTCGTCCCAGCTTCTGCCCACCTAGCAGTTCGAAAGCACGTAAAAATGCAAGTAGAAAAATAGGGACCACTACGGTGGGAAGGTAACAGCGTTCCGTGCGCCTTTGGCGTCTAGTCATGCCGGCCACATGACCACGGAGACGTCCTCGGACAACCGCTGGCTCTTCGGCTTTGAAACGGAGATGAGCACCGGCCCCTAGAGTTGGAAACGACTAGCACACATGTGCGGGGGAACCTTTACCTTTTATATATATATATATATATATATATATATATATATATATATATATATATATATATATATATATATATATATATATATATATATATATATATATATATATATATATATATATATATATATATATATATATATATATATATATATATATATATATATATATATATATATATATATTAGACCCAAATAAAATCCTACTGTTTGAATCTGTTTTACTAACCTTTTAAAAATGATAAAAACCAATTTTAAAAGCATGCGTGCTAGTCATATATATATGACTAGCACGCATGTGCGGGGGAACCTTTACTATATATATATATATATATATATATATATATATATATATATATATATATATATATATATATATATATATATATATATATATATATATATATATATATATATACATACATACATATACAGTATATGTGTATATGTATATGTATATGTATATATATGTATATGTATATGTATATATGTATATGTATATATATATATGTGTGTGTAAATTACTAACAAAGAATTTAAAGGGAAACTGAGATGCATTTCTGACTCTTTAGTCTTTCACTCTCAGCTATACCCTTCTGAGATTCGAACCTGGGCTGATTGCATACTAGAAAAAAAGCTAACAAAAAGCGAGAGAGACCTTGTGGCTTAGAGGCAAATAACACTGCCTAGTATGCAATCAGCCCAGGTTCGAATCTCAGAAGGGTATAGCTGACTGATGAAGACTAAAGAGTCAGAAATGCATCTCAGTTTCCCTTTAAATTCTTTGTTAGTAATTTACACAAATATATGAACTGTCCAGTGTGACTACAGCCTGTTCGATGGCCTTCAAGATAGGCTGAAAACAGGAAATAAAGATTTGCTCCATGTTTGGGGCCTAGCAAGGTAATCTAAATAGTTAACATTTGAAACATATCTTCCCTTGCAGAAAAAAAGCTAACAAAAAGCGAGAGAGACCTTGTGGCTTAGAGGCAAATAACACTGCCTAGTATGCAATCAGCCCAGGTTCGAATCTCAGAAGGGTATAGCTGACTGATGAAGACTAAAGAGTCAGAAATGCATCTCAGTTTCCCTTTAAATTCTTTGTTAGTAATTTACACAAATATATGAACTGTCCAGTGTGACTACAGCCTGTTCGATGGCCTTCAAGATAGGCTGAAAACAGGAAATAAAGATTTGCTCCATGTTTGGGGCCTAGCAAGGTAATCTAAATAGTTAACATTTGAAATATATATATATATATATATATATATATATATATATATATATATATATATATATATGTTTTGAAGGTGTAAGAGCAACGTTTCGACGAAATCTCATCCGTCATCCTCAGGCTGGTGGCTTCAGCTTCGTTCTTCTGGGAGAAGTGTGTGGTAGTGGCTGTTTGTTCCTCTTTTTTAAACTGCCAGAGGGGGTGTGTTCTGTGGGCTCCGTGTTTGTGGTGGTGCCATGTTTTTATAGTGGAGCCGAACAAAAGCAGCACAACTCACCAGTTCAGGTCTAAGGCTGGCAGCCCATCCACTCAAAACACACCCCCACCCAATCAGAACACAGCCCCCATTGAAAACACACCCCCGCCCAATCAGAACACAGCTAATCCCCCACCCAATCAGAGCACACCTCCACCCACAGAACACCCCCCCTCTGGCAGTTTAAAAAAGAGGAACAAACAGCTACTACCACACACTTCTCCCAGAAGAACGAACCTGAAGCCACCAGCCTGAGGATGACAGATGAGTTTTCATCGAAACGTTGCTCTTACACCTTCAATTCTACGTGGGGAAAAAACCCGAATGACCAAAGATCCACATATATATATATATATATATATATATATATATATATATATATATATATATATATATATATATATATATATATATATATATATATATATATATATATATATATATATATATATATATATATATATATATATTCACACACACATACACACAAAGACTTAATTGTCTCTGTGTGTAGAGACCTACCTGCTGCCATCAGCCACAAAAATAACAAATTCACGTTTTTATTTCTCTAATATCTGCAAAGCCAACAAATTTATCTTGTGTGTGAGTTAGAGGCAGCAAGATCCAATTCTTTCCCACAATTTTTCCTAGGTATTCTTTCCACAGATAATGGGATCACAGAACTGAAGAGGTAGGAATAGCATTTTGAATGTATATATTCATTAACACAGGCAATGCAGTAATCTAAGTTGCCTTGAACAAGTTTAAAGACTGAATCTGTTAGATAACACTTTCAGTCTTAAACTTTAAAAGAGCTGATTTTAAAGAAGGAAAGATAGTACAGACTTGGTTTCAGTTCACACAATTACAAGCTAGATGGAAAGAAGATCAGAAAATTGGTATAACAAGAGTTGATGAAAATTTGATAAAACAAATTAGAGATCAAAGTCAATCGCATATAAAAAGGCTATATAACGCATTGATAGAGATTGATTCAGAAACGGAGTTAGTTAAAGATTGTATGAAAAAATGGGCTCAGAATATTCAAGAACCTATAATGATGGACACTTGGGGAAAAATTTCGGTTAGAAATGTAAAATTTACACAAGCGCAAAGAGAGAATTAAGAGAGAATTTTTATAAAATGTTTTATAGATGGCATTTAGATCCTAAAAAAAATAGCATGTATGTATCAAAATCAACCACCTAAGTGAAGTGAAGTGGGCCTTAGAAAAGCTGAGCAACAACAAAGCTAGTGGAGGTGACAGTATTCCAGCTGAGCTATTCAAAACCTTAAAAGACAATGCAGTAAAAGTGCTACACTCAATTTGCCAGCAAATTTGGAAAACTCAACAGTGGCCACAGGATTGGAAAAGATCAGTTTACATTCCAATTCCAAAGAAAGGTAGTGCCAAAGAATATCCAAACTATTGCACCATTGCACTCATTTCTCATGCTACTAAGGTTATGCTTAAAATCCTACAAGCTAGACTCCAGCAGTATGTGGATCGAGAACTACCAGAAAAACAGGCAGGTTTTCGAAGAGGCAGAGGAACTAGAGATTAAATTGCCAACATACGTTGGATCATGGAGAAAGCTAGGGAGTTCCAGAAAAACATCTACTTCTGCTTCATTGACTATGCTAAAGCCTTTGATTGTGTGGATCATAACAAACTGTGGCAAGTTCTTAAAGAGATGGGCGTCTCTTGAGAAACCTATATATCGGCCAAGAAGCAACAGTGAGAACTGGACACGGAACCGCTGATTGGTTCAAAATTGGGAAAGGAGTCCAGCAAGGCTGTATGCTGTCACCCTGCCTATTTAACTTATATGCAGAGCACATCATGAGAAAGGCAGGGTTAGAGGAATCAAAAGTTGGAATTAAGATTGCCAGAAGAAATATCAACAACCTAAGATATGCAGATGATACCACTCTAATGGCAGAAAGTGAAGAAGAACTAAAGAGCCTCTTGTTGCGGGTGAAGAAGGAGAGTGCAAAAGTTGGGTTGAAACTTAACATTAAGAAAACCAAGATCATGGCATCTGGCCCTCTCAATCCATGGCAAATAGATGGGGAAGAAATGGAGGTAGTGACAGATTTTATTTTCCTGGGCTCCAAGATCACTGCAGATGGGGACTGTAGCCAAGAAATTAAAAGATGCTTCCTCCTTGGGAGGAAAGCAATGGCAAATCTAGACAGCACACTAAAAAGCAGAGGCATCACCCTGACAACAAAAGTGCGTGTAGTCAAGGCTTTGTCTTCCCAGTTGCAATGTATGGCAGTGAAAGCTGGAGCATAAAAAAGGCTGAGTGCCAAAGAATTGAGGCCTTTGAACTATGGTGCTGGAGAAGACTCCTGCGAGTCCCTTGGACTGCAAGGTGATCAAACTGGTCAGTCTTAGAGATCAACCCTGACTGCTCTTTAGAAGGCCAGATCCTAAAGCTAAAACTCAAATACTTTGGCCACCTAATGAGAAGGAAGGACTCACTGAAGAAGAGCCTAATGCTGGGAAAGATTGAGGGCAATAGAAGAAGGGGATGACAGAGAATGAGGTGGCTGGATGGAGTGACTGAAGCAGTAGGCGTGAGCTTAAATGGACTCCAGAAGATGGTAGAGGACAGGAAGGCCTGGAGGAACGTTGTCCATAGGGTCGCAATGAGTTGGACACGACTTCGCAGCTAACAACAAAAACTATCAAGTACTTGGGAGGTGAGGGCTTAGCAGCAGGAAACAACAGCCAATAACTTAATAGAAGGCCATCAACACTCTAATAAACAACTAAAAAGCCACACACAACCAGGCACCATATAAATAACATACAGAACAGCTCAAAGCACACACTCTGCAAGAGAGCAGTCCCCTGAGGATGGGCTCCAGCAGGAGTCTGAAAGCTCGGAAAGCTAAGCCTCTGGTCCCAGTGGCTGACCCAGATTGGATCCTGCAACATTATCCTGGGAGGCGTATATTCACCTTCATTCGTGATAGTAATTACTTGCTCATTTTAAGAAAGCAGATTGTTCCCCTGCTTCAAATGCAAGCTCTGCTCAGTTTATTCTGAATTTGGCATCCTGGGAGAGAAACTAGATCCCTTTATTCAACGCTGTCAAATGCCCTCACCACAAGAGAACAAATGGCAATGCAGCTGTTCTAGCAACCATATTACAAAAAATATATATAGATTATGATTTCCCTTCTCCTGTCTGCCTTTTATTTTCCTGTCGACTGGAATACTACCAAGCAGAAGAGAAAAGAAGAAAGCCTCTTTCACTCTCATGCTCAAATTGTTGAATTTTATAACTTGATCCAAGGCAAGCCTTGCTGATATGTAGTCTTTAAAGTTTCACTTTTGTTATGCCAAGCTTGAAAAGACAACAGGGATTTAAGAATCAATGCTGTCCTGTGCAGTTGTGGTTTTAAGCTTTTTCTGATAAGTGGTGGCAAAGTTGAAATTTATGTAAATTTTGGAAAGAAATCATGCTATCAGTTTTGCTAAAGGAAGTGAAATTAACCCATTCCTAGTATGATAATATAAAGGTTTTTTTAATGCAGTCTTTGGAAATTGCACTAGAACAGCAAGGGGAAAAATAAATTTCGTTTTTTCTTTCTGAACAATATAATTGGAACTGTGGGAATTACCAGGTTAAATTATTCACAGTGAGGCTTACCAATTGTTCCCTGATTTCAAAGAAAACCTAGGGAATAGTATTAAGAAAAACATAAATGTTAAAATTACTACTAAATTCAAAGCATAGCTTTTTCACTTTCCCATTAAGATCCATGTTTATGCTCACAAAATATTTAATTTTGATTGAACACTCTGAACAATGGAGATATGTGGTTTCAAACAATTGCTTTTGTAGAAGCCCAAATTGACAACTCTAAGCGATAATAGAAAAAAAATAAATGTCCTTCAATTGAAAGCATTAATTTAATCTTACAATAGTGATCAGAATGCCGGTAAAAGAGTTGTATGTTTCTCTTTAATATATTTGAATCAGATTTAAAATTAGAGAAAGCACTGATTTTTTTTGACAATAATATTTCTGCTCAAACCATTGTCTTAAATTCTTAGAATTTTCTTTTCCTTGTTTCTAAAAATCTTGGTTCACATTTCTCCCCTCCCCCAGGTTTTTGTATTTCCTCTGACCTTTTTTGTTCACTTATAAAATTTATTTTAAAAAATGTATGGTTGCTTAACCCTGATTCAGGATTGCAGTGAAAAGTCACAATTTAGCAGTGAAAAGTCACAATTTAACATCTCCAAGTGCCCCCATCCCATTCTTTTTCCTCTCTGAAAAGTTTCAATTGAACACAATTTAAGATATTTCCAGGTTTGCTGCTTTGTACTTTGAACTGTTTCCTGAACCAACACATCAGACTACCAAATCTATTTATCAGAGATTATATTTCCAGAACACTGCATAGTAGATGGTGAATTATGAGAAAATACCAGCCTAAAGAGTTTGAATTGTCCTAAGCCTATGAAGCCTCATAGGTTTATTGATCAAAAAAGTATATTTCCTTGCTAGTATATTCTATTGAAACTGTTAGACTTACTTCCAAGGAAACACACAGAGGAAATGGGGAAAGGAAGGAGAGATGATATTGCTTGTTAACATTTTTATTCTAACTTTTTCCCTGGTATTTGCTCCATTGTGCATATGAACATCTACTAATTTTAGTGTATTTTCTTTTACTTAAGCACATAACCCTTACCAAATATTTGCCATGGACTTCAACTCCCAGAATTCCTGAGTCAGCCATGCCGACATTGCCTATCCCTGCACTAGAAGAACTGTTATATTGGTCATCATTAACAACCCAATAGTTTTTACTGTATCTTTATTATTTGAGTTTACACTTTCCAGAAAACAGTATTAATTCATTTAAATCCATCACAGGTTTAGTTATAGTTTATAAAAGTTGTATGCATGAGGTAGAAAAGATATTAAAGATATTAAAACAAACATTGCTTAATATAGCTTCATTGTCAACGCTGCTAACATTGGATGTTCTTGCCTTGACAACATATGGAGTTGCAGCCTTTTTCTTTAACTTGTGTGTTACTCTTAGAGTTAGAATTAGATGATACTGGGGGCGGGGAGGAAGAATGTGTATGGGAATTAGTTAGACATAACATTATTGTAATAGTGTATGATTCAAGGTTGTTTGAAATAAGAGATGACAAGAAATGGTGAATGGAGAACTGGAGGGAAAGTGTGTATTTCAAACTAATTGAAGAATGTGATTTATGACGGCTGATTAGACGAGGGAATTGTGCTTTGATACTATGTGTTCAAGGGAGGGGAATTCAGATTTTGGCTTTGACCATGTATATGCCAATGCTATGCCACTCGAATAAAGATAAGATAAACAATGCCTCAAAGTTCTTTGAAGAGTTTCATCTGTCAGAACTATGACATTCATTCTGCTGTAACAAAGATTTACTCCTATTCCTTAGCCTTAAATTTAATATTGTCCAGTCTGATTTAAATAATTCATTGGATGTGTATTGAAGAGTGTGTGTTAAATGAAGAGCACAACAGTTTCAATTACAAATTACAATAACAATAGTAATAAGTTCGTTATCCTTATAAGCTTACTGCAAAATGCAAAACTTTATAATGTACACTTATTAGAAAAGTACCAAGGCTACTTAGTAAATTTATGGATACATGAGATTTTAGGCAGAAATTTCCTGTTTCATTGTTAACACAAACTCTTGGTCAAACATGTGCTAGGACATTTAAGCCTTGACCAGTTATTTTCAGATCCACTAACTTTAGTTTTTACATGGTATTGACGTTTTCATGGTAGTGAGGTCTTCATCAACAATGATGGATAAAGAATAGTAAGAAATAATTAGAAAGGAATGTGAGGAATATGCACAGTGCATCCCAAGGTTTTTGAGCAATTAATGCATTTCCAGCATGAGTTCAATTAATGCAGCCTTACCTGAGATTTTGCAGTGCCTTCAGAAATCATTCCTCTACTACTTATCATCAAAACCAAATCTTTAATTTCCCAAATACAGCTTTTATTATTTGCAGAATGCAAAAATATTCTCTTCATCTTTTTCTCTCTTCTACCAATTTAGTAACCTCCATTCCAAAGTAGAATTCAAAGATTTGTGACAGTTTCAGTAGGGTTATGTACCATATAAATATTATCTTGTTCAGTTCTTGATTGTATTCAATCATTCAGTCCCATAATACGACATAATCTGTCAAACTTTTATCACATTTAACTTCATTATTTTCTTTTAAAAATGCTTTCTGTATTTCACTTTGTTCTTACTCACTTTTAGAAAGATAAAGGAGCGGATATCACATCTTAGATCATTTTAAGAAGGATGTTAAGTCATTAGCATAATAGCTGGGAATCACAAAGGTTTCAAATGTAGCTATTATAAGAAGATATTCTTCATCTTACAATAATGAAAATGAATAGATGGGGAGGGGAGACACAGAGAGAGATGCCAACAAATTTTAAGCTGTGCCAAAATTGTTGGGTTAAAATGGAATCACTACATCAGCCACAGTTTAGAAATCAACAAAAAACAGTTTGGGCTAATGGTTTAGGTGTGGTCTAGGAGAACAGAAAATTGTGCTCTACAGATTCTTACGTAAGACAGTTCTACCTCTGGTTTAGGCATAAAAGCCAGTTAAACTGGATTAGCCAGCCATTCTTTTAGCCTAAGAAAGAGGCAATGGCAAACCACTTCTCAAAATGTTTTTGATAATAGCAAGGGACTGTCCATGGAATTGCCAGAAATCAAGTTTGATTGGAATTAAAAAAGTCAGTAATCTTAACTAAAACTTTCTATTGCTTGCAACCCTTGCAAAGCCACTTAGGAAGCTAAGAAGATATCTTATATAAATTAGACGCTTTGTCTTTCTAGTCTACATTAACAGTAATGCAATGGAGGTTTAGATATGGTAATGGAATACAGTAATGCAATAGAGTTTGAGCAGTGGTGACGCAGTGATTAGAAAGCAGTACTGCAGGCTACTTCTGCTGACTGCCGGTTGCCTACAGTTTGGTAGTTCAATTCTTACTGGCTCAAGGTTGACTCATCCTTCCATTCTTCTGAGGTCGGTAAAATATTGGGGGCAATATGCTGACTCTGTAAACCACTTAGAGAGGGCTATAAAGCACTGTGAAGTGGTATTTACAGTAAGTCTAAGTGCTATTGCTATTGTTATTACTGTTGCTCTAGGCAGAGCTGCCAGAATTGAATCCAGAAGAATTTACATGCAAACCATGTGTTCTCTCAGTGTGCTATGGTAAACATCAGGTTGTTCTAGTCACTATGACTTTGTGTACCCTACTAAATATCTTGGGCAGAAAGCAATTAGGAAAATATGCATTTACCTCTTGTAGCTTTGAGACTGTATTGTCATTATATGGTAAATGTAATTTCATTTAAGTTTTGCTAAGGTAATCTGTTTTTTAGTTCAAATATATTAGTCCTTAAAATGGCCCAACTATCCAATGCCCTGACAATGCTAATAATAATGAGATGTTTGGTTGTCCAAGACTTCATTAAGTTGAAAAACAAATCTCTGTAATTCTCTTCTTAAATAGCCAGTAACATAATTATAACCAGTGGAGTCATGTTACTGTGGTGCTTATTATTATTCATTCACATCTGGAAAAAATAACTTTTCCTGGAAAGAAAAAAAATAATCCCCACCAGCTCAGGACATAGAAGGAATCTTCTCCTTTGCTTTTAAGACAATTGATTTGGTAGTCTTCCATTGACATTTAATATTCTTCACTTGGTATTTCAGGTATGCATTCTTTCCTCACAACTTCTATCCCACCAGCATTTCTATTTAGGCAGACCCTTCTAAAGTAGTTTGAAACCCACCTGCAATTGTTTCTGCTTTTTCCAACATCCTAAGAAAATATCATTTAATGAATGTCATCCCCTTAAAATAACATTGGCTATACATTTACAAAAATCACTATTACCCTTTTCCATGCCAGAAAGAAATAAAATAACTAACAATTTTTTCTATAAAAGCATGTGACAAATGTTTTGATTAATTGTGTATATGTGAGCTTGGTCATATATTTTGGACTTAAGACTCTCAGCACAATTGGCATTGCCAATGGTGAATACCAGGTTATCTTCCTATTGTCTTAGAATTGGGAACAGGCTTGTTCAGAAAAAACATATTGGTGCTTGAGGTAGTTCTTAATGTTAGCATATTGGGTATAAATATGAGAGGAGCTAAAACTAAGACATTATTGTAATTTATTGAATAGGTAAGATATATTTGTGTATAGGGTACAAACTTCTTCCATTTGACTCCTCATACACTGTGGCAGTATCTGTGATTCAGTGACAGGGTTTGGTTTTACCACAAAATCATAGTTGTAGAAAAAATACTTTCTTGAACAGGCAGCCCATAACAGGAAGCCTGTTAATTTACATAAGATGTTCAGACCAAACTAAAAAAAAAAAAAGAACACACAAAATTTTCCTGGACATGTTTTCTACCAACCATTACCTCTTTAGTAATCATTACATAACACAAGGAGTACAAAAACTATTAATTGAGCTCTTTGTGGCTGCCAGCTTTTACCCCTACATCTCATATAGTTTTAGTTACCTGTTCCTTCTGAAACTTACTGGCTGAATTTCCTGGTTCTTCCTCAGCAATTCTGCTGTATCTGCAATCAATGTAGTTAATATTGTTCTTTCTAGAAGTACATTGATCTCAGCCATCTTTGTCAGGCCATCAGAGTGATAAACCTGAAATGAAGGGAATAGGCATAGAAACAGGAAGGCAGTGGTTTTAAAAAAAACAACCCAAAACCCTCGGTGTATTTGCTCATACGGAGAACCAGCATGCTCTATTTAATAGGACTATCTGAAATGGTGAAAGTAGAGTGGAACAGTGTTTTGAATGAGATCTAAGTAAATTTAGAAGTGAATGGGGTGCAGCCTAGTGCAAAGAAGAATCTGTTACCTTTAGCAAATAATAAGGCTATCAAACTGTGTTACAAAAGCAGAGAAGTATTTAAGCCTTCTGCTTCAGGGCACAAGTTAACATCTATCTTAGAATAGTAAAAAAAGCCTTCTACATATGTTGCAAAACAGTTTTATACCAAAATAGAGTGGGGAAATGATTTAACTCTGTAAAGCATAATTCTCACAATTCTGTCCGTTTTCATTCAAATTCAACAAATTGAAGGGATTAGCATCCATAGTTACCTGCTGAGTCTATTTCTACTCAACTGAATATCTATCAGCTTTCCTTAAAGCATGAGTAGTCAGCCTTGACCTATGTTAGTTCAAATGTTGTTGGATTTCCAGTGTCTATAACAAAAAAATGACAAGAAAAGTTCAGAAAAGATACAGTTCAACAAGTTGTGATGCAAGACAGTTTGCATAGATCGTCTTTCTCAAGTCTTTTTCTCATTCTTACTGCTGCTGCTACTACTGCCTATTCATTCCCCTGCTTTTACTAAGCATGCAAGAAGGAGATAATTCCCTTGATGGTTGTGTGGAGAAGCCGACAAGTAGAGGGAAAATGAATAAGTAATAAAAACTATGCTGAAGGAAGGATTCTGTAAGATATGTGATTATAAGATCATTCTGACCAAATCAACCTGGAACTTTAGAGGTTGAAAGTGTGCTAAATAAAATAAAATAGTTCTGATGTCACTGCACTTAAAATTTGCCTATGGTGCCTTGCTTTCAGCTCACACTTTTACACATCCTCACCAATAACTATTTCTATATTAATCTATATTAAAAAATGCTGCAAAAAGAAACACTTTGTGAAAAGTTGTTGAAATACACAGGGGTCTGTATTAATTCATTGCAACAAAACACACAGATAGCCATTGAAATCAACACATTATATAGTGTGAGCTTTCATGGATTATAGCCCCTGTCCTCAGAAGTAACATGTGTACCTGAGTTACAGGAATGTTGTTGCTGTTGTTGTTAGTTGCGAAGTCATGTCCGACCCATCGCGACCCTATGGACAATGTTCCTCCAGGCCTTCCTGTCCTCTACCATCTTCTGGAGTCCATTTAAGCTCACGCCTACTGCTTCAGTGACTCCATCCAGCCACCTCATTCTCTGTCGTCCCCTTCTTCTCTTGCCCTCAATCTTTCCCAGCATTAGGCTCTTCTCCAGTGAGTCCTTCCTTCTCATTAGGTGGCCAAAGTATTTGAGTTTTAGCTTCAGGATCTGGCCTTCTAAAGAGCAGTCAGGGTTGATCTCCTCTAGGACTGACCGGTTGTTACAGGAATAGATACCGATTATTAGAAATTAGGATAGGTCAGAATTAACAGCTGAAAAATAATCATGCTAACCACTTTTCATATGCCATCATTAGTATCTTTATAAGGGAGGAACAATGCTGGTATCTTTTCAAAGTCTCCCTGAAAAAGATAACATTATGTTCCCTTGTTTTTTTAAAAATATCAAAATTAGAATGAGTAGCAACTGTAAAAATGTTCAACCATAAATCAGAAAAGGAAAGATGGTAAGATTTAATAACTAGCCAATAGATATAGTTAATCTGTTGTAGTTGTTATGCCAGGATTTAAAAGTGAGTCAAGTGAAGGAATCACTTTCACCTTCATATTGGAATGACTTATTTTCTTAGATTTTATAAAATGCTGCAGTTACACTGAAGACAAATTATATACTAAATACAAATTCTTTGTGTGACCAATCACACTTGGCCAATAAAGAATATTTCAATTAGCCTGAAAGTTGAAAGGTGCATTATATATTAAGAAAAGCAGGTATTCACATGAAAAAACTCACTCTCTACAATAACAATACCAGTGGATTGCATTTAAAAGCAAATATATTTATATATATTCAAGTTGATCTCAATTCCTAAGGACAATTTTGCCATATCCAGCATGATGTTTTTTAAAAAAATCCAGTTTATTTTATAGCTTTGAGATTTGTTAACCAGTGCCGATCATTTTATCTTGTTTTGAGATTAGCTCAAAACAAGCTCCCTCTTATGCAATATGCACCATCTCCTTGAAACCAATATAGTGTCCAGATTTCTCCTTCATTTCTTTTCTCGTAGACTAAGAAAATAGGAGTCTAATAGTCTAATTACCACAGCACATAATACTGTTCTGGTATCAGAGAGCATGGAAAACCTTAAAATATGACTATTTGCAGGAGACAGCCTTATTGCTCATACGTGTGGGCTAAACAAGTGGTGTCTTTAGGAAGTCTAAAGCAATGTTTAGGGTCATCTGGAGACCTAATGTGTTGACTAATGTCTAAACAGGGCTAATTTATCATTACAGTGGGTAACAGGAACACTGAGGACATTTTTTAGCCCTGTCCTGAAAAGCTGGGTGTCATAATATGATCAATGAGAAAAGAGTCCTTTATGTGAAAGCAAACATTTGTCTTTTTGCTGATGGAGAAAGGGGGCACATTAGAAACCAAACAAAAGTTTTAGTTTTTCAGTTGTAATAATACCTATCTTTCTTCAGACTCAGATTTTTTCTCATAATTAAAGATGTTATGGATTGATGCTTTGCTGACTTGGTTCCAAATATCTCAGTTTTCTGCCATCTTTCATGAAAATCTAAACATAAATAAGTCATGTCCCAAGAGAAGAAAATACAATGCAGTACAGCAGTTGTCAGTTCCTGCAATTAAATTTGTTTTTGTATAATTTCAACCAACAAACCTGATTGTTATCCTTTCTTCTTTCACTTCTCTAAATCAGTTGGGTTCCTCTTAGTTCATTATACTGTTATCTGTGCACTTGTAGTCAATATAAAAGAAGAATAGAATCTCTCATTATATTTACAGTAATAGTGATCTGTAATTCTTGACCCAGCAAAGCTTTCATCCTACTGTCTAGCAGCCTGTGGAAGATAATCAGACTTCTCTATTGTAAGTATCTGGAGTGTGAAATGGAACTAGTGCAGGGGAAAGATACTTATCCATTTATTTCTCTTGCTATTTTGGTTTTAATCATATCTACATGTTCCATGATGTTTGAAATTTCTTTTATACAGCATTTGATTTTCAGTACTTGAGTTTGTGTTGCCTTCTTTGGTTGAATGAGAACACTCTGGCAGTATAGAAACATTATTGTTCTCTGTTTTCTTTTGATTTCTTTTTAGAAAATAAGTATGAGTCTGTAGAAGGAAGATGGCCTCTTTATGGACCTTCGACAGTGCTTTATTATTTTTGTTGATCTCCCCAACAAGTCATATATAAACATAGATAGATAATATAGTGCTATATGCTTACTTATTGCTAAATTTATATTTAACAATTAAATGTCCAGTTTTAGTGTTCCATCCATCTTGCAACAATATTTGAATAGAGAACATTTTAGACAATAGTGAATGTTACCAACAATGATCCTAGCAATGTCATTCCAAGACTGCAGCAAAAAAAACAAGCAAAGAAGCAAATAAACCAGAAATCACAACACCCTAACAACAGCACTGAGATCTACAAGCTTCTCTTGTTTGTTAAAGTCAAAGCTCATGACAGATCATCAGAAAAAGGACTCCATACGAATGAGATTCATGGAAGTACAATAAGGCAAAACCCTGATGCTTGGGGAAAGAGGCAACTTGTAATTCTCATTGTCCCTTTTCTGTCCTCATTGTACCTAATGTTTTTTCCAACTTGATCAACAGAATAAGAGTAATCAACTAAATAACAGGCTATTTTACTTTTCTTCAAAGTGTTCTGATGTCTTCTATATGGGACTACATTTCCAACCTCAGAGGTTTTAAGATGGCTACTTCTGATTTTGCTTATAGATTATATCTATCCATTTAAGAAATCATTGATAGGGCCACCTTCTTGGGTGGATAGTCATATTTGAATTAGAATTTGGAATTTGACATGAGATACTATTATAAGACAGTTATAAGAAAAGACTTGCCAGTTTTCAAAAGGGCTGCCAGACACAAAAGATCAATTTGCCAGAATATAATCTTCACCTCAGGACATTGATAATGAGCCACCAATTTACTTTACGTTCCCTCCAGGCTGATGCCACCTATTACGCTTAACACTATGTACCTATCAACATCGATTTTCCCAAAGGAAGGTTATGATGCTTTTTGTGGAAAAATCAACAAATGCTTATAGCAGTTTGTGGTGTAAAATTTAGAACACAGTTTGTTGCTGGGGCTGTACAGAATGGAGATTTATTTATTTATTTTATTTATTTTATTACATTTATATACCGCCCTTTCCCGGAGGACTCAGGGCGGTTTACAGGGTAATTAAAAACCAAAATACAAAAGTTAAAAAACCAAGTTTTAAAAAATTAAATTTATCCCTGTATAAGTAAAAACCCCAGTTAAAATAAAATTAATCCTCAGCCTGGGCCAGAGAGCTTGAAGAGCCAGGTCTTCAGGCCCCGACGGAATGAACGGAGGTCGGGGGCAGTCCTCAGCTCCACTGGCAGCTGGTTCCAAAGGGCAGGCACCCCCACTGAGAAGGCCCTATCCCTGGGTGTCGTCCGCCGGCAATCTCTTACCGGTGGCACCCTGAGAAGACCCTCCCTGTGGGAGCGCACTGGATGAAGGGAACTTGATGCCGGCAGCAGGTGTTCCCTCAGATATCCCGGACCCAAGATGTGAAGAAATATGTAGGAAAGTTTTAAGAAAAATAAGGTTACCATTGCTTAGTTTCAGAAACTGAAATAAACATTAGATGATAGCAAAGATATACCATCTAGTGATACTTGGAGTTTTTCAGCAGAGATATAATAAAAATAAAGATTTTTTTTAAAAATACATGTAATATAACTTTTTACACTGAATGTATTATAAACGTGTAAACCTCAATGCACACATGAAAATAATAACTATATTAGAAGTTGGTACTTTGCATTGCAGTATGCCATTTTCCCCATGTTAATTAAAATAAACTAAAATTAAACTCATTTTGTATAGGAACCTGGCAATCATTACCAGAATAATTTGTGGATATATTAGTGCCCATAGGCACTGCATTTAGAACCTCACATATAGTAATATTTTGCCAAAATCTATTTCTCCAAATTTTTTCATCTGTGGAGAATGGTTTCTGCTTTAGTACTCAGTACTTTTAATTTTTACATGTTTACATTTTCCTTTGGTGATATTTTCAAACTTTTATTATTTAAAGGAGCAAATCATTCTATTGTTGTTGGGTTTTGCATTATATTTCCCTCCATCATTCTTCACCTTTCCTGTCTGCTCACATTTATTAGCTGAAAACATTTACAAGGGAGAAATTCCCCCATTGTATTTCCCATGGATATAAACATAACCTGGGAGCCAGGAAGGCCACAGAACACTTGAAAAAAATATGATTCTGTAGCAGAAAAGATTTACTTCCCTCTTTCATACACACATTAACTATATTGTAACTACCATAAGTTTAGTAACCCATAGAAATCAACCTATCAATGTATGAACCAATCTATTAATCTATCACAGGCATGTCAAACTCGCGATGTCACGTGATGTCGTGAGACGTATCACGGCCTTTCCCCCATTGCCAGCAATGCAGTGGGCGCGGTTTTAGTATGATTTATCTAGCCCATGGGCTGGCAGTTTGACATGCCTGATCTATCAGAACTGAATAACAATGTCTGAAGAAAATATTTCAGCATAACAGAAGAATGTAATATAATTTAAAACTAAGTGACTAATAATAAGGTGAATATTCACATTTGAGGAGAGATAAGTACCTTGTCGTGGCGAAGGGGCTTGCGTAATTCAATGAAGCTATGAGCTATGCCGTGCAGGGCCACCCAAGACGGACAGGTCATAGCCGAGAGTTCTGACAAAACGTGATCCACTGGAGAAGGAAATGGCAACCCACTCCAGTATCTTTGCCATGAAAACCCTATGGACAGTACCAAAAGGCAAAACGATATGACGCTGGAAGATGAGCCCCTCAGGTCGGAAGGCGTCCAATATGCTACTGGGGAAGAGCAGAGGGCTAGTACTAGTAGCGCCAGAAAGAATGAAGCGACTGGGCCAAAGCCGAAAGGACGCTCAGCTGTGGATGTGTCTGGTGGTGAAAGGAAAGTCCGATGCTGTAAAGATTTTTTCTCCATAGGAACCTGGAATGTAAGATCCATGAATCAAGGAAAGCTGGACGTGGTCAAACAAGAGATGACAAGACTGAACATCGACATCTTAGGTATCAGCGAACTAAAATGGACAGGAATGGGTGAATTTAATTCAGATGACCACCAGGTATACTACTGCGGGCAAGAATCCCTCAGAAGAAATGGAGTAGCCTTCATAGTCAATAAAAGAGTAGGAAAAGCAATACTGGGATACAATCCTCAAAATGACAGAATGATCTCAGTTCGAATCCAAGGCAAACCATTCAATATCACAGTAGTCCAAGTCTATGCCCCAACCACCAGTGCTGAAGAGGATGAAATTGACCAGTTCTATGAAGCCCTACAGCACCTTATAGAACTAACACCAAAAAATGATGTCCTTATCATCATGGGGGATTGGAATGCTAAAGTAGGAAGCCAAAAGATAACCGGAATAACAGGCAAGTTTGGCCTTGGAGTACAAAATGAAGCAGGGCACAGGCTGATAGAATTTTGTCAAGAGAATACGATGGTCATAGCAAACACTCTTTTCCAACAACCCAAGAGACGGCTCTACACATGGACATCACCAGACGGTCAACACAGAAATCAGATTGACTATATGCTCTGCAGCCAAAGATGGAGAAGCTCTATACAGTCAGTAAAAACAAGACCAGGAGCTGACTGTGGCTCAGATCATGAGCTTCTCCTTGCAAAGTTTAAGCTTAAACTGAAGAAAGTAGGGAAAAGCACTAGGCCACTCAGGTATGAATTAAATCATATCCCTGTTGAATATACAGTAGAGGTGACAAATAGATTTAAGGAATTAGATCTGATAGACAGAGTGCCTGAAGAACTATGGACAGAGGTTCGCGACATTGTACAACAGGTAGCAACCAAAACCATCCCAAAGAAAAAGAAATGCAAGAAAGCAAAATGGCTGTCTGAGGAAGCTTTGCAAATAGCTGAGGAAAGGAGGGAAGCAAAAGGCAAGGGAGAAAAACATAGATATGCCCAATTGAATGCAGAATTCCAGAGAATAGCTAGAAGAGATAAGAATGCCTTCTTAAATGAACAGTGCAAAGAAATAGAAGAAAACAATAGAATAGGGAGGACCAGAGATCTTTTCAAGAAAATTGGAGAGATGAAGGGAACGTTTAATGCAAAAATGGGCATGATAAAGGACCAAAATGGCAGGGACCTAACAGAGGCAGAAGAGATTAAGAAGAGGTGGCAAAATTACACAGAAGAACTATACAAGAATGAGCTTAATGTCCCAGATAATCACAATGAGTTGGTCACTGACCTCGAGCCAGACATCCTAGAATGTGAAGTGAAGTGGGCCTTAGAAAAGCTGAGCAACAACAAAGCTAGTGGAGGTGACAGTATTCCAGCTGAGCTATTCAAAATCTTAAAAGACAGTGCAGTAAAAGTGCTACACTCAATTTGCCAGCAAATTTGGAAAACTCAACAGTGGCCACAGGATTGGAAAAGATCAGTTTACATTCCAATTCCAAAGAAAGGCAGTGCCAAAGAATGTTCAAACTATCGCACCATTGCACTCATTTCTCATGCTAGTAAAGTCATGCTTAAAATCCTACAAGCTAGACTTCAGCAGTATGTGGATCGAGAACTACCAGAAGTACAGGCAGGATTTCGAAGAGGCAGAGGAACTAGAGATCAAATTGCCAACATACGCTGGATCATGGAGAAAGCTAGGGAGTTCCAGAAAAACATCTACTTCTGCTTCATTGACTATGCTAAAGCCTTTGATTGTGTGGATCATAACAAACTGTGGCAAGTTCTTAAAGAGATGGGAGTACCAGACCATCTTATTTGTCTCTTGAGAAACCTATATGCGGGTCAAGAAGCAACAGTGAGAACTGGACACGGAACCACTGATTGGTTCAAAATTGGGAAAGGAGTCCGGCAAGGCTGTATACTGTCACCCTGCCTATTTAACTTATATGCAGAGCACATCATGAGAAAGGCAGGGCTAGATGAATCAAAAGTTGGAATTAAGATTGCCGGAAGAAATATCAACAACCTAAGATACGCAGATGATACCACTCTAATGGCAGAAAGTGAAGAAGAACTAAAGAGCCTCTTGTTGCGGGTGAAGAAGGAGAGTGCAAAACTTGGGTTGAAACTTAACATTAAGAAAACCAAGATCATGGCATCTGGCCCTCTCAATTCCTGGCAAATAGATGGGGAAGAAATGGAGGTAGTGACAGATTTTATTTTCCTGGGCTCCAAGATCACTGCAGATGGGGACTGTAGCCAAGAAATTAAAAGACGCTTGCTCCTGGGGAGGAAAGCCATGGCAAATCTAGACAGCACACTAAAAAGCAGAGACATCACCCTGTCAACAAAAGTGCGTATAGTCAAGGCTATGGTCTTCCCAGTTGCAATGTATGGCAGTGAAAGTTGGACCATAAGAAAGGCTGAGCGCCAAAGAATTGAGGCCTTTGAACTATGGTGCTGGAGAAGACTCCTGCGAGTCCCTTGGACTGCAAGGCGATCAAACCGGTCAGTCCTAGAGGAGATAAACCCTGACTGCTCTTTAGAAGGCCAGATCCTGAAGCTAAAACTCAAATACTTTGGCCACCTAATGAGAAGGAAGGACTCACTGGAGAAGAGCCTAATGCTGGGAAAGATCGAGGGCAATAGAAGAAGGGGACGACAGAGAATGAGGTGGCTGGATGGAGTCACTGAAGCTGTAGGCGTGAGCTTAAATGGACTCCAGAAGATGGTAGAGGACAGGAAGGCCTGGAGGAACATTGTCCATAGGGTCGCGATGGGTCGGACACGACTTCGCAGCTAACAACAACAACAAAAGTACCAAATAGGTTTCTGTTTCCTTTTATATCTAGTAAAAGTAGATCACACTTATAATTCTATGCATTTCAGCTATTAACACTGTTATGGAATGAGATTGTATAAAGAGGGATTCTGGTAAAATTATATTACTGTTTTGAAAATAAAATGAAGTTGCAAAGGTAGGTCTTGATTAATTTCAGTATTGAAGCTTATGAAATCCACCTTTGTTTGACTTTGGCTCAATGTTTCCTTCAGGGCAGAATTCAACAGCTGCATTACCTCATACAAGTTAAATTTACAGTTGGCTGCATAATAACTCTTAGTCTCTTAGCAGCTATTGCAGCAAATTGTTGGGCTATAGGAAACATTACTTTAAATGAGTTGCCAGTGCAACAGAACCTGCTCTTGGTGCCAACGTACATGCTTATGCTCTGATGACGTCAGCAATAGAGTGATGTATTTTTCTGCCTCTATAAAAATCCATTTCTTCATCGCACTGATCTTACCTATTTACAAAACAATCATGAATGATTCAATGAAAAATCAATCCTGAATGATTTGGAAGCGGCTGGAGCTGTTAAAGATTTGATTATCATTTTTCCTTCTTTGCAAGGATACAGTTCACATTATTGAATACAAGAGCATCCTGAATGCATGTCAGTATGCCGCATATACTTCCAAGCTGATGAGATGTGAGCAGTAATATATTGTAAGGTTTTACACGGTAGTTTTCTCTATTAGAGGTCCAAATTTACATAGGAAAGCTGGACTTTGAGTCTGTTTGAGCCATAATGACCCAAAACATGCCCAAATACTCTGATAATAATTTACTATTAGTAAGGAATGTTGCATGTGGCATTGGTAGCTCTTAGACTGGTAACCTTCTCTTAACAACAATAACAAAATATGTCAAAGATTTAATTAGCCAAAGTCAAAAGTTGTTATTATCTATGCCCATAGATAATGATCATGCCATCAAATAGTAGCTTCTCTTTCTCTGGAATTGTCTTAAGAAGGATTAATGCTACATTATAGGGATGCTGTATTAATGGATTTGTATACTTGGCAAAATGGTGAACTAAATTGTTTATTCTAACTCATGCATTCTATAAGATGGAAGATTGCAACACATGATATAAGACAAAAGAAATTAGAGAAATGAATGAATAAAGAAAATAAATTCATTACTGTGTTTAGAAATAAAAAAGAAACATGTGACAGATTTTTAATGATTATGGCCCAATATTATGGAACAGGTTAGAACATTTAGAGAACTGAAGATATACATTTATATTTGAATGAAAGACCTGAACATATGTCAATAAATCAGGAATTATGAATTAATATAATATGTTATGCATATGTATATAAGTATATACTGTAAGTGTATAAGTGTGTGTATGTATGTGTGTGTATAAACACACACACACATGCACACATGTAATAATCCATACTTTGGTGACAGATTCTTGGTACATTCAATAAAATGATAATAATGGCAAAACTATAGCAGTGGTATCCACATGATTTTATGTTTTCATCAAAATGACAAAAATGAGCATTGCACCATTATTACACAAACTCTACAATGTCACAAAGAACATAGAAAATAGATTAAGCTTTCCATTATTTGCCCACCCTGACCATTTTTTCAGACATCTTTGAACTAGAAATAAGTTTTAATAGAATATAATATTGTGAATTAATATAATTCAGAGAAAAATTCTGCTGTGTGACATGAACGAATGAGTGGGAATGAAATAAGAGAGTACTGTACATGTGACTGGGTCATTTAGAAAACCAAGAATGAGAGTGATGATTGTTTTGTGAGCATCTTCTTAAAGTAATATATTGAGCACATGGTTTAAACATAGAACTCTTCAGGTATATTCGTGGCAAAGCAACGAATGGAAATTGATGCATGATTGCTTTTATTGTTTATGATGAAAGATTCAGAATATTGGTGAAGGATAAAAGATTGATGTAGCATTTGGCACAATTTTTATATAGTGTCAAAAATGGAGCTTTTGTAAAAAGTGAATATGCAAGAATGGGAAAAAGAGAAAAAGAAGAGTGAAAGTTAAACAATGACAAAAAGAATCAGTATGTAATGGTATCACTAACACAGAGTAAAACAATTAACATAATTTAGAAATACAACATGGCCATAAAAATGTGGTGGCTGCTTGGAACAAATTAGAAACGGTTTGTGCTCACAAGTGTCATAGAAATATATGAAATTATTCTACTAAGAAACAGGAAAATGAATGCTTGGTGAAATGATGAAGTGAAAAGCAAATGGGGAATAGGAAGCATGCATATAAGAGAAGGATTGCTGCAAAAAGGAACAATAAAACTACTGTATAATGTGAATATAGAAAAAATATGGTTCTAAAGAATGTAGTTTGTGAAATACAGAGCAAATGTTGCATAGAACACGGAAAGTGATTTTGCTGCAAATAAAAATAAGTTTTGGAAGTCGGTGAGGAGGCCTAAAAAGGAATTACTTATCAAAGTAAATGAAATTAAATGAATTGAGTTGAGTTTAAAGTAAATCCTTAAATTTTCTTCTGAATGATATATTCTCAAGCTGATCTTTCAAGTCTTCAAAAGTGTATTCATTACTGCTGTAACTGAATTTGCCAATTTTGTTGCTAACTGTCCTCTCTTTTTTCCTTGTCACCTTTTCTAGCATGATAGACTTCTCCAAAGAGTTAGACCATCACATAATATTCTCAAAATATGTGAACTTGGCAATTTGTGCCTTGAGTAAGAACTCGGAATTGATTTCTTCTATAAATGTTTTTTTAAAAAAATATTCATGATATTCTTAGCAGTCTTCTCTAACACCAAAAGTCTCAATACTATCCAGTTTTTTAAATATCTAACCTTCCCATTTATAAAGTGTCACAGGGAGAACCATTGTTTTCATTCCTCTAATCTTTGTAGTTCCGTATAGAATGCTGCCTGAAGTCACCTGTACGGGGGTTGGGTGGCGACATCAATTTCACAAATAAATAATTAATTAAATAAATGCCTGAATACTTCCAAAGCTTTCAGTGCTATTCTATCGAGTGATAGTTTGTGCTATCTTTATTGACTGCTGTTTACTGTTTGCATTCTGCAATTAATAGCTGATCCTAAAAGGTTATTAATGGAAACTATCCACTACATCCATTGCCATTTCTAATGCTAGTTATTGTACCTATTGTCATTAATTTAGTCTTCATATGTTACCTTAGTCTTATTTTTTGACTATGCTTCTTGACTGTCATTACTAGAACATTCAAATTTTCAGTTATCAGAGTAATGCCATCAGCCGAGCACAAGTTTTTGATATATCAATTCCCAATTTTGAGACAGGTTAACTTCTTCCAGTTCAGTTTCACTCATATATATATTTAGTATGTACATCAAATAATGAGAGATTATACAGTCCTGTTTTACTTGTTGCTGACAAAGAGCCAGTCAGTTTTCTCATGTTTTGTCTGCACTGTGGCTTCCTAGGTATGTATGCTTCACATAAGTACGATGACATATTCTGGAAATCCTGTTTTCCTAAGCACATGCCTCAATTTCACAAGCAAAACTAGAGACTTTCTATGGTCAATGTGGTTAAAAGAAGCATTCCTACTGTCTTTCCATTGGCATATGATTTCACATTTGGAAATATTTTCTTAGTTTGAGACCTTTGGGAAGACCTTTCTTCCTTTTCTAGATTTGTTTTCATCTTTAATGCATTTATAGATGTTGTTTTAATGTTGCTTATTATCTGTTCTCTATAAAATTCTTTGTTGAGTTCCTTCATGAGATCTTTATTTTTTCCTCTTTTCTCAATTTCTACCATTTGTTCCGACATCTGATTTACTTTCTTCTGCTTCTTGCTGTTTGGTGGACTCTTTTCAAATCCTTCTTTAGCAACTTTGATTTCATTGCATAGTTCCTCTGGCTTCCTATTAGGTTCAGGACTTCAAAATGATGTTCTCCTTGGGAAATGGTGGATGATGAATTTTTGAACTATCATTCTATTTATCCGGATCAAGAACTCTCTGTTCAATTACTGCAAGACTTTGTCTATTCTAAGTGATATTATGTATGTGGCAAACAAGTCATAGAATAACAAATTATTGGCAACAGTTTGCTCCCAAATGAAAGTAAATTTATTCATCAAAGTAAGCTTGGTCACAGAGTCACCATAAAAGATCTTTTTAGCCATTATTTCAGGTGACAGATCCTCATTTGAGCTGCTAAGGGTGGATACCTAAATTGTAACCTAAGAAACATATTCAGAGTGGTATGAAAGACCTGGAATATTATTTTTTTAAAATTAAACTTCATGGTTTCAAGCCAAATAATAACATCATGCATAAAAGTCACATTGTTGTGGAGCATACAGTCAACAAATTAACTGGCTAAGTATATAAGTCATTCTGGATAATAACATGATTAAAGTTTCTTCCAATGCAGCAGTGTTTCAGGCAATGAGAAAGGGCCAGGATCAGCCAAAGGAACTGACTCTTGCCCCCATGTTCCCTGAAGTTTCCTAAGTATCATGTACTCTGGTAGAGGGCTAAATGGCTGTTTCCCAGGTCAGGACATCTGTTGAGAGTGGGACTGTAGAGTGTGGCCAAAACCCTCAAATCATTTAGTTGAGAGGGGCTGCTGGAGTAGCCCAGAATAGACTTCACAATTGGATCTGGCATGAGTAAATTGTATTTGAATCACTAATGTGATGTCTATTAGTTGAAAAGTTCATGGTGGGCTTTATCCCTTGGCTGAATCATAGCTCAGCACAAGTCCAGAACAGGTCAACAGATGACCAGTTTTGGCAGTTCTACAAAGGCTGTTTGTGGGATCAGGACTCCTGTTTTTCAGGATACTGATAGAGACTAAGTCTAGAATCAGGCAAAATAGGAGGGAGGGAAAGAGAGAGATGAAGATAGAGAATTGATCTTATTAATTGGAAAGGAGGTGTAGGAACTCTCATTCATAACATGGAGCACTATTTTATAGAAAGAGAAATGCTGATGTTGACAAATTCAGTTGTTTTAAGAAATTCAGTGTGATCATGTAATCTTGTTTTAGTTCTAACCTAGATTTAGATCCTCTCATTTTATTTTTAGATCTTATTTTAGGTCCTCTAATCTTTAACTTAGTTTAGTTGCTTATTCTGTCTTTGATACCTCTGTAAAGGATTTTTTAAGGAGACAACCTGGAATTGAGGAATTTAAATGTCTGTGCACGTCATTGCTATCTGTGCTCAATATAAGTTCATCTTATGAACTTATTTTTGGTGAATTGATTTGGAAGCGTACCTATATTTTATATTGGGAAAAGACAGGTTTAATGTTGAAGTTAGAAGAAACATATCTTAGTTATATCTAAAGGACTCCAAATATTTTCTTATTTTGGGTAGCAAGAATGGGATAGCTGGAGTTTGGAATTTAATTAAAATGATGGAGTTGATGAACTAGAAAACTATTCCATTGTTTCTGCAGATTTGTTGGAGATTAGTGCTCACAGTGGCTAGAAAAAAGAATATGGGTGACTGCTGGAAACTACAGTATTTTGGTTGATAATGTTGTTTTTAATAATAAGCATTATTTAAATTAGTTGTAGAAAATATAATTAGAAGGAGCATCAGAGATATGAGAGGTTGTGAAGACATTTAAGTTGCCATTTGGAAACCCTTTATTTCTCAATGTAGCTATAAATTGATTGTCTTCTCTATAGAGAATCAATTTTACAAAGTATCAAAAGTTAATGAATGTAAGATGCAGATAGATCAGAGATACAGTGTCACCTATACATTAGTATACATGCTTGAGCTGTTCCATAAGTTACCTAACAACAAATTTGGATTCCAAGAAATGGGTGGGCTTATTTTATTAGTGGTTTTTAGATAATCAAATTAATTTCCTATTAAATTTAATCAAATTGATTACTTGAAATAAATAAATCATTCCCACTTATTACCCTTCCGAGGACCTAAATTAATAGAGATTGTTAAATGGTTGTGTCAATGCTGCAAACACTGACATGCTTTTGCACTGACAATATAAGAGACAGCCTTTTGTTTAAACTGCTTCACTTTGAATCTTTAAGGGAGGGAATTTTCTAATGTCTCTTTTGAGAAGATTAGAAAGCCCCATGTACAAAATGGGAGGAGAGACCTCATATGTAAAACTAATTGGATAATGTGATTTATGATGTGTAGATAAGGGCAGGGAGTTTGTGTGTGTGTGTTATGATGGGTTTGGGGGGGAGGAGATTTCAGATTCTGGCATCCCTTCATGAGTGCCGGTTTCGTTTCATTACTAAGACTTTTTAGATAAATAATGCCTGCAATTTGTTTGATTTGTCTCATTCATTGGAACCATGACATCGTGCTTTCAAAGGGCGGTCCTGAACCCCCGCCACTGTGTCTGGTAAGAGAGATAAGCTGGCAAAGATTCAGGGAAGAATCCTCAAGATGGAAAGAGAAGGCCTGATTGCTGGCAAAACTTCTGAAGAGGAAATAATAAATAGTTTTCTGTGGGAAGATGAATTTGAACTGATCTCCAAACTTCAGCAGATAACTGAGCTTATCTCCTCGTCAAGCTGGAACCACTCCAGTAGAGAATATGTGCAGCAAGAGGCCCCAGAAGGAGAATGGGGAGATGTCAGCTCTTCAGCCACTGCGAATCTGGGTGAGTAGAAAATCCTGTCTGCAGATCAGACTGCCTGCCAGACCCAGGAGTCCCCTGCCAAGCCCTCCAGACCCACAGAGACAGAGGACTCCAGCCTGGGGCCTCTGCAGCAATGGGAGGTTGGGAAGCCACCACAAGTGAAAGGCCAACAACCTCTGAGCTTGCCCCAGCTAATAGAAGCCTTGCAACAGCTCTGGGTGGTGCAGAAGCCTGAAGATCAGGAGCTGGTGGGAGGACAACAGCAAGGGTGGCAGCAGCAGGACCCAAACATGCAACCCCTGAATGTACAGCAGGACCAGTGGGGCCAGCAGCAGTGGGGGCCCTGGCAGCCATTAAATCAGCAACCAGAGTGGGGCCATCAGCAACTGGAGACACAACAACAGCAGTGGGGCCCCCAGCAACCATTTAACCAACAACCAGGGTGGGACCAGCAGCAATTGGGGCCCCAGCAACCAATAATGAGCCCACCATTCAGAGCAACCTTCAAGGGGGACCCAGAGAAACTGATTTTATTCCTCATCCATGTACACTCTCATTTGAATAGCTGGCCCATCTCTACCCGGACCCAGGTGCTATAGTCGATGTGATTGTGTCCAGCCTAGAGGGAGAAGCATCCAAATGGTTGAACAATTTATATAATGAGCAGGCCCCTGAATTGGAGGACCCCCACCTTTTCCTTCTGGGGCTAAGGGAAAGATTTGAGGACCCATCCATCACCCTCAGAGTGGAAGAACAAATCCATAAGATAAAGCAAGCTGGCCGGCCTGCCCTGGAGTACGTGCAGGAGTTTTGAAAGCTGGCCGGTTGGATAGAGAAATGGCCTGATCAATCCATAATTCATCTTTTTAGAGAAGGGTTAGATGACTACCTTCCTCTGGCATGTATCTACTGAGCTGTGCCTGACCATCTGCAAGACTGGTAACAGGCAGCAGTGAAATTAGATGCTCAGCTCGCCTGCTATAAGAAGCCTGTCCTACCTGAACCTGAGGCAAGGTCAGAACAACCTGAATGGCACTCACCCCCATGAAGATCTCCAACTACTGTGAGGGCTGAAAGACCCAAGCCACCTGTAGACCTGGCAATTAAGGGTTTCTGATGTGGACAGCAGGGACATCGAGCAGTGAAATGCCCAGTCCCCTTCCCCAGACAGCAGAACAGACCAGGACAAGCAGTGAGAAAGAAACCTGCACAGCAGCTAAAGGGAGAGAAATCCAACTGGATGACACAGGAACCTGTTGTCCAGGTCACATCCCCCACATGGGAGGATGATGGAACTCAGACTGGATCCACCCCAGTTCTACCCTCTTTCGACAGCGACGACGAAGGGGAGAATGACCCAATGGTGAGTCAACGCATCCTACCTTTTGTATTGCCTGCTAAACTCATAATCCCTAAGTGAGGGGCACAAGTAGACCTGAAAGTGCTAGTCGATACTGGCTACTCCTGATGCATCATTAGCCTGTCATGTGCCTTAAGACTGGGCATACAGGCCAAGCCACTCTCCAAACCTGTGAGGTTCTAGCAAGCCAATGGCTCCCTAATGGAAGGGACTTTAGTCACACAATTAACGGAGCCCTTACGCATGGAAATTGGTGAGCACTGGGAGTTTATTTGCTTCCTGGTAGCTCCAAAGATGTCTGAGACTGTGATCCTAGGACTAGCCTGGATAGACAAATGGAAGCCATTTATCTGGTGGGAAGAGGTTTGGAGAAACATGAAAATGGCATTAAAGAAGACTTCTGAGACTTATAAAAAACAGGCTGATAAAAAGAGGGCTCCCCAAAGAACATTCCAAGTGGGGGGAAAGGTTTATCTGTCAACTAAATATTTATGTCTCAAATTACCCAGCAAGAAATTGGGACCAAAATTCTTGGGGCCTCTCCCCATTGTGAAAATCATCAACCCAGTCACAGTAAAATTAAAACTCCCCAGACTTTTGGGAAAAATTCACCCGGTGTTCCATTGCAGCTTACTGAAAACTTTTCGAGCCTCCACTTTAAGACCTCCCCCTAATAAAGCTCCTGGACCCCTCATAGTAGTGGGTCAGACCCATTAGGAAGTGAAATGTATCCTTGACTCTAGAATATTTAAGGGAAAATTGCAGTACCTAGTACAATGGAAGGGATACCCATTGTCTGAAGCCATTTGGGTGAAATCTAGCGATGTGAAAGCTGACAGACTTATCAAAAAGTTTTATGAGAAACATCCCAACAAACCAAAAGTCAGCTCCTAACTTGTGTTTGTTTACATTACGGGATCTGTTCTTTTTGTAAGGGGAGCCGGATGTCAATGCTGCAAACATTGACATGTTTTTGCACTGACAATGTAAGAGACAGCCTTTTGTTTAAACTGCTTCACTTTGAATCTTGAAGGGAGGGATTTTTTCTAACGTCTATTTTGAGAAGATAAGAAGCCATGTAAAGAATGGGAGGAGAGACCTCATATGTAAAACTATTTGGATAATGTGATTTATGATGTGTAGATAAGGGCGGGGAGTGTGTGTATGTTATGATGGGTTTGTGGGGAGGAGATTTCAGATTCTGGCATCCTTCCATGAGTGCCGATGTTTTGTTTCATTACTAAGACTTTTTAGATAAATAATACCTGCAATTTGTTTGATTTGTCTCATTCATCAGAACCATGGCAGGTTGTTTTGGAGATTTCCAAAGAATACATTTCTAACATTTGTTTTAAAAATGTGATGAAGTAAAATGGAATAAAATTGCTGGGAAAAGTAAGATGGAAAAAAGAGTGAGATTAGAAATACATCATTTAAAAAATAGAAGAATACAGAGTGGAACAGCAGAGAATGCTAAAGATTCTTGCCCCATGTGAGAGCTGAAAGAACATTTTCTTTCTCAGCAGTAACTCAATCTAGTGGAATAGAATGCAGCCAGAGATCCTGATGGGTCCATTATTCATAACTTCTTGAAAAACTTTAAAAATGAATTATTCAGAACTGTTAAGATCTGTCGTTGGTACACCTGCTATTACTATTATCTATAGTATTTTATATCAATAAAATATAAATCTAGTTTGGATTATCTATATTATTTTGGTATATTGCCTGGAGGCGGTCCAGGTCTGGATGGGGAGAAACAGACTTCATCTCAATCCTGCCAAGACTGAGTGGCTTTACATATCGGCATCTTGGGCTAACCAAACTATTCCACCTTTAATGATGGGGGGTGAGGTGTTACCCCCCGTTGATAGGGCTCGCAACTTGGGCATCCTCCTGGACTCACAGCTCAACTTTGAAGATCATATAGGAGCCGTAACCAGGGGAGCTTTTGCCAAGGTTCGCCTGGTGTGCCAGTTGTGACCCTACCTGGATCAAGATGCCCTACGCACAGTCACTCATGTGCTCGTGACCTCCCGTTTAGACTACTGCAACACTCTCTACATGGGGCTGCCCTTGAGGACCACTCGGAGGCTTCAACTGGTGCAGAATGCGGCCGCACGAGTTGTGATGGGGGTTTCCCGATACTCCCATGTAACACCTCTACTCTGTGAGCTGCATTGGCTTCCGGTTGCCCTCCGGGTGAGATTCAAGGTGCTGGTAATGACCTATAAAGCCCTAAATGGCTTGGGTTTGGGATATTTGAGGGAACACCTGCTGCCAGCATCAAGCTCCCTTTGTCCAGTGTGCTCGCAGAGAGAGGGTCTTCTCAGGGTGCCGCCGGTAAAAGATTGCCGGTGGATAACACCCAGGGGGAGGGCCTTTTCTGTGGGTGCGCCTGCCCTCTGGAACCATCTGCCCATGGAGCTCAGGACTATCCCTGACCTACGTTCATTCCGCTGAGACCTGAAGACTTGGCTCTTTGAGCTCTCTGACCCAGGCTGAGAATTTTAACTGGGTTTTATTTTCAGGGATAATTTAATCTTTTATTTGTCTTTTAACTTTGTATTTTGTATTGGTATGATTTTAAAATGCCCTGTAAACCGCCCTGAGTCCTTCAGGAAAGGGCGGTATATAAATCTAATAAAATCTAAAATCTAAAAATCTAAATATGATGGCATGAATCCATGTGGTAACATATAAATAAAGAATATAAAATAAATGTAGGAATGTGAGAAAGACATTTATTATACGTTTGTTGATTTAAAGTAAACAAATGAAATGAGTAGGCTTGAATTATGAAACATTGGAGGCTGGTTACTGAATGTGATGAAAGTGGTATGATGGATGTAAAACATGCATGAGAATAAATGTATTACTTAGCAAATTATTCTGCATCAAGTAGGAAAGAAGACAACATTGGATAATGCCTTCCTTTTTGTTTAAATTATTAATGGATAAATGCATAAGGTGACATTAGAGATTTGTTGGTTGGAAACCAAAGAATTTAAAGCAAATGTTAGATTACATTTTGCAAGAGGGAGCACAGAGCTGAAAATTAATGTATCAAAGACCCAAACATTATATATGATAGTGAAAATGGAATGGATGGTCACAATTCTATATTAATGGTAAGAAAATAGGCTAATAAAGTGATATTTTGTACATCATTAGAATATTTATTAGAAATGCAAAATGTGAGGAATTTTAATATGCACAAATTCTAATAGAAAACTATGGATATTATGTTACAATAATTGAATGCTTGTGGAAAGAAACAAAAATAATTATGTATATGGATGTCCTTCTGTCCCCTTTATTGTATAGTTAGAAATATGTACGGTATGTCTGTAGAAACATAAAAGTTAAATGCAATGAGATTGAAGTACATAAGATATACGTGTGGTAAAATAAAATGGAATAGCATCAAGAATGAATGCATGATGAATAAGTACAAAGTGAGTGATGAATATTAATAAAGTATATTGTTGGCTTTGTCATAGAAATAGAAACAATAAAGACAATTCAATACAAATATATGAAGATAGAATAAATGGGTCAAGAGGAAACAGATTGTGTGGAGTTAATGAGCTTTTTCAAAAAATAGAAGAGAGAAATGGCAGTGGATGGAAGTGATAGAAACAAGCATGGTTTACAAGGTTAGAAAGATATGTGAGTGCTGTTGGTATTATGTAGTTTGAACTTTGTTTCCTGCTTCTTCATTGAATACCATTAAGTATTTTGATTTACTCTTTCTTACTCCTTTTCTGGTGTCACAGTGGTTAGAATGCAATATTGAAGGTAAACTCTGCCCACAGCCTGGAGTTCAGTCCTGATGGGGTTCAAGGTTGACTCAGCCCTCTATCCTTTCTGGTAAAATGAGGATCCAGCTTACATTTTACATATTTACAGAGACTACGGTAAAGCACTATGGGCTGGTATATAAGCATAAGTGCTATTGCTATTTTGTCCTCGAATAATGTTGATTCTTTTTAAAGGAATAGCAAGTTGGTTCTATAGGGATGGCATACAACAAAGCCCATGCTTTTTGACAGAAGGGAGTCTACAATTGTTGATAACTAGACTTGCACAAAATGCAGTAGGTTGCAGATTAGACTCTATGAGTTTCTATTATGAAGGCCTACTTTCATATTGGAGGGAAGCGATTGTTCCTTTTTTTCTAATTGGTCTTATGGTATTGCTCTGATAAAAGTTTTGATTAAAACTCTTTTTGAAAAATTCTATATAAATTAAAGTTAATTGTGATGATTCTGTTCTGTTCTGGAAATTTACTTTTTCAAAGATTACATAAAATTTGGAAACAGTGCTGAAACTTCATTGTATTACTGTGAAAGCTGAATAAATAAAGCATTTAACAAAGAGAAGGGTGAGGAGTGACATGATAGCAGTGTTCCAATATCTCAGGGGCTGCCACAAAGAAGAGGGAGTCAAGCTATCCTCCAAAGCACCTGAAAGCAGGACAAGAAGCAATGGATGGAAACTAGTCAAGGAGAGAAGCAACCTAGAACTAAGGAGAAACTTCCTGACAGTTAGAACAATTAACCAGTGGAACAACCTGCCTCCAGAAGTGGTGAATGCTCCAACACTGGAAGTTTTTAAGAAGAGACTGGACAGCCATTTGCCTGAAATGGTATAGGATTTCCTGCCTGAGAAGGGGGTTGGACTAGATGACCTCCAAGGTCCCTTCCAACTTCTCCTTCTCCTTCTCCTTCTCCTTCTCCTTCTCCTTCTCCTTCTTCTTCTTCTTCTTCTTCTTATTATTATTATTATTATAATATTTTATTATTATTATTATTATTATTATTATTATTATTATTATTATTATTATTATTGTTATTGTTATTATTATTATTATTATTCCCTCACTGACACTGATATAAATTACTAATAAATGGCTATTATGGACTCTTACAATATCACCTTTTGCTTCTTTATATTATACATTCAGAGATAGAATAAACCATCTGCCCTATGTTGAATGAAAAAAAAAGAAATGCATCTGCTCATTTTATTGAATAGCACATGATGGTCAAGCCTTTAATTACATTACATTAGCTATACAGATTGTTGTATGCAATTCTCCCTAATATCTTTTTTGCAAACATTTGCCTAATTTTTTGCCTTTTATTTTTCCAAATGTATGTACTTTTTACAAAGAACTGCATCACAAAATGCACAGTCATATAAAAAGGGTAATTATGCTTCAATTTATTTAACAATTGTAGAGGTGTTTAGGTTATAAAATCCAATGTACCTAGAGATAATCACTTAACTAATATGAACATTTGTGTTTTGTATGGCCATTTTATATGAAGTCTGAAAGGTTTCTGCAGCTTTGTAATGAAATTTATTTTGCTTCTTTATGAAAATCTCTGTTGTAAAATGAGGAGTTTGCTTGATCATATAATTCAGATTTTGTCCTCCAGTTATTCATTGGCATTTGTACTACCGGTATAATATGAAAATAATTAAGCCTATAGTACTACTTCTATGACACTGTTTTCTTTTCTTGTCTGATATAATCATTAATTTAAAATAAAATACCCTCGAAAAGTGCCATATGCTGTAAGGACACACAGCTAGCCAGAGCCTTTTGATTCTGATTCTACATTTTTTCCCTTTCTAATAATCTAATAATATTAATTCTAATAATAATTATTTATGTATGAAACCAATGCCAGTGTACTTCTTTACTTCCTTAACAGGAACAGGTATGTTCCTTGCCTTTCTTGGGTATTTCCAAGAATGAATGACAAATACCTCTAATGGAGAATTCTGCCATAAGCAGAGGCTGTCTGTGTAAATTAGGATCTTTCCAGAATTCCTGTTGGCATGGAAACCTTCACAGATAGAAGAGGTTGCAGATGGTTAACCTCTACATGTTGAATACGACATAGGGTGGGTAGAAACATGAATAGATGCATGAAGTGAACTATAGTCAGATTCTGAACGTATTTTAGATATTGTGTGTTTAAAAATAAGCATCAGCATGGGACTATCACTTCAGCATTATTACAGAGGTTAGGCTCAAGCTCTTATTCATCACCTTTTGGCAAATGGATGCTAGCCAAGAAGCTTAGAAAAGCCTAGAGGTGAAAGAGCATGGTCAGCCTAAGCTACAACCCAAATATACAATCAGTAGCCACTGAAAATTGTAGCCAAAATATAATTTTAATAGTACTTAGATTAACTATGGTAATTTAATTTAATTTAATTTACATTTAAAATAAACAATTTTTACCTTTTTCTGTGATCACTCAGCTTTTTGTGAACACATCACTTAAAAAACATCAACAATCCTTTATCTGATCTCTGATCAAAGTCAGGAAAGCCAGCATAGATGGTAAATGATTGGCCATAAATAGGACTTGACTGCCTCACCCTTTCATCCGACTGTAACCTTCAAGCATAACCTTTCTCTTAGCAACATATTTTGTTTTATAGCTATACTGTTGATCTGAAAACCTGATCCGGTTTTTTATTTTTCCCCCTGCATTATTCTCTTCTGATGCTTCAGTTTTATGTCATACATTGCCATCACATTTATAAAAGGTCTCACCTGCTTTGAGACCTTGTAGATTAAAAAGTTTATAATTTTGAAAGAACAAATAATCCAAAGCGAGGCACTGTATTGTCAGTCAGCCAAGTCTGTCATGTCATCTTTCTGACAGTTGCAATAACATTATATCTGTCTGATACACAATACATCCTTTCAGTGCAGCTGGTCTGTGTGATTTGAATGCTTAGCATCCAAGGAGCTTTTTAAAAAGTAGAAAGGGAGGTGTCATTCTTCCATTTTTACACTGAATAATGTCTCCCACAGCCAAAACAAAATTTGTGAAAAATGTATAGTATAGCAGTGTTTTAACTCTTGTGGTAGATAAGTTTTCTAAAAACAGCTTTGGCTACTGGTGACTAACTCTGGTTCTGTAATGAAGCTGAGGTGCACTGCTAAGTAACCACATCATGCGTCATTTGCAGCCAGGGAACAAGTCAGTTAAAGAGAAAGCAGTCAACATCAGTAGGCTGTTTCAGCATGGTTACCAGTAAAATGTGTTTCTAGCCAACTGAGAGGGCTCTGTTTTCATTCTCCACTCCCTTTATTCTGTCTTCCTTGCTTTAAATAATAGCTGCATGTAAATTGCTACTATTTTGTTATTGTGTTTTTACTGGTGGGAATATGAAGAAGAGCCTAAGGAATTTTCTGGCTCATATGCCAAAGCAATTTGGCTGGCACAGAACACTTATGTTTCCTGATGGGCTAAGTTGTATCATTCTCTTCTTCCCTTACATGGTGAATGAAACACTTTTTTGTGACAGCTGCATGAGAAAATCTGGTTTTATTCTCCAATATACAACTCATTGGATCTGGTCTAAGTTGGCAAAAAAAATAATCAGTCTGTAACAACATACCCAGATGGATTTATTTCATTGCATATTTTCAAATTATATTGAATGAAAATAAAACAAAATCACTATTCTAGCCCTGACTAAGCTTATTAATCTGACACCAGAGAGAATATGTTTCGCTAGAGGTAATGTTGGTGACATTAGGAAAAGGTATGCAAATCATTTTTCTCCATATTGTTGTAATGCATAATATATTCCTCCCATTAGTTAATGTCTTTTTAGATCTTTTACCATCAGAAAGGAACTTGAGATCTTCTGGCTCAACTCTCTATCCCTGCAATGTCCCATCACTACACAGAAACTAAAGCAAGACAAGGCCCATTAAATTTCTGCTGAAATATTCTTCTGAGATGGTGGTCACATTTCCCATTTCTATACTGAACAGCTCCAACCTTTAACTCAACATAAAGAGAATTTCCTAAGGTCACATTCTTCCATCCTCCAGCACTAGGGGACATAGGTTTTACTTTTGTTGCTCCTTTTCAAGAATTCTCAATTAAAATACACATCAGATCAGAAATTATTACCATTTATTTTTATTATGAAATCTGTTTGCTGCCCATCTCACCACCAAGCAACTCTGGAGTGACTTACAACAATAAAAATTAAACCATGAATATATGATTAAATATATAAAACCACATTAAAATGACAATAAAATACAAGTTATAATTAAAGATAGGGAGAATATATTGGGATGGGGAGCTGGGAGCTGCTATTAGTTAGTCAACCACCTCCAGTATGAAATTCCCCCTAGAGATCCAAGTCAACTGGCAGAGCCAGTTCTTCAGGCTCTCACAGAAAGTCAGGAGGGTGGGAGCTAATCTCACCTCAGGGACCAAGATGTTCCAAAGAGCCATGGCCTTTCATTCTAACGTTTTTAAAAGGGACTATGATTTCTCTGGACCTGAGATCATGAGAAATTTAAAGTAGATAATCAAACTGTTATATCTCTATTTTTTCCACTTTTCTCAGGTACTCATATGCACACCCACATTAGTCACAAAATGGATTATATGTGGAAATACCACAAATGAAACAAAATGTAGACAGATGGATTTTTTATCAGATTATGAGAGATGCAAAAAAAAGCTATGTAACATTATTATAATCAAGTGAGAATAGGAAAACACTGGACAAGTTTGGGGTATCCATCGTGAATATATTAGTCCACTATACAGTATTTATCTCCTATAATGTGGGATGCATGCAACAGTATGTTGTCTTGCAAAGTAATCTATAGAATACAAATCCTTGCTAGAATAAATACAATAAGTATGCTTGAGGCAAAATTGGTCTATAGTTTCATTTTATACAATTATTGTAAATAGGTTTTATAGCAATAAACTGCAAAAGACAGTTTTACTTGGAAAAGCTTACATCTTGTAATAATACCATTAATACCATGAATCAACATTTGCTTATCCTAGGTCCTTGGGATGGACCCAAGCAGGGGACAAAAATGTCAATTCCATTTAAATTTATATTTTGCACAACTCCTACAGAAGGTGGTTTATAGTTCTTAAAACTTTTTAAACAAAGAACACCAGAAAAAAAAATACAAAAACAGCACAAGTCAAAAGAAAAATGATGATAAAGAAAGTAAACTCAGAAAGGAACAGAAAGGAAGAAGGGGCCATCAGTCATAATTGTATAACATTATAATTGCACTTAATAATTTTTTTTAAATTCCATTTATATCCCGCCCTTCTCCGAAGACTCAGGGCAACTTACAAGCTTAGCAGTAGCCTTCATTCTATGTATATGCCTGCTTATTAGGGCTTTCGCCCCCCCCCCCAAATGCAATACCCTTTCAACTTATCCTAGTCCGGGTACAGAGACAGTGCCCTCCCCAACAACCAAAGCCTTATCTCCATTGGCCACCTTGACAGATGAGTTAATTTTCTTTAACCTTTTAAACCCTTGTTTCATATTGGTAATGTGAGATGAAGCTCCAGAGTCCAGTAACCGTAAGTCAGTGGGGCTATCAGCCTTTGTCGTGGGGGTGAAAGCACAAGTACGCACAAAATTGCCCTTGGCACTACCTTTGCCCCCGCCACGCCCCCTTCCTTGCCCCTTGCCCCTTCCTTGATTGGGACCATGCTTGGGGTCTTGTTGGTGATGGGGGCAGTCTCCCTTCAGATGCCCCTCAGAGCCACAGATGAAACACTTAAGTAGAGTATTAACCTGCTCTGAGTTGTGGTGCCTCCTGCTGGCTCACTGGGTGGTGACTCTGGCATATTCTCCTGCATCTCTTTGTCTCCTATCTTCCTCAATGAGCCTCCCTGCGAGGTAGGACAGAGTCATGGCTTCCTTCCTGGTCCCCTCCAGTGAAACAATGAAACTGCTCCAATTTTTGTCCAGGGAAGCCAGAATGACAGCGACCATGTTAGCCTCAGGTACAAGGTAGTCTCTGGACATCAGTTCTGCCCTGAGTGCTTTCAATTTTCCCAGGTGCTC